>NC_133756.1:32001965-32309865 GCF_036562045.2 Rhinolophus sinicus
TCCCCTACCCCTAGTTTTAATTCTTCGTCTCTCATCTGGGCTATTGCAATAACCTTCTAACTTCCCCCTCTCTCTTTTTTTATTCATCTTCCAAACTGCCACAAGAACTCCCTTTTTAAAACAAAGAAAGGATCATGCCATTTGTGGGGGGGTCTCAGAATCTTGTATTGTCCGTTCATTCTCTAAGCTTTGGCGTGGCCCTTAAGATCTACCCTATTCTCCAGCTACGTGCTAGCACTCATCCTAGCCACATGCTACAGGAATGACCTTAGGTTTCTACACCTCTAGCTGTGCTCATCTGTTCTTTTACTCATATCCACTTATGAACCTCCGACTCATCCATTTAAGCCCAACTAAAATAGGAGTTCTTCTGTGAAACTTGCTCATTCGCCCAGCCAGAAGTAGTGACTCCCTGTTCTGGATTTCAGTGAGACCTCAATTATCGCCCTTACCTTTTATTTATCTGCATTACAGTAAGCCTAGCTGCACGAGTATCTGTCTCGTACTTGGTTGTGAAATCCTTAAGGAAAAGAGACCCTCGTATTCGTGTTTCATAGTCTCCCCCTCCAGCCCCATACTGGTCTTCAATAAATGAATAATTGAATGGAGCTATGTTTACACCTGTTTTATTTCTCAAGCACTACCTTTTGAGCTCCTTGTGCAGGGACCAGGTTTTCGTCTTGGAGTTTCCTGCAATCCCCAGCATGGTGTCTTGTGCATAGCAGTTGCCCAGTAAATATTTGTTGTGTTGGGCCGACTTAAATAATTCTGTCATTTGAGAAATGTTTCATTGAGGACAGAAAATTGCCCTTCTCATTTTTGTATCGAGCGTACATTTTTCACCCCCCAACTATTCCTGCTTGGCTGTATGCAAGCATATCAATTTTGCAGCCATAAGTGTGACTAGCACTACCCACGGGTGAGTGCTGACTGATGCTAACTGTAGATGCAGCGGAAATATTAATGAGCTGTCACTTCTCAAAAATTTTAAAGGGGATTTTTGCAATATTTAAAACATGCCATGGTTCTTGGAATGGAATCCTTTGATCAGCAAGGGCATTTTCTTTTGAAACATGTATTACTTAGAATACCAGAAGAAATTAATCTTTAAGTACAGTGAGCCAACTCACACAGAGAATAGTTGATTCCTTTGCTAGTTGCTATGGGTGTGATGTGGCGTTAGTGTTTCATTACTGGAACGTTAGGCAAGTTCATTAACCTGTCTGATCGTCGTTTTCCTCACCTGTAAAATGGATATTAAAATACACGCCTTGTTGGTATGCAGGAATTACATAACATCAGTGCCTGCCGTGGTGGAGCCTGTGTACAGATAATAGGGGCTGCTGTTTTCCTTCTCACTGTGGCATCATATTCAGGCAATTTGAAGCTCAGGATAGTTCCCCAAATGCCACTGGTGGTTACCTATGGCTCAGCTGGGATGTGAGCTCATTTTCGGTTTTGTTTTGTTGGTTTGGGGAAAGGGTTCCTGTATATATATATTTTTTTGTTATCATACGTTGTCAGTTGTCTACAATGATTAGTTATTTCTTGTGTAATTGTTTTAAGAAAGACACAGTCAACAAAAGATCTCTTTAAAAATAAGCCACTTCACCGTCCGCTGACAGCCTGCAAGCGTTTGCACCTTAGAGCACAAAGGTAGAAACACCAGTGCCCTAGAAATCTTAAGTGACGTCTCCTCCCCTCAGCGTGAAGCTCTCAGCTGCTTATTTGTTTTGTTCGTTTTCTAGGCTACAGTACCATGAGCCCCCAGGAAGACAGTGAAAACCCTCCGTGCAACAATGACCCCCTGTCAGCTGGGGTCGATGTGGGGAACCATGACGAGGACTTGGACCTGGACGCCCCGCCCCAGACCGCGGCCCTCCTCAGTAACAAGTTCCACCACTACCGCCTGCACCACCCCACGCTCCATCACAGCCACCACTTACAGGCGGCCGTGACGGTCCACACCGTGGATGCTGAGTGCTAACAGTCCCCTCACCTCGGGGAGAAGACGGGATCTGGGAGCTACAGAACGTTCTGGAGGGGAAAAGAGCCAGCCTACAACCCACAGCAAGAAACCCCTTGTGTTCAGGCTGTGTCCCGAGTGGTTGAACTCATTTCCTGCCTGTTCACATGTTTTGACAACAAGAGAAACAACAACACAATCCCACTTGGGAAGGTGCGAGGCTGGTTCTGGAATGGAGGGGAAATTAGCCTGATTAATGAACCTGCCATCCTCCTAACGGAATGGAACAGAAGGCAAACCTCCAAACATAGAGACGAAACATCGCGAACCTTCGTTGAGCTGAGCCAGAGGAATGTTGCGAGGAGCCAGAAACGTTCGGCTCTCCTTAACTGGAAGAGAGAAAAATGTGCTCAACGGGAGAAGGGGGATGTGGCACAGCCCAATAGAAACGTGTGCTTTGGAGATTTCACTTGGTTTCTGAGCGGTACCTCGCTACCACCATTGCTGTATGGACGCATAGTAAGCTCTAAAGGAGGCATCTCAAAATTTCTAAGAAAAGGATTATTTTTCTACTATTTATTGAACTTTCAAACATTCTCAAACTTTGGGGGAAAGAAAAGGAAACACGTGAGAAATGTTTCAGCAATTATCCCTAGCTGTTTTGTGTGTGATGAAGTGGTTCTTTGACTAAGGAGTTCTATTTGTTATTTAACTGGTATTACCCCACTGCCCCACTCCACAAAAATGGGAAAATGAAGAAATCTTTCTCTCTGACTTGTTTACATACATTTTCTTTAGACCATCATTTCACGGAAACACGTCTTTATTTGTAACGCAGTATTCTTTCTCTGTGTTTGACAGAGGCGGGGAGGGGCAGAGAAATCTAAGAAGATTTTAAAGAAATTTTATGTTTCTTTTTCACACATTTCCACTCCCCATGCAATACTTTTCTTAGGTTTCTACGAAACCTAATGTTACAACCCCAGCCTTCCAGCTAACAGAGGGTTGTATTTATTCTCCTTGTTTCAGAGACTATCAATTTTTAAATGTCCCATTTTGATTCTGAGATGATTGCATAGAAGTTTTTAAAATTTGAAATTTTGATTGTATATTAAAGATTTCTTTTGAAATCGTAGTTCAAAGCTGCTGACAGTTACCCAAGAAGTTATCCACCAAACTGCTTTGTGATGTATACGGAGAATAATCAAATCTGGCTGATGTAACATGGGGCATTGTAATTTTAAAGTAGTGTTCTAATTACAGTGATGTATTTTAGATTCACATTTTGTGATTCCGATATGTTATAAAGACATTCTTGCACCGTGTGTGTGGTAAATCTCCATTTATATGTAGTGGGAAAAAATTCACTGAATAATGTTTTAATGATAGGGTATTATGATATAATGTAAAAAAACAATTGGTTCTTCAGCAGTACAGGAAGTAAACTATGTGTGCTATCAGGAAACCCCTTCGTACTGTGTATAAAATTGCAGTCTAGTGGAATAAACTGTATGAACGGACAGTTTTAGTGGTTGTAGTGATTTGTTAATGTACCACGTCTTGTGCCTCAAGGCAAATTGCATTCACTTTGTAACCTAGCAGATCCGTTGCCAAATTGAAAGTAGGCCTCCTTTCAAGGCTGTAGTCAACTTCAGGAGCTTCCCAACCATCCTGAATATGCAAAGAAATTTAAGAATGTAATGGGACAAAATTAAAAGCAAATATTTCAAAATGTGTGGAATGTAGCTCCCCTTCCTCAGCATCTAAATTTGTGTAATTAATAATGAATAAACGGTATTCTCTAACTGCTGGAAAGAATGGATGACTTTCCTGTCTTCCCAGAAAATTAAACCTCTCCATGGGATACTGGGTTGTTGTTTTTTTTGTTGTTGTTCCAAAGTTGAGAACCTTTGTGTTATGACACTAGCTTCTTGATCGGGGTTGGGGGGTGGGCTTTGTGTTTTCAAGAAAAGAATCACAAAATTTAGCGCTTAAAAATAAAGTCTGTTACCGCATACTCAAATATAATAACAGAAATGCATTTGTGTCTTTTGTGATAAGTATCTCCCTTATCCTGAACTTTAGGGGAAAACGATTGACTATCTGAATAAGAAAACATAAGTGTGTGTTGTATATTTCCTATAGAGTAGGACATACAGGTTTGTGAAGTTTGGGTTCAAGTTTTGATCTTCTAAGTTCCCTTTTGTCTTCGTTTGTAAGCCTTGCATATAATGTTGTTTAAACATTTGTTGTTCATGTTCTTGCTATTTAAAAGGAAAAATGTATTTTTGGAAATTTTTTTATCATGATGACCGGCCAGTATTGTTGCCTTTTGCCTCAGCAATACCACAGCTTTGTTAAACATGAGTCTCCCCTAAACTCCTGAAGGGAGGTCCTACCCATGCCTTCTCAGTCACTAAGGCCTCTTAATGCCGACAACCAACATTGCTTTTCAGTGCTGACAAGCACCAAGAGCTAAGGGTGTCACCGGTCGTTCTATATAACTAGAAAAGAGAATTTACTATTTGTGGTCCAAAAAAAAAAGGGTGCAGACCCATACCAGTTCTCGTGGTATTATATTTATCTGCTTTTCAGATAGGTTTATTTTAGAAATTTTGGAAAGTGTAGTTTTCCTTCCTCTACTTCTTGATTTAATTTGAATGCTCAACTAAACCTCATTAATATTTTTATTTGCAAAACTCTGTCAAATTTACTCAGGTATATTTTGCATGTCAGAGTGACTGGTACGTGGAAAGAAATCCTGGAAGGTTACTTAAGCTTGTTTCCCTGTGGCAATGGACTGCTCTAATGATTACATATTTTAAAAATGTATATCTGGTAGAATAATCAAATCAAACCAGACCAGCCCAGTCTCATCTGGGTCCTTTTTGGTCTATTTCTGAACGGAGGAGTGATGATTTTCCTGGCAGAAATACAATGCCATATTCAGAATTTTTTATTTTTCGGTAAAAAAATCAAGTTGACAAATACATTTTTATGGCCATTATTTATAACTGTATAAGATGGTCTGTTTAATAGCTAAGGTGTGTGTCAGTATATATATGGATGTTTATAAATTTGAGATTTTTCTGTTTTTTTCTCCAACCTCCCTCAGTCCTAAACTGCTCACAGGGTGTCTTCTTCATCCCTTAATTCTGTGTTTCTTAACCTTTTTATTTTTAATTCAGTATTGCCCCTGCCTCCAGGAGAAAATTTAATTTAATTTAAATTCACCATAATGAGAAATTAAATACTTGGGGATAAGATTTTGTTGGATAGGTTGGGCTACAACCCACTGTAGTATATGATTTCTTTTCTACCCCAAGAATCAATTTTCACCCCTTTGTGGGCAGGATCTCCCCCATTTGAGAATGTTCACCTTAGTCCCTTTTTCAGTACTTGCTTGAGATGGGAGAGCACTAAATTTGAAAGCAAGGAGGCCGGCGGCTAAAACCAAAGTCTCTGATCCCAGGCTCAGAACTGTCTTGGACTTGTTCATCTCCTTGTCTCATTTCACATCTGGTCAATGGTGAAGTCCAAAGTCTGAGTAAAAAATATCACTTGTATTCCTTTATCCCTTTCCTTTTTGGGGGGACTGGTTTGTAAACTGTCTACATCCTCCACTGAATCAGTGATCTCTAGACTGGTTTCTAGACTCTTTTCTCCAATTCTTCGTTTATTCAACAAATATTCATTGAACTCCTGCTACATGTCAGGTACTATGCTGGGAGCTGAGTACACAGGAATGAATTAAGCAGAATGATCCCTTCTCTCACTGAATATGCAGATGGAAGTGGGCAACAGGGTTGACTCCCCAGTATTTATCCCACTCTTCCTCCTTTGTGTAGCAGTGAATGTGATTCCAGGAGCTGACTTCAATCCTAGAATTGTATTTCTCATTAATCCTACAACAGTCATCATAAACTCATCCTATTTATTGGGTCATGAGCTTAGAGTCAAGGTGACCACCGTAAGACATTCCTCCTGATGACAGGCATAACATGTGACCTAATTCGAATCCCACCCAACCCCTGGATTTCCACTAGGGAGATAATGAAAGGTCCTTATTTGTGTAAGACCATTTGAGTTGGCATTTTAATATCTGTACCTGAAAGCTTCTAATATAGGCATTAAACAAACAAATACAAAATTATCAGTACAATTTCAAATATAGCTCTTTGCTGCAAAGGCAAAGGAAGTGTGATGGACAAAATAATCCATAAAGATGGAGTGTAGACAAAGAAGGAAACTGCTTTAGATGCTCATGGAAAGTATCTGAAAGGGTGATATTAAAGCTGCTACTAAAGAATGAGAAAGCGAGACAGCAGGGCAAGGGGACAGTGGGTAGGTTAACATTTCAGGCAGAGGAAATAGAACATACAGTGACTCTGAGATAGGAAAGAACATGTCTAGAGCATTGGCCAGCAAAGGGAAGGTAAAATTTAATGAGAATGAAGAGATAGGAAGATGGAGTTTATAGGCCATGGAAGAAAAGAGGAGGGTGAAGAAAGTGGGACATCAACGGGATCTTTTAAGAAAGGAGAGGGTAACACACCTGTCAGAATGGCCATCATCAATAAATCAACAGACAACTGTTGGCGAGGATGTGGAGAAAAGGGAGCCCTTGTGCACTGTTGGTAGGATTGATGCAGCCACTGTGGAAAACATGGAGTTTCCTCAAAAAATTAAAAATAGAACTACCTTATGACTCAGCAATTCCACTTCTGGGTACTTATCCAAAGAAATCCAAAACACTAATTCGAGAAAATATATGCACCCTTAAGTTTACTGCAGCGCTAGTCACAATAGCCAAGATATGGAAACAGCCGAAATGCTCATCAATAGATAATTGGATAAAGAAGTTACAGTATATTTATACAATGGGGTGTTACTCTGCCATAAAAAATAATGAAACCATTTGCAACAACATTATGGACCTAGAGGGTATTATTCTAAGTGAAGTAAGTCAGACTGAGAAAGACAAATACCATCTGATCTCACTTATCTGTGGAAGCTATAGAACAGAATAAATTAACAAACAAAACAAAAAAAGAGAACAAACTGATGGTTGCTAGATGGGGGGTTAGGGGAATGGGTGGAAAAGGTGAAGGGATTAGGAAGTGCAAATTAATAGTCAAAATACAGTCATGGGAATATGAAATACAGTGTGAGAATATAGTCAATAATGTAAAAACTAGGTATAGGGGCAGATGGGTACTAGACTTATCAGGTGGATCACCTAAAATTAATAAATATCTAACTATTACTCTGTACATCTGAAACTAATATAAAATAATATTGAATGTCAACTATAAAAAGTAAACACGAGGATATATACTATAGCATAGGGAATATAGTCAATATTTTAACTGTACAGTGTCAAATGAGTAATAGACTTGTTGAGGTTATTACTTTGTAATAAGTAAAAAAATATTTGAGGTATATAAATGTCTAAACTGTTGTTCTGTGTATCTGAAACAAATAATAAAAGGAGAGGGCGAGCTTATATTTTTAAAAGCCGTTATGAGTTGAAAATAGATCATAAGGTAGCAAAAATGGAAATATGACTAGGGAACCATTGCAAAAGTCTAGGTAAGAAATGAAGGATCATAGCAGTATAAATGGAGGAAAGCAGAATGGTGGAAACGTGTTTTGGAAGCAAGAACAGCAGAGCTTGGATGGTTATAGAGAGCGGTAAGGGAGGTTCTTGACTTGGACAATTACATCAATTGTGATACTACTTTATGGGTTGGGGACTCGAGCAGGAACAGTTTCGGGACAAGAGTAAGGAATAAAGAGTCAATGATTGTGGTGAGATGGCTAGTGGTGTCCTGTTCACCCTGCACACCTCAGCCCAGTAACTCCTAATGACTTGGACTCACATTGAGCATTTGCTCAGTCACAGGCATTGCGGTCAAGCCTTTTCATGTGCTAACTCGTTTAATACTATGATTTGGCTCTAATTAGGCAGATATAAGAGCTTTTCCGTCTTACCTCTTTACCTACCTAATCCTCTTACTGGCATTCTCCTCAGTTCATATTCTGCTGAAATTCAGAACCTCATCCTGCTATGCTTTGTACACCTCTGCTGTGTTCCAGCCAATTGGTCTACTGACCTAACACCTGACGTTCTTGATGCGCTACATGTTTTTGTTCATGCATTTTGTGCATGTGTGGTGTTTACTTTTTTCCCAGCCTGATTGGGGTATAATGGACATCTAACATTATAAAATTTAAAGTATACATCATGATGATTTGATATATGCATTTGTTGCAAAAGGGTTCCCCCCCGATTTCCCCATTTAGTTAACACATACATACATACATTCATTCACTCATTTCATTATTTGTTTATTTAGAACATTTAAGTTCTCTCTTAGCAAATTTCAGTTATACAATATTGTTGTCAGCTATAGTCACCGTATTTTACTTTAGATCCTCAGACCTTATTCACCTTATAGCTGAAAGTTGGTACCCTGTACCAACTCTCCCTATTTTCCTGACCCCCACGGCCCCTGGCAGCCGCTTTGCTACTCTCTCGTTTCTATGAATTTGGCTTTTTTTTTTTTTTTTTTTTTTTTTTGAGTTTACACATAAGTGATACCATGCAGTATTTGTCTTTCTCTGTCTGGATGATTTCACTTAGCATAATGTCTTCAAGGTCCATCCATGTCATTGCAAATGGCAGGATTTCCTTCTTTCTTATGGCTGAATGCTCATGCTTTTTTATTTACTAGCATGTTCTCTAATACTCTTAAGAGAAATAACTGCTCCTCTCACCTTAGCAATTCTCAATTTAAATACTTCTTCCACGACTTCTTCCCTTAATCTCACTTACCCACTCCTATGCCTGATAAAAAGTGAGCTCTGGCCCTAGAATCTTCTAGAGCTCTGACGTCTGCACCAACAGTCATGAGCTTCTAGTTAGTCATCTTCGCTTGGATGTTGGCTGCATTTTCATAGGAACTCTTTTATAACCTTGACTAGACTTGAGTTTTCTAAGGGCAAGAGCTATTTCTTATTGATCTTTGTAATGCTCATGGCCTATACTATACAGGGCCTTAAATGTTTGTTTAAAAGATTAAATTTTTAGAGTGTCAACTGTAGCCATACTTACATTTACAATTACAGTTACAACATATAATTATACAGTAGGTCAAGTAGTAGATGAAGCAAATTGATTTCTCCAAAATATTTGCTAAATTAGTACACTGCGTTTTTTAAATTGAAGTATAATTGACATAACAGGTTCAGGCATACAAGGGAATGATTCAATATTTGTATATATTGCAAAATGATCACCACAGTAAAGTCCAGTTAACATCCTTCACGATACATAGCTACAAATTTTTTTCTCATGATGAGAACTTTCAAGATCCACTCTCCTAGGCACTTTCAAATATGCAACACAGTATTTTAACTATGGTCACCATGCTATACATTATATCCAAATGACTGACTCATTTTATAACCAGAAATTTGTACCTTTTGACCCCCTTCACCCATTTCACCCACCCTTCACTCCCCATCTCAGGCAACCACCAATTTGTTCTTTACGAGATGTGATCAAACAATACGGTGAATGTTTAAATTTTAAAAAATTATTACAGTAAAACACATATTGCCATTAATCCTCAAAATACTCTGCCTCACTTGGAACACACTTATCCCATTGTTCTTGCCACTTTCTGAAGCAGTTCTGGAAGTCCTCTGTCGTGAGTGTCTTTAGTTGCGCTGTCATGATTGCTTCGATGTCCTGAATTATTTTGACTTTGGAGTAGAGCTAGAAGTCGTTCAGTGCCAGATCCAGTGAATAAGGTGAGTGAGGACACACCATAATGTTTTTATGTGACAGAAATTGCCATACCAGAAGCGATGTGTGACATGGAGCATTGTCATGATGGAGGATGATTTACGGCACACTTTAAACACACCTTCTCTCAACTGTAGCTCACACCCAACTGACTGCACTGAACAAGTTGAAACTTGTCACACACTGTTACTAAGGTTTGACACGCCGCTTCCTGTATTGAAGATCCCTGCCTTTCCGTTGCATGGCACTCAGCAGCAGCATTCACGATATTTTGTGATCACAACGGAAAGGCTTCGGGTCACATCGCTTCTGGTACGGTAATTTCTGTCAAAAAGAAACATGATGGTGTGTCATCATCCACATTATTCACCGGATGTGGCACCATGCAACTTCTGGCTCTTCCCCATGAAAGGGAAACATTTTGAATTGATTCAGGACATTGAGGCAGCCACCACAGCGCAACTAAAGACACTCACAAAAGACTTCCAGAACTGCTTCAGAAAGTGGCAAGAATGATGGGATAAGTGCGTTCGAAGGGAGGGAGAGTATTTTGAAGGGGATTAGTGGCAATGTGTCTTACTGTAATAAATGTTTTATAATTTAAACATTCACGTATTTTTTTTATCACACCTCATATATCCATGAGCTCAGGTTTTTTTTGTTTTTGTTTTTTGAGTGCAACAATTATTATACATTGTACTAACAATTAATACAGTGTTACATATTTGGGAGTTTTTTAATATTATTGCTGATATAAAAATTCTTAACAACTTCCTAAAACATAGTTTCAGTATATAGCCCTTTAAAATGCTACCTATATTTTATTATAATAATTTATGTGACATATACACACATCTAAGTGCAAAAATAATTCTTGTTGGCTAATTTAAATGCATACTTTTCCAATATAATTTTAAATAAAAGTTCTTTTGAAAAAGGAGCTTACATATAAAAGGTTTTCAAATCCTACTTCTCATAAGGCTTCTTGTATTTCTTTCACACTATTCCCATTCTGTTTCTCAGTACTGCTTGATTAAAGTGTTTTGTGTAACAATATACCCACCAGGATTACTGCCTTAAGTCTCACTTCAGTCTAGTACTTTTGGAAAAAAATAAATAAATAAATTACATAACAAGAAGCTTGGCTCCCCTACAAAAGCATGTTCTTGACTTTCAGGGCTCCTTGGCAATCCTTTACGCAGACCCAGTTTACTTTCGGTTACATTCTCCTCAATATCTGTTCCCAAATGTTTCCACATTCTCCAGCCCTGACCTCTGTCCTGACACAGCCACTCGGCAGCTGCCATACATAGTCCCACAACTTTTATACCTTTCACATCAAAATTGCTCTCAGACATTATCCTCTTTCTCTGTTCTCAGAGGAAGAAATGGTCCTACTCCTTCCCAGAGCCAAGCCATATACACTTGATCTAGATGCATCAAATATTGCATATCCTTAGTACCACTTCCCCAGTCAGTGGCTCCTTTTTGAGCCAAAAGCAAACTCAATTATCCTGTAGCCTACAAATACAGTCCTCCCTTAAACTTGCTTTCCCCTCAGATGAAGTTTAGATATTCCTCTATCTTTCTGGACCAATATTTTAACATTGTAAAAAAAAATTTAGGTTTTTAATCCAAAATTGTACCTCTAATTTTAGAGTCTAGACCTCACCCCAGCCTCCTCATGCTGTGTCCTTGTAGCACATCTGCCCCGATGAGCTCATCCTTTGCTGTGACTTCAGCTAAAAGCTGCAGAAGCACTCCTCACAAGGCTGCACCCCGACCCTCCACGCTCCCTCTTTCTTCCTAAAATCCAGACCTGCTGTCCAGTTGCTTGTGTGATTCTCCACACGATGTTTCCCAGGGAATCCAGCACCAGAGAGCCCATCTTCCCTACCCTATCCCACATTGCTATCATTTCTCACCTGGACCAGATATAGCTGTGTCCCCATTGTTCTCCCATCTCCCATTCTTGTCCTCTCATTCTCTACATGGAGGTTCCAATAATCTTAGGTGAATGTCATGTACCATAAAATGAACCATTTTAAAGCATACAATCCAGTGGTGTTTAGTACATTCAAAATGTTATGCAACCATCACCTCCATCTATTTCTGAAAGATTTTTGCCACCCCAGAGGGTAATTCTACCATGAAGCGGTCACTCCCCATTTCCCCTTTTCTCTATGCCCTAGAAACCACCAATCTTTCTCTATGGATTTACCTAATCTGAATATTTCATGTAAATACAATATGTGACCTCTTGTGTCTGGCTTCTTTCACTTAGCATAATGTTTTTAAGGTTCAACCATATTATAACACAAGTCTGTACTTGATTCCTTTTTGTGACTAAATAATATTCCATTGTACAGATACACCACATTTTGTTTATCTATTCATCATTCAATGGACATTTGGGTTATTTTCAGTTTGTATAGTGTTGCTTTCAGTAATCGTATACAAGTATTTGTTTGAATACCAATTTTTAATTTCTTTGGGTATGTTCCTCGGAATTGAATTGCTTGGTTATATGATAATTCTATGTTTACCATTTTGAAGAACTGCCAAACTGTTTTCTAGAGTCGGAATTTTACATTCTCATCAGCAATGTACAAGAGTTCCAATTTCTCTATTTCCTTGCCAACATTTGCTATTTTCCTTTTTTAAAAGAAATTATAGTCATCCTAGTGGGTGTGAAGTAATATCTCATTGTGGCAGAGCAATCTTTTTAAAAACATAAAATTAAAATGTGTTACTTGCTTAACATGTTTTAATATTTTGCCATTGCACCCAGCCTCATTCTACCCTTAGGATAAAATCACCCTAACCCCATTATCCTCCCAGTCTCTTCGTTCCTGCTGTCTTCTCTTAATTTCTTGAATAGGCCTCCTTCTAGTCCATCTCAGGAGCTTTGCATGTGCTGCTCTCAGCCTGGAATACTTTGTTTCCAAACCCACCCTTCCCAGCCCCATCCTTCACATGGATACCTACTGTTCCTCCTTAGGTCTCAGCTTCAATGCGACTTCCTCAGTGACTATCCAGGCAGCATTAGCTCCCACTGTTACATTCCTCTGCTGGGGGAAAAAAGTTATTTAAACCTAAAACTAACTAGGGCTGCTTTTGCCTTCTAATGGAGAGGGTGGCATAATCCTTAACAGGAAAATCCGTGTTTATACTGGCCCCTTCCATTTACGGGTGGGGGGGGGGAGCAAACAAAACTGAAACTGAATCTTCTGCCAGTTTTTCTGTGCTGAGAAAGGAGGAGACTATTGTGTGAAATCAATCTGCATAATAAACTAGGGTAAATGGAGCTTCTGAAGGGACTTGGAAAGCAAGAAGCTGGGAGATATGTGGGGAGTCGTGAGGCAGAAAGAAGACAGCAAACATAAAGGCTTTGGTCCCCACAGAGAAAGGTGACCAGTTAAAGTCATGCAAGGCCCCAGGTGGCGGGGAGACAAATGGAGTGTTGCATTTCAGTGTGTCTGGCTGTTGCATGCACACCCCCGCTCTCCCCACAGCTTCACTGGAGTTTCAAAACACAAGCTTTGAATGAGTGACTTCAGGGAAAATCAAGGAGAATGAACCACGGGCTGACAGGCCAGGACAGGACACAGCAGGAAGCAGAGGACAGTCGCAGGCTGGCGTGAGAGATAAATGATACAGCTGAGTGAAGCAAAGCCTCAGAGCCAGTGGTGACAAAAGCCCTGGGGAATTCACAGAAATCTTGGGGAGGTCATTGGATTTCCTACAGGACATGGGCTAAGCGCTCCAAGCCAATTTTATTTCAATCTCTAAGGACAGTTTGACCTCAGCTGACATCTGGATGATGAGGCGCCTCTATGAGACGTGTCCTTCGCTGTCATCACACTTACCATGATTTGTTTTATGTCTGCCTTCCCCACCCGATGAAGGTTGCAGTCAGGGGTAGCTATCTTACTTCACCCTGCATCCAGGTGCCTAGCTCAAGCAGGCACATAAAGATATTTACTGAGTGAATTTTTTTTTTCTGACCAGAATTTAAGGTGGATTTCAAAAGAAACAAAAGGTACTAAAATCGGATAATTCCCTATTTTTTATTTAGTCCTTCCCCCCATCCCAAACTGGAAATAGAAAGAGTTGAAAATTCAAGATGCCTAATGTAATAGAAATAAGTTTAGCTACAAGACAGGAGGGGCTTGGAATTGCCTTATCAGAATGTCCTATAAGCACATCAGAATCAACCTGTCAACTATAAAACTATCAGAAGGAAATAAAATCCTGTGCTTATGACCTTGGAGTAAGGAAGACTTCCTTCAACAGGGCCTGAAAAAGCAGAAGTCATAACTTTGGTTATTTACTTTGGTTAATTACACCATAAGATTGGTGTCATTTAAAATCTCTGTACTACAAAAATATCCCACAAAAACGTAATTGCAAAAATAGAACAGACAAAGGCTTGGCACTGACAATAATAATGTATGTTAAAACTAACCTATTAATACTAATTAATAACCTCATAAAACTATTAAGCAAAGGAGATATTACACAATAGAAATAATCAAGCTGAGAGTTCCTGTTCAGTGAAAAGAAAACAAATAGCCAGTAATCAGATGGAAAAATGTTCAACCTTTCTAGAATTAATGAAATACAGATTAAAATGAGGTAAGATTTTTCCCCTATAGATTGGCAAAAATTTCAAAGTTTTAAAACACTCTAAGCATTAGTGAGGGCACATAAATTGCTATAGATTCTGCAGCGAATGTATTGAAATGTAAACGCTCACACTCTGACTCAGAAATTCTGCTTCTTCATATCTATCCTACAGAAACCCCTATGTGCACAAGGAAACATGACCAATATGTTTACTGAAGCATTTGTTGAAATGGAAAGTTTGGATACCATCTCAGTAATTACTAAAATGTAGAATATCTATGTTATGAAATACTATGCAGCAGCTTTAAAACTAAGGTGGATCTCTGTGCAAAAACATGGTTGTATCTACAAGACATATCACTGAGTGAAAACAGCAAGTTACAGAGAGATACAGATAATGTGATACCTGTAACATACACGTATGCGAATGCGTAGGGGAAAAACAACTAAAAGGACCTGCACCAACAGATCCCAGCGGAGAGAAGGGGCAACAGCGGCCAAAACCCTGAGGGCTCTTATCTGTAATGTTTCAAGTTTTTGCAACACAAATGTAATCATATACTGTTTGTATTATTAAAGTAATTTAATGTGAGGTGCACAACAGTAAGACACTCCTCAGCAATAAGAAGAAACAAACTACTGACACGTACATCATGGATGGATCTCACAGACAATAGGCTAAACAAAAGAAACCAGACACAAAATGGCATTCTGAGGGAGTCCACTGAGATACAGCTCTAGAACAGGCAAAACTAATCTACAGCGAGAAAAAAAAAGTCAAAGCTGTGGTTTCTTCTGAGGGTCGGGGAGATTGGTGAGGGGAACTAGAATGATGGAGAGGTGGTGGGTCATGTGGATGAATCCATTTGTTAAAATTGCATATTTGTGCATTTCAATGTATGTAAAAATGATCTCAAAAAATTTTCAAAAGTAAGTGTCTAGCTTTCTGTCATGATGCACTGTTTAAATTTTCATTTTGCCCAACATTAAACAAATCAGCTCTTCCTCAAACGTACTCACCCTCTGTTTCCCATCTTTGCCATCCTCTCATTGACTATGTCACTCAAGCTCAGCTCAGACTCCACACAACAATGGCCAGACAGCTCTGGCCACACACGGGAGCATGGTTTGAGAAGGAGAGGAATATGTTTCGTGTATTAAATGTGAATGGTTGGCAGGTGTTTTTATCTGTGGAGAATGTGCATTGTGAGGGTTGCATGGCCAGTCCCATGATGGAGATGCAGGAGCGAAATTGTGAGTCATTTACTTGGGCTAACTGATCAGCATATGTTTCATGTTCAGGAATCAGTTTACAGAGATGGGAAGCAGAATAGCTGAATAGGAAAAGGATACCGGTTCAGCCTTTTAATTATGGAAAAGTTGGAAAGGGCAAAGAAACAAAGTATAGAGGCATGAGCTCTTGACAGGAAAAGGCAGCCTTAGAGCTATTGTTTGTTGGCCTCCAAAGGGCCTTTTCAGATTAAGTCTTTTCTTCATATTTTATAGGAACTGGGATGCTAATGTGGAATTTCAGTAACGATGGGATCTATACCGGGAAGGTGGGTAAGGAGTGAGGCTGATACCCTCCTCCCAGACTGATGACTGGGATGCCTAACAAGCGATACCAACTTTCAACCAAATGAATGATAAGATTTGAAATGTAAAATACTCAGGAGTTGGGGTGACCGGTTAGCTTACTTGGTTAGAGCTGCTACCCAAGCGTGGTGTTGCTAACACCAAGCTTGCCAGTTTCAATCCCCGCGTGAGCCACTGTGAGCTGCGCCCTCCTTAAAAAAATAAAAATAAAAACGACTTGGGAATTGGTATGAGGATTCAATGAATTGTTGAATTAGGAAAAATTCCTGGCATTATACAGCAGTGATAAATATTATCTAAATGTAGCAGCAGCTGCCGCAAGCAGTAATACTGTGAAGCAAACTAAAATTCAGCCTATTTTGGCTTTATGCAGACATTTCTTAGTCAACTGTAGGTTGTAATCCAACCTATTTCTGCTGGAAGAAAAGGCAGAGAGAGGAAAAAGAACAATTTTACAACATGGTCCAGATTGATGGGGGATGTGGTCTGGTAGTTTCCTCCTTTGGGTTAGAGACGGATGGTGTAGACAGCCTGGAGACCCCATCCGTCCCTGACGGAGGCAGACAGTGAAATAGTATCCAGACTAGAAAGCTGAGGGGAGCTTTGGACCACAGCCACCCAAGTTTTAGGCCTAAGCTGAACGGTGGGTTCTTCTCCCCTCTCCTCACCATCTCATAAGCCTCATGCATTAATGAATTGACAGGCTGACCCTCAATGTTGGAAGACTGGGCCCAGATCTAGGTGGATACTTCTCTTTTTTTAATAACACATATTTTTATTATGCGAAAATACATATAACATAAAGTTTGCCGTTTTAACCATTTGTCAGTGGACAATTCAGTGGCATTCAGGACACCAGCAATGTTGTGCAACCATCACCATTAGTTCCAAAATTTTTCATCACCCCAAACATGTTGGTAATTTTTACCTCCCCTGACTTACGAAATGGTAATTCCATAATTTATTATTAAAGCTAGAGGGACCTTGGAGATTATCCCCAGTCACCTCATTTATACAGCTAAGGAAATTGATACACAGAAAGGTTTTATTCAAGGCCACAGAGCTAGATTATGGCAGAGCTGAAACTCAAATCCAGGTTTCTAGATTCCTAATCGAGAGCTCCATCTCCAGGGGATTGTGTCTGCCACACACTCTATTCTGCTTCAGCTGTTTCTAGCTACCCAGATTAAGTAGTCTAGTTCAGAGGTCATAATGTCAAATGCCTCCTGGAGCCTACAGGCACAAGACAGACACTCAATAGGTATTCCCTGCATTTGTGAATTAATAAATCTGACCACCTGAAGAGGTTAATAAATCCCCGCTTCTAAATGATCCCCACAGCCAACTTTAACATTCTTGTCATACAGGTTGCCAGTTTTTAAAAGAAAAGCCAAAGATTTAGATTTGTATGTGAAATGCCTTAATAGTAAACATGATAGGGGGGAGGGAGGAAAAATCATGTTTGGAGGCCATAGTCATTATTCAGAGTTCTGAACCTACAGAAATTCAGGTGTGCTGTGTAAGAATTACCAGAGAAATGAGTCCTCAGTAGCATGTGATAGATACTGGGGTAGATGTTTATTGGATACATGAATAAATACATCATGAGTTCACGCCATTGCATTTCCTCCACAGACTAGAACACTGGAAGTATTCAAGGAAAGCCTAGAGAAAAGATTCTTGTGTTCAGTGGGAAATTAGGAAGTTGGCAAATCAGGTCATTACTTACCTATTCGTTGGTTTTATTGGTTCATAAATTCATTGATCATATACTGTGTACCAGGCTCTCTGCCAGATATTGGATGTACAAAGGACAGAAATCCACAGCCCTTGCTCTCCAGGAACTCACCAGCTCACAGAAATATCTAACACACGTCATACCTGTTATCACAAAGATAACTCCCAGTGCACATGTAAGGGAAGTGCACAGGTAGGGAGTGTCGAGGGGCCCAGGAGAAAGGCAGGAGAGCTGGAAAAAATAAGGAACAATTTACCAGGCTATACATGGAGGTTGAAAAAAAGGAGATGATTGGGTAGATTGCGATTATTAGTCGACTATTCCACATTCCTCTTGTTTATATTAGAAATGCTGCTAATGGGTGGTGGTAAGCCTATTTGTTCAGTTGACTTTTTAGCATACTTCCCTAATACTATAGATACTCCGAAACCCTTATGTTGTTGTCCCCTTCTTAATGACTAAAAGTGATAACTATAGAAGTATAGCAAGTAAATATATCAAGATTTATTTACAAGGATATTTATTATCATATCTTATTATTTAATAGTAAAAAGTTAGAAATGAGAAAATCGTAGAAAATTGATTAAATAAATTATTATGCAATGAAATACCTTGCAGTCATTTAAAATTGTTTTTAAAGAATATACTTCCATGAGGAAATGTATAAAATGCAATACTATGTTTTGAAAAGAATACAAAATTGTGTTTCATGCCAGATTTAAATATATACATATTCTCTCTATATTAACTATATAAAGAAAGAGATTCATTTGCATCGTAGACCAAAGAGTTAAAGTAAATATACTAAAATGTTAACAGTGGATTTTTTACTGTCATAATTACAAATATTTACAATTCTTTTCCTTTATTTTCCAAACTTTTAACAATGACTATTACTTGTTTGGTTTACGACAGTTAATTTACAGTGTTATTTTGAATACATATTGTATTATTCATCCAGCCAGAAACTTGTCTGGGAAGTGTCCTCAAACTCCCACTCTAAATCCAGAAGGTCATGGATTCACGTGTACAGAACTACCCTTTCCCCTTAGCTACAGTCAGTGGCTCCATAGGTGAGCACCTGACCCCAGCAAGGCCAACAGATTACATTTCCTGAAAATTTGGAGATAAAAATGATTCTCAAATCACGTGTCTTTTGAATGGAAGAGATAGAAACTTGAGAGCTTCAGGGTGAACATTTTTTTCAGCTTTGTGGACTAAGGAAGAGAGAAAAGCATACTTCAGATGAGAAAAGAAAATGTTGCCAACATGCAAAGAGAGAGGGGACAGACAGCAACCAAGTGTGGTCAGATTCCCGTGAGGTAGGCGGTCCCATTTCCCACCCTTCCTGAGGTCCTCAGTGCTACCCTTAAATTCCATAAGATAAACATACGCCTTATAAGAAATTCCTCTTTTGTGCTGAATCTGAATTGACTGGGCTTCTGTTTCTGTTTGTATTAGATAGACCAAAAGGTCTATCTAATACAAATATCTTTGGGAGCATCAGGAGAGAAGCCAAGCTCCCTAACAGAGCTTCAAAGTGATACTACTTGTGAGAGCAAGGGCTGCGTTTCACTACTCAGGTTTCCACCAAGTAGCCCTGCATTGGGCATATGGCTTGTGCTAGACACATGCTTACTGACAGCCGGAAAGAATGAATGATGTATTGCTAAGCCTTTACTCTTACTTCTTCTACATTCCTATTTAAAAATTGTATGAGGGGTAGTGAAAAGAACGTTTCTAAGCCTCCTTCCCCTCCTGCTACAGGAAAAATGTATGTGGGCTGGGAAATGACATCTTTTGTTAAATTCCACTCATTTGGCACTCAAATTCACTTGTAATTAGAGGTTGGTCAAAGCTGAAAACCTCTCCTTAATTGCTTGGGGGCAACAAGCTTCATTTGGAAAACACAGGAAATTTCTCCTCAAAGGAAAAGAATGCAAATTGATGTATAAATGTAATCAAACGGCACTTTCTACAATTTATGATTGTAGACATCATACAGACATAATTTGTCAGACATTTAAGAGCAGCTACAGTATGCAACCTGCCACCAGCCCATTCTTTGTTTTAAACATCATGGTGAATTGCGGGGAGAAAGTGCAGAATCACTTGACTTGAGTCTTTTCTCCCAATGCAATTGGACAAAATATGGACGGTATATAAATAAGGTAAAAGTTTGGGGTTTTTTGAAACGATGAAACCAGGTCAAATTTCTAAAGTTTCCAACAACTCCAAAATCCTATTTTGGAACTAAGAGCCTATGTTTCAAAGTTGAAAAACCACTTGCCTTGACAGCATTATTGAATGTTAACAATGTGAATTCTTTACGAAGTTGCCTGACTTACTACATTTAAATAGGAGGTTCAAACGGCTCTGGAAAATGTGTCACGTACTACCTTCAAATCACAGTGTCAGGCTGTTAATTGATAAATTCAACTGCTAATTTAAAACTCTTCTAACACAACTATGGCTTATATATGTTATATAAACCTGCAGGGAGGAGCCAGTAGGGCCAAAAGCCAGAAAAAGAAAACTCTTGTGATTCACAGCCACCCAAATATTTTAAATGCATTGGCTTTAACTCTTTAGGAAATAGACTTGTCATTTTCACTCCAACAGAGCTGCATAGTTTGAGGGTTAATACCAGTGTTCAATTCCTCTCTAGAATCTTGAAGCTCACGGAGCCTTTCCCACATGCCAGGTACGGTGCTTTGCACGGGGGATGCAGTGATGAAGGAAAAGGACAAGCTCTGGTCCTGCATGGCCATCCTGATAAATGACCTTCAAGTTAGGATCTGAAGGATGAGTAATTGTCACGTGAACAAGGAAAGGAAAAATGTTTCAGGCAAGGGAAGAGCATATTAGAAGGCTCTAATAAAACAGAAAGCTTCTTGAGTAATAGTTTTAAACATGTAACTATATTAATCATGTTTTTGTGTTTTCTGTATTTTATAATGCTTTGACATCTTGGGGCCTTGGGAACCTGGGGAGGGACTGCCCCTCCCAGGGTTCACTAGTTCCTAGAGATTACAAACCAATCAAACGTGTGTCGATACCTCTACCTTCCTCCTTTTGTCAGGGCTCCTGCAGTCCAGGCTGCCGCCCTGCATCAGCGTAGGGCCAATGCAGTGAGGGATTACCCCTAGAGCCTAGAGCCCACTGAAATTACTCACACTAACCCATCCTAAATCGGCTTACCCTGCCCTGCTTTGTCTTTTCTACAGAAGCCACAACAAAGGCTGGTGCTCATGTCTTCCCAACATTCCTTCTGTTTCCTGACCAATGCTAGTGTTTCCCCAAGTGGATTCCCTCACCCCACCCCCCCAACACCACCCTTGGAAACTGTGTGTAACAAACTATAATTTTTTCCCTAGTTTTATTGAAATGTAACTGACATATAACACTATTAGTTTTAGGTATACAATGTGATGATTTGATATATGTACATACTGCAAAATGATTACCTCAATCAGTTTAGTTAACATCCATCGAACTATCTTTTCAATGGCGGTCATCTCTTGACCTGTTGGCCTCACCATACCTGAATAAAAACAAAATCCCTGACACATTTGAAAGCAGCACCTAACTCATGTATTGTCATCGAATAATCAAAATTGAAAAAATATCAGGATAAATACTGACAAGAGAAATATTAGTACAAACACTACTGAAAATATGTTGAATGCAAAACTGAAACAATTGTAAAAATGTTATACAAAATAGCAAGCGTGGCATTTGTTCATTCAACATATGTTTGTTGAGCACAGTATGTGCCAGGCAGTGTGCTAGGAACTTGGATATAATAGTGAACAAAGCAAACAAAGATCTCTGTACTGTGGGGATTATATTCTAGTGGGGAAGAGAGGGAAAAAACACTATAAAGTACATAGATGTAAAAACATGGTGAGTGCTAAGGGGAAAAAAAATGAAAGGAATGGGGTGGTTAGGGTGGGCCTCACTGAGAAGGTGAGATTTGATCAAAGACTTGGAGGAGATAAGTGTCATGTGGGTATCTGAGGGACGAGCCTTCTGGGCAGAAGGTGCAGCCATTGAACAGCCCTAAGATGGGCTCTTGGGTGGTTATTTAAGAAACATCAAGGCTAGGACAGTGTGGATGGAACAAAGTGAATGAGGGTGGGAAAAGATGGACAAGATTAGAGGAATGACCAGGTTAAAGGTAAGAAATAGGGCATGGGGGAGGGCGGATTGTGGCAGGCCCTATGCTCCATTTTGAGGATTTGGGTTTTACTCTGAGACATTGAGCTGTGGGTGGGTTTTGAGCAGAAGGGAGCCATGATAGGTTTTTGAAGGATAACTCTGGCTCCCATGTTGAGAATATAAATGGAGTGTGAGGATGGTAGAAGGGAGCCCATTGAGACAACTACTGTAATAATCCAGGCAAGAGATAATGGGCACTCAAACTGACACGACAGCAGTGAAGATGGCAAGAAGGGATCTGAGTTTGGATATATTCCGAAGCCTGAGTCAACAGAATTTCCTGATAAGGTGCATGTGAAGTGTGAAAGAAACGTGTTAAGGATGAAGTCAGAGTTTTGGCTGAGCAACTGGAAGGACAGTGTTGCCATCAACCAAGGTCAAAAAGACTATGATGAAGAGACAATTGGGTATACAAGTCTAGAGAGGAGAGAGGGGTCCGTGTCGGTATATAAATATGAGTTGTCAGCATATAGATATCTAAAGTCATGAGACTGGTGGAGAGTGACACATGGAGAAAAGATGATCAAACACTCAGCTTTGGGGAGAGGATCTTCATTCATGATGAAAATTGATCAATATAAGGAAATTATGGTTATCCATGTGAAGAGAGTGTGAAGACAGTAAAGAATGTTAAGAGCCTACAGAATATAAATAATATAAATATATATATATATATATGAACAAACAATATACAAAATCATATACAAATATGACACCATTGTTGTAATATGTGTGTAGATATAGATATGGATACATGACTAGGTATGTCGATGAATCCATGAGGAAGAGAGAGAGGAAAGACACACCAAATTGTTAATAAATAGCAGTTTTCTCTGGGTGGTAAAACTACAGATTACTTTCCCCTACTTTCTAATTTACTGTGTTTTCCAAATTTGTTTTGCAGTGAATATGCATTATATTTGTAATGAGGAAAACGTTTGTAAAAATTAGTTTTTCTAATTTTCAGAAGTAAGAAAAGTGTCACTTTCCCAAAGTGACCATATGTTTTTAAACAATTTTTTCAATTAACTAAGATACCTGTGGGTGAATTTAGTAAGTTTACGGATAATTTGTCACTAATAACTCTTAAAATGAAATGAACTACATGTCCTTCTCTGAAAGTGAGATATTAGTGACAAATTTTGCACTCGCAAATTATTTCATAACTCTGCAATAATTATACAGCAAGCTTCTCATCATTTCTGCCTGCAATCGACTCCACGTGAAGTCTTTCTCCATATCAATCGATGACGACTCCATTCTTCTCGTTGTTCAGGTCAAAAATCTGGGCGTCACCTGTCATGTCTTTGCTTCACATTCTATTTCCAGTTCATCAGGAAATTCTGTTGGCACTGTTTTCAAAACATATCCAGATCTGATTGCTTTTCATCATTTCTGCTGCTCTCTGGTCCAGGTCACCATCATATCTTCTCTGGGTGACTTGCACGAACCATTCATGGTCTCCCTGTTTCCTCCTTTATCTCCTGTTCTCCACGCAGCCGTCAGAGTGTGTGCAACAGCACAGAGGATGGCACTGCTCAGCTCCAAACCCTTCAACTGCTCCCTACCCCCCTCAGAGTCAAAGTCCTAGTCCTCACTGGGTCTGTACGGCCCCACACAACCTCCGTCCCCTCATGCATACCCACCCCCAGTTGTCTTTAGTGTCCTTCATGGCCAGGCTCCCCGTCTCACTCACTCTACTCCAGCCACACCTCTCTGTCGCTTGAACATGCCAGCCAGGCTCTGAGCTCTTAGGGTCTTTACACAGGTCGGTCCCTTTGCTGAACACTTTCCTTCCTGATAACCTGCTATGTCAACTCTTCTCATCCCTTTCACGCCTTTGCTCAAATGTCACCTTCTCAACGCAAGTGGTCTACTCTACCTGAACTCTAAATTCCCTACATCCTGCTCTATTTTTTTTAAAATCAAATACTTACCGTCTTCTAACATAGGACAGAATGTACTCATTTATTATTTAGTATTTAGTTTTCATCTTCCCCTACCAGAATATAAACTCCACAAGGGCAGAGATTTTTATTATTGTTCACTGACGTATTCTGGGTGTTTATCTAGAACAGTGCCAGCTGATAGTAAATATTTATTGTTGAATTACCCCATTATTATAGGGTGCATTTTATACAGCCCGCATAGCAGCCCGTCAATTACATGCTGAGCCCTGTTCTTCCAATACAGTAAGAAGGAGATAAAAACCCTCCAATAAGTTAGGATAATAATAACAGCTAAGACTTACTGAGTGTTCACTCTGGGCTAGACACTGTGCTAGGGCATCACATGTAGTAGATCATTTAATTCTCACAATGACCCTATGGGGTAGATACTATCATTGTCCTCATTATAGAGGAGGAAGCTGAGGCACAGAGAGGTTAAGGATGATGACCAATGTCACACAGCCTCTGAAAGGCAGAGTAAGCATATGAACCCATACAAACTAGAACCAGAGTCTGTGGTCTTCACAACTATTCTCTGTACCTCAGAAACACATGCTTTCATGGAGAAAAGCCCCTACATGAATCTAGATGTTAGATGGAGAATGACCAATATTTGCTGAAGGCAGAAACGGCCTCCTATTGAAATGTATTTTTTCAATATATTAAAAAATTAATCAGAATCTTTTTTTCATTGGTAGAATATTTAAAGATCAAGTTAGTATAGATTTGTTTCAATATTTTAACATGTCTTTGCTTTTTCTCACCGGTGGAGGAAAAACCCTATTTTCCCCCACCATTCATCCACATTCACATGTTTCCTTCAGTGAATTGTTTTCCCAAATCAAATCCCTGCTTTAGTTTAATCGTTTTTTTCTTAATGGAAAATGGTTTTTAAGGGAAAACATATTACCTTTAATAATAATACTAAACTGCGTATATAACCTGTAATACCTGATGGAAGATATATATGCCTTGGAAATACTTTTTGACTTAAGACAGAAGTGGTACCGTGCACCCAGCAAAACCTATTTCTACAAAATGGAAATTGATTAAATTGGTCTTTCCAGTACTGTGTGGATATTTTTATTGCTACACTAGTGGGAGAATTTATATAGCTCTTTCCTTCTGTGTTCATCTTCCTCAATGATTAAAAATTTAAATAAGTTTGCCAGGAGGCCTGTTTGGCAGCTGTTGTGCCTATTAAATAGAGTGCATTTTCAGAGCATTCCATTCACTGCTAAGTGGAAAGAGTTTTTAAGAAAACTAACCTAAGCGCCTGGGGAGTGAAGAGGTTACATAGAATTCAAGTGCATTGGATTCGTTGTGAATAGATATTATTGTAATAGGCAAGAACTTCAGGTCTAATTATAACTTTGTGATTCAGACTTCTTTATCTGTGGAGAATCTGGCTATGATAGCCGTCAATGTACCTTATATGCTTCTGTCTCTTCAAATTCTGAATTCCCCAGAGACTAGTTTTAAGTGAAGAACTCCATTACCTCAGGACTTGGTTCACGTGAAATACCCAGATGTCATAGAGCAAGGTCATTGCTTGATGCTTTGGATAGCATGTAAATAAGATTATATGACGCCTTTGTGATCTATTTTCCTATTTATCAGAGGAATAAGAAATGCTGTCCTTTCTTCAGATGGGGCACTATAAATATACGTAGAAATTGTTTAAATAGCGCTCCTATATTTGAGCTACTCAGCTATATAAGTAGTATATAATTACTACTAAGAAAGATGATATATTATCATATATAGCTAGTGTTTTCAGTTACCACTAATATTTAAGGTACTATATCAGAAAAGTATTTATTCCTAATATGGGGGCTGGACTGGCTAGATAAGGATCAACCAGAGCTTTTCTTTTTAAATGCCAAGTCCTAGGGCCCTCTCTCAAATATTTCAATTCCATAGGTTAGGGTGGAGCCTAGAAATCTGAATTTCTAAAAGTATGCCCAGCTGATTCTGTTATAGGACCATGTAGAAGAGCCAGTGTGCAAAGATATTCACATAGTCCTATTATAGATTTCCAGTCTCTAGCCACTGTGAAGATTGTAAACAACTGGGGAAGAAGGATTGTCTTACCAATCATTATATCCCCTTCAGAGCCTGGCACATAAAGCTCTGTTGAGTTCATTTGAGTTGAATTGTTTTGACCTGAAAGTCATGCCTGAAAGTGAACTCAAAGATACAGGACAGCTTTATCCCCTCTGCAAATTAACTGGCCTGTAGCACAAAACGTTCTGTTAAGTAGGTGAGTTAGGTACTCGCCAGCGTTATCACCTCTTTGGGAAACAGCCTGTACTGGAGAGTCAGAAAGACCTGAGAGTCCATAAGCATTGACTCTGCCCTTGAGGACATGTACACCATGGACTTAACCTGTATTATTCTGTGTCCTCATCTGTTAAATGGACGTAATATTGGCAACATAGGATAGTTGTAAGAATTAAGTAAGAACATGTATGTTGGGTACTTGCTACATACAAGGTGCTAAATAGATGGAAATTGCTTATAGTACATCTCCATTTCCTTCTGTGTGGAGCTGAAAATCATGGTTCTACGATTAGAATAGTGAGACACTAGATTCTGTAGGATGGATACACTAACAAGCTAAAAGCCAACCTGCCTCTGAATTACTATAGGTATTATAATTAAAATGAAAGGCTACCATTATTATTAAAGCTATATGCTGATAGCCCTCAATTTCAATACTAGCTACAAGCAATATTTAACTCACTGTTGTAGTTTCCTGGGTCTGCTGTAACATATAACCACAAACTTGAAACAACAGAAATGTATTTTCTCACAGTCCTGAAGGTTAGAAATCTGAAATGAACGTGTTGGCCGTGCCACCGATGTGCTGAAAGCTCGAGGGGAGCATCTTTCCTTGCCTTTTCCAGCTCCTCTTCATTCCTGGGGTTCCTTGGCTTGATGCAGCCTAACTCCAGTCTCTGCTTCTATCTTCACGTGGCCTTCTCTTCTGTGTCTCTGTGTCCTTTCCTCTCCTAATAAGGACACCAGTCATTGGATTAGGGCCCATCCTAAATTCAGGATGATTTTATCCTGAGCTCCTTAACTAATTACATCTACAAAAACTGTATTTCCAAATTAGGTCACATGCTGAGGTTCGGGGTGGACATAAATTTTGGAGGGACATTATTCAAATGGGAGGGACACTATCTACGATATAGATTGCTAAATATCCTCCAATTGTTCTTTCTTTCTTCCCTAATAATATAAACCTCAAATTTTAGTTAGACACGAGGCTGTCCAGAATAAAGGCTTTATGTCCTAGTCCCATAGCTGAAAGTCCAACCATGTGGCTGCATTCTGGTTAATAAGATGCAATCAGAAGTGTGGTGTGAATCCTTAAGTGGAAAAGGCATGCTCTTCTTCCCTCTTTCTCCTTGTTTTTTGAATGTAAACATGGTGACTTGACAAAAGGAGACATTTTGGACTATAACATGGAAGACACGTGTTGAGGATGGTCAGAGCCTGAGCCCCTGACAATTTCGTGAAACTGTTCTACCCTGGATGGTCTCCTTGAACTATTGTGTAGCAGAGAAAGAAACTTCTATTTGGCATAAGTCACTGTTATTTGGGATTCTTCTGCTACAGATAGCTGGACCTAATTCTAACATGCACTGTCCTCTCTTGCATGATGGATTTGAGGTTTAAAACCTCAGAAGAAGAAGTCAGAACTGTATTGAGCATTTTCATAAATATTTTGGTAGTTCCAAATAATCAGCCCTCCCTCTCAGGGTCATATTATCATTAAAACTATATTAATTTAGTTAATAATTTCGTGAAGCATTATGTTATGGTTATTGGTTTTGTTTACTTCCTAACTTCCTTCTTACGAGACAAAACAAGTAAGAGAACTTCCCTGCTATGCCTTTAGCACTCCGCTCAGCTGGGCATGGCATTGCCAAAATCCAGAAGTATCATTCACAGTGTAGTCTCCTGAGGGCCCCACTACAATGTGAATAGTGCTCCCTGGAGGGGTGCAATATGGTGGTCTGGCTGCTAGGTTCCATGGGGGAAACAAAAGTAGTAGATGTTCCCCTGCTTTGAGGAGTAATAATGACCATATAAGCTTATCAGTGTTTAGCTTTTAAACTGTATATCAGTTTCATACTCCTGGAAATAATTGCTCAGGGAATAATCACAGACAACAGAATCCACTCAAGATTGTTGAAGAAGAAAGGGATGACATACTGGATCAATAGGATGGCCTGGGCTGTGCTGCAGTAGCCAGCAGCCCCCAAGTCTCATTGCTATAAAACAACAAAGGTTCATTTCTCACTCATGTTATGTGAACATCATGGGTTGGTCAGGGATTCCATTTTGGCATCCCCGTTCCAAACTAATGGAGAGACTGCTTTCCAGAATCTTGCTATTAGCCATGGTGGAAAGAGAGAGGTGATGTTTGCTCTCATTTCATTGGCTCAAACAGTCACATGACCAAATCGAACTCCAAGGGAGCAGGGTAGAGAAATCCTACCTGATGCCCAGAAAGCAGCACTCATTACTGACCCCATCATTAGAAGGACTGGAGGAAGGGGCTCTAGGTTGAGCTTCCTCAAATAACTCTTAGAGCAACACTGCAAAACTGACCAGTCAGGTGCTGCTGCCTCTGACATGACTGGGAAGCGGCAGCCATGACAGCTGATTCTAGGACCACCCTATTTTTGAAACACTCTCTTTCTTAGGCTTTTACAGCAAATTATTAAGCTCCAAACACCCTCAGAGTTAAGGAGCAGGTACTAGAACCTCAGCTATCACTGCTGCAGAAAAATCAAAATCCTCCAAAGAGAATTGGTAGACACATGCTTTCCATCTCATAATGGTCATTTCTATCTTCCAATTTTTAGTTAGATATACATACTTGGTGGAAGTGAATTTATATGTGGAGAACAAGCTGTATGGAAAAGTTCAAAGGTAGCTTTGAACTTTCCAGCCTCCATGGCTCAGTAAAGCACTTTACAATGGGGTAGGAATGGCGTTGAGTGAGGCATTCTGTATTATCTGTAGGACGTACCATATTTATTTATTCTTTCATACATTCCTCCATCCATCTTCTCATCTAGGCACAGTATTAGATGGATGTGGGAGAAGGAAATTGGGGAGCATGTCAGGGGCTGAGATGAAAATAATAACCGGGTTTTTAATTATGATCTATGAATATGTTAAGATTAAACTTCGCAATCCACATAACTAAGTATGGAAACAAGTTTGAAATGGAGCTGTGGAAGCACCTCTTTTTTACACATACCACAGGAAGTTGTTTTGGTTTTTTTTTAATCATTGCAAATTAAATAATTTAAAATGTGTAGAAATCAGAAGGTTCACAGATCTGGATAGAGATAGCTGTTGCTGCAACAAAGTACTTGAGTGGGAGTTGGAAAATAAAAAGCACTTATCAGATTAGTTCCTTTTAAATGCTGGTTGGTACCTTGAGGGGATTTCCTATTATAAGCAATAAAACAAATCAAAATTTACTTTAATGAGCTAGATAAGCAGCCCCAAGGGAGCAAGTTAAGACTCTTATTTATCCCCAAGAGAATAAAAGTGCACTTGCGGATTCAAAAAGACTTACAACATTTTACAGCTCTATAAACATGCCTGTTCTGTTGAGTGAAAACCATAGCTGTCTACGCACCATCACTATTCACCCAGAGACAATAATCCAGATCTTCTCAATTCCCCCCCACCCCACCGCCAATACACTGAACAGCATCCCACTCCTATGAGCATCTCTGCAGTGAACTTTAACACCCATTATGTGGGGTTGTTTTCCTCGGGAGGTGAAAAGTTAGTGACTGAAAACCATTTCATCATCCATTTAGTCTCTCGTTCTCAACTAGTTCTTTTTTATTAGCACTTAAATATGGTTAAGTCTTTCATTTAAAAAAATAAACCTTCCTCTTACCCCCATGTCCCCCCACCCCCACCCCCACCGCCGCCAAGCACCACCTTACCCCTCTCTTTCCTTCACACTACAATGGCTGTCCCCACCTCCTCACCCCCCTCTCACTCCTTAGCCCCTGTTACATGACTCTTTCCCCCACTCTTCCACTTAAACCATCCTTAGTGAGGTCATCATATTTCCTTCCAAATCCAATGGACACCCTTATGTTCTTATTTGTCTTGGTCTCTCAACAGGTTCAATAACTATTGAACACCTCTGTCTTTTTGAAACACTCTTAGGCTCCAAGACTATAGATGCTCCTGGTTTCTTTCTACCTCTTGGGTAATTTGTCCCTAGTCTACTTACAGATAGAATAACACACGAAATGGGACTTTCCCCGATGTCTCAAATTTAAGCTGATACTCAAAGCTAAAAACAAATGACATAGACTCCCATATTCAAAAGAGAAGTATCAAAAGTTACTAAGAGTGAACTGATCCTGTTGTGTGCCCCTTGGCTTGTCTAGGGGTTCACTAGAGGAAGACAATGTCTTGGAAGAGAATTGCTGATCAAGTTAGGAGTGCTGAGGCATTTTTTTCTCCTCCAATAGAGGAGGTAAGGATCATGCCACTTCAGCTCAAGTCAAGTGAGAGAAGCAATAAGTGAACTCTCAGAGAAATTTAGGGTGAGTACTTTCCAGAAATGAACACTGGCTTCTTACTCCCAGCTGGACGCTCGCTGAAATGCAAAAACTCCTTGTTCCACTTCCAGGCTGGTACCAGAGCCAAGCACAGTTTTTTTGAAGAGCCTGACATGGGCTTCAAAGAGTTTAACAGTCTATGTGATAAAGACAGAAGCTGGCTGGAAAGGCTCTGTCAGCAGAGGGAGTGGGGAGGATGGGAAGAAACAGTGGGAGCAGCCGCTGTTACCAGGGTTTGGAATATTTCCTTCAGGCCAACGGGACGGTGTGAGGATATGGTAGCTATTAGGGCTGTTTAAAAATATTTCCGTTCTTCTCTTCATCTGGGCATATGATTGTACTTCCTCACTGTCCTTCAAGTTGGAGCTGGGAATGTGCCCAGTGCTGGCCCAGGAAAGGTGGGCAGAACAGAGGTGTCACTTCTGGGTAGGAGCTTGAAGCGTCAGCACTGGATTCACCCAGGTTTTTCTCTACCTGCCATGGTGAGCAGAGAAACACGAGTCAAGAGGGAATATCTGTCAGCCTGGGGTCCTGAATGACTGTGCTACGCAGAGTCCCCTGCTAATCTACTGTGGAAATGTAGCATAAGTGAGAGTAAATTTCTACTGAGATTTAGGAGCTGTTGTAGCATAATCTAACCTATCTGGACTGATACAGGAAGGCAGCATGACCTTGCAAGGATCTAGAAGGATCAAGAAGTGGGCTATGTGGGAACTAGTTACTCCAGCAGATTAAAAAAACAAGATGGAGGTTGAGGGGAATTGTGAAAGATCAGCTAGATACTGAATTTTCTGAGCCAAGGAAGAGTGAGCTATAGAAGCCTCCAGATGTTTAGGGGAAGATGAGGGATAAGTACATGCCTTTAGAGAACTCTCAAAGCCCCCCACAGCAGGAAGAGCATTTTAACATCTATCATGGGAAAGCACATCGAACAGCCAACAACAAAGGAAATAATTTTTCCACATTTTCTTTGATCCCACTTTCCTATATTAACCTGGAAGGAACCAAGAGCCAGAGAAGAAATGGAGGAAATATGGCACAAAAAGAGTGAAAGAACAGAACATACCCTTCCTCCCCTCCATGACTGGGAACCTGTGTCAGGCTGGAGGTGGAAGAAGGAAGAAAGCTTGGACTGGTGAAAGCTTTTACATGGAAGTTTTAATTTAGATCGGTCTGAACATTTTAACATATAAAAATAAGAATATTTGAAAACTGAGACGTTAACAAACATTAAATGGAATGTGCTCAAGATATTGTCCAGGGTGGAAAGATAGTGGTGGGAGAAAAACAAAGCCATTTTCTGTGTACTCTACCAGGTCCAACCAATTCCATAAACAAGCTCTGATTCCTAAAAAGCAAGCAAACAAACACCTTAAATGTGGGTAATCCTTAGGATTTTATTCTTTGTCCTCTTTTTCCCAAACCTGTTTTTCAAGCATAGGCCTCTCTTCTGAGTTACAGAATTGAGTATACATAATTGCTTACTGGGCATTGGCACTTGGATAGTTCATGGGAATTCACACCAATTGGATTCATTATCATTCACCGCATGCCCTCCTAACCCATTCCTCCTTAGGGTTCCTTTTCTCATTCCATTACCCAAGGTGAAAATCTTGACATTTGCCCCTGCACAGCTCCAAACATCCAATCAATAACCGAATCCTTTCTACTCTGCCTTCTAAATATGTCTCAAATCTGTTCATTTCTCTCCATCCCCCCTGTGATTACATTGGTCTGAATCATCTTCATCTCTCATTTGAAGAACTGCAGTAGTCTCCATCTGGAGTCTCTGCTTCTAGTCTCATTGAATTCCAATCTGTTCTTTTCCTTGCAGCTACAAGTAATTCTTATAAAATGAGTCAGTCACTCAACAGATATGTATTACATGCATAATGTATGCCAGGGCCTGGGCTAAGCCCTCAGGATAGGAGGAGAGCACAAAACAGAGTTCTTGCCCTCATGGAGTTTACATTTTAATGGGAAGAAGGTAAACATTAAACAAACAAACTGTAACAGTGGTGAACAAAAGATTTTAAAAGCTATAATTATGTAGTTGATTATACTTGGAACTTTTCTGTCTATTAGGTGTGTTACATTAAGAGAAATACAATTATTAATTTAGTTGGTTTAGGAGAATGTGTTTGCGCCAATAAGGAAAGACACAGACAAGATAAATAGACTACAAACTGTTTACATTTTTGCATCCACACTATTAAGTTAAACTAAGAGTGGGAATTTAGCAACGCGGAGCAGGAAGTCCTGCTAAGGCTCAGTTGTGTGGGGACCATTCCCGGTTGCCTCTGTTACAGGCTTCATGTCCCCTTCCCCTGTCTTCCATATTAATGATATCATAGTTAGAAGAGCCACAGGCAAATGAAGTAAACTATAACTATAAGGTAGAGTTATCACCACAGCTTTCTGGAAATCAAAGACTTGTAATAGTCTCCCACAGATTTGGGCACAACTAGTATAAACAGACCAAGTGTTTTAAAATGTATTGTTTTGCCTGGCATCATCACTTCCCAGAAGAAACTTTGGATTACAGGACAGAAAGGCTTAACTTCCTGATGGCTTTTGTGAATTAGGTTGGGTTGCAAATTGCTATCTTGATGACTGATTGCTCTCCCTGCTAATGCCAATGCAAAAAGTGTCAGGTTTCCCCAAAGGGGTAAGGAAGATATCAGGTTGCGTTAATGATAATAGAATGGGTTTACTGCAGCAACCAGCAACCTCCACATGTCAGTGACACAACACATACAAGCTTATTTGTTACTCACACCAAGGATGTTGTAGGCAGACAAAGAGGTGCTCTGCTCCATCTAGTCATTCAGGGGCCCAGGTGGTGGAGGTTCTACCATCTAAAATGTCATAGCCACCTTTTCATGGGAAGAGAGAGAGAGAGAGAGTGGAGTATTATAGAGGGTCTTTCAATCGCCTCACCCAGAAGTGAATATATATCACTTCTGCTCACACTTCATGAGCTTACAGTAGCTACATAGCCTAGACTTTTAAAAGGGATCCAGGAAGCAAAGGCTTTCATATGCTCAGGAAGGCAAGAACTGGATATTGGTGAGCATCAGTAATGTCTACTACCTAAGTCATTAGTCTCTTCATTCAGAAAGCCTTTCTTATCAACACTTGCCAATTCCCAGCTAAGATGTTGCTTTGATGATATGCTTCCATAATCCCATTATGTCCTCTTTCATATCAACTAGCATACATTATTTTATTTCTTGGTTAATTATTGTCTTGCCATATTAGATCTCCATCCACCTTCCTACCCCTGCCTTCCTCTAAAATATACTTGCTAACTCCTACTTATCCCAATAGGTCTTAACTCAAACTACGCTCAATAGTCATGGGAGAAAATATATGAACCCTAGTACCCATAGGTTTTCTCCTTACAAAATTCTTTGGGAAAGAAACTAAAGCTCCTTGGAACATGTATGGTACCAGAAATTAGGGGAAGAGGGAACAAGAAGAGCCAAATACACCTTGTTGTCAAAAGCTAAAGATGTTTTCATAAATGCCTAAATAATTGTTAGAGGCAGTACAGACGGGAGACATTAGTCACTGAGCAAAATGTGACTAATTTGGTATTTAAAATGATCAAAATAATGGGAAGATATTGAATCTGTCAAAGGAGCTGTAAGCACATGGTGACTTTCAAACGGTAGAAGTGATTTTAAAAATTGCTAAAAGGATTTGAGGTTAGCAAATATAGAAGGTTTCAGGTTAAAAAACATTTATTTATTTAATGAATGAATAAGTTGTATTGTGAATCAAGTAGAAAATGGTCATTTACATTAAAATGCATACTGTAGGCACTAAGCAGTTGCATCTTGGGGAATATCTTCGCTCATTGTATTAAAAAAACACATGTAATAATTTTTTAACCTCTGTATCCGACTTATAATAAAAAAATGAATTTGAGCTCTAACAGAGGGATTTCTATATTCAAAGAAGGAAATCCTGTCGGTGCTCACTGTTAAACTCTAGCGTGAGGTTATTGACTCTTGAGGAGGTTGCCCTCTTCTCTGGGTTGTTTATATACAATTCTGCCCAAAGGCAGGAGAAGGAGAGCTGATTTCCTAAAACTCCTTCGGCATATGACTCTCTAAGGTGGTCATTATAAGAGTTCTATATATGCTTATACTGTGTTAAGCTCAATTCAGTGGAAACTTGGGTGAGTGTTGTGAATGGACATTCTGTAAGTGAAGTATTTATAGTTGTATTAAATGTGCATTTGCATCAAAGATAGAGAGGTTCCTGTAATTATGGGTACCCGGGAAAGTATCAACAGTGTGTATGGAATTAGCACTAACCTACTTTACTGAAGTTTTCTTTGTCATACCCTATCTTTGAATCTTTGTGTTAGAAATAAATTCACCAGCTGAAAAGTATATTAGGAAAAAAAGACCTGCGCTCATGTGAAAACTATTTTAGAATAATACAACTTCAAAGGTTGGGTTTCTCTTACTGGATGAAGAAAAGCAAAATGCTGCCCGTAAATGGACAATTGAATGCAAAAGCAGAAGGGGTAATGGAATATTACAACCAAAAAAGAAATGGAAGACCTGGCAAGAGACCTGAAATACAGCAAAATGAAGGGATGTAAAATTAGCTGAAAACAGAAGCAGTTGTAGGAACACTCCTTTTGAGTGGGCACCTCAAATGGTAATGATTCTACAAGAAATTCAGGCTTTATCTAGAGAATCCTAGGAATTTAGCTCCAACAATGTGTTTGGGAAGGTATGGGGAGAATTAAGTTGAAAACCTTGACCTCAGTTGGCTCAGAGGGGAGGTGGAAATGTAGAATCTCTGAAGGGAAGTTTAATATGTTTTTTTAACCGTCTGCTAAATTAGACCAGATAATTTATGCATTGACAGTATGAAGCACCTATTAGCATGGCTTCAAAAGCAATAATTGCCCAAGGACTGTAATGCATTACTAACCAATGATAAGACTATTGTCAGGACTGAGCTAATTAGATATAGTCTTAAAAGTGTGCTTGCATGCCAGATTCCAGTATTGATTGATAAACATAGCATGGAGATGTGCCACGGGCTGAAGACTACAGGGACAAAACTGAGGCAGATTATACAAGATGGCAGAGGAATAAAACAGGACAAACATATATCAGATTTTGTTAGGCGTTCTCAATATCAAAATTGAAAAAAAAACAATTGCTCCAATTCAGGTCCCCCAAGAAGCAAGACACCAAGATAGAATGAGATGGGCAGGAAATGTATCGAAGGAAATGCCTTTAAAGATTAAGAGGGGGTGGAAGCAGGAGTAGGTGGGATGGGGTGGGCTCTCAGACCACAATAGAAGCCTGACCCCTGTGAAAGAAGAGAGGAAAGGAAGGAGGGTCTTGTAGAAAGAGACTTTGACTGCAATGCAGTGAGGTCAATGGCAAAGTGCCCTAGCAAACATGGCCTACTGGAGCTGTCATGCATCAGGGAGAAATGGCCCAACTCTAGGAGCCCCACTGTGTTTGGTCATTAGCTAGGAGCAGCCTTAGGAAACTCTGGCCTTAGTATGAATACTGTGCCGGGTCACAAAATGCAGCCGCTAGGGATAGTCAGCCAACTGCACTCATGATAGCAAGTTCTTTGGAAGAGCGATCTGAGAGGCGTACCAGCATGGCTTCTCTGGTCGACCGCTGCTCACATACCCTTCCCCACATGTTTGGGGAGCAGCTCTTCCACTGTTCCTATGAGCCTCTCTTTCTGAGAGGAAACTTCAAAGGGGGTGGTTAGTGGGACAAACAATACCCCTAGATGCTGCAGCTGGTATAACTGTAACTGGTTGGTATTCATTGTCTTGCTCCCCCACTGTCCTTTCTGAATTGCCCTCACCCTCAACTATCACCTCTGTCATTCCTGGGCTTACCCAGTGGTGTGACTCAAACCTTCATGCCTGAGGAACCTGTGTCCTTGGTGATCATAGCTTCTCAGGCCAGCACTGGCTACACGGGTCCATTCATGGTTATAACTGGGCAAGAGAGTAAAAGAGGCAGTCAGATGCATCACCTTGTAGAAATGCAGCCTTACTGCCTTCTGCTATTCTGGGCCTATTATCCCCATGAAGACGGCGATTTGTCTTCTTGTCTGCAGGTTACTGGATACAAGAAGTCCAAACTGCTCATGCAGCAGCTACAATTTATAGTTAAATGGGACCTTTGCTGTCCCCTTAGTGAGAGAATGCTCCTTTGGGGGATGAGAACCTCATTCTGAGCTCAGAGTTGTAGGGAGAGGAAGCAAAATGTCCTCCAGCAGATCATTGGGAGTGGGCCCAATGTGACGGTAAGTGGGCCACAACCGTTTCTCCCCTTAGGTTTCTGTCCCCATGTGTTCTGTGATTTGGAGACCCAGTGCCATATAGAGGTCTCTGATTTAATGCATATGCTGTATCCTGAATGATATCACCCTATTCTTGCAGAGTATTGCCTCTGAGCTGGTATTTCAGCTGTGCCTTTGTAAGCCGTTCCTATCAATTCTATCGGGCTGGCTACTTTAGGATGGAAAGTATCACTGGATTCCACAGTCAAGGGCCCATGCTTGTACCTTCTTCACTGTGAAGTGAGTTCCCCAGTCGGGTGCCATGCAATATGGAATTCCATGCCCATGAATCAAGCATCGTGTAAACTCCTGGGTAGTGATGCTAACTGAGGCTCTTTAGACAGAAGAGACAAACCGAGATGTAGCACAAAGATCCGTTGCTGTGAGGATGAACTGCTGGCCCATGAACCACAGGACAGAAGAGCTCAATGACACCAAGTGGCTGTTGGTCTCCTTGAACAATGGTGTCATATCAGGTTTCAGTGTTGGTCTCTGTTGCTGGTAGGCTGGATATTCTGAGGAAACAATAGTTAGCTTGGCCTTATCAGTAGGTATGCATGCTGTGGGGCCCATACATAGAGACCATCTTTGGCACCATGACTATCTCATTTATGTACCCATTATGTCCGTTCTGGAATGGCCAACGATGAAGACTGACTAGCATGAGCTATTTGAGTAATTTTGACTCATTGGTTTTTCATGGTTTGTCCAAGGGAGATGCTCCCTGGTGGGCATTCATATGTAACACAAAAATCTTCACACTTCGTGTCCACTCCTGTATGTTCATCCACATGCTTTCACTGTAGACTTCCTCATCTATGATCTTCCAGTGGTAAGACTGCCTGAGCTGCAGCTGATACTTGCTGCAAAGCTCTTTTCTGCTCCAGTTCCTACTCAGAGCTGGCAGCCTCCCATGTCACCTGGTCTATAGGCTAGAATATAGTTCTAATGCTTAGGTGTAGATTGGATGTCTCAAGAACCCAAAAATGTCCATTAGGTGTTGTGCTTCTTTATTTGAAGGAAGAGACATAAGATATAGCAACTTGTCTTTTACTTTGGAGGAGATGTCCTGGCCTGCCCATGGTCAATGAATACCTAAAAACTTTCCTGAAGTGGCAGTCCCCGAAGCTACATAGATTTTATCTCGCACCTTCTGAAGCTCATGCACCTTACCAAGGCCTCCAGCACACAAACCAACTCTTGCTTGTCCTGCCAGATCAGGAGTACCTCACTGATGCATTGGATCAATGTGATGATATAGACTTCTTTGAACTGTGTTATGACACAGTATGGTTAGTCAACATAGCTCTGGGGCAAAACTGGAGATCAATCTTGTTGTCCATTCCATGTCCACGTGAACTATTTCTGATTGTCTTTTCTGACTCATATAGTAAAGAAAGCAATCATCAAGTCAGTAGCTGCGTACCGCATGGCGGAGGCCTTACTGATGACTTTTACTATCAGCATCATGTCGGCACAGCAACAGCGACGGAGCCACTACTTTGTTGATCTTGTGAAAATCTATTGTCATTCTCCAATCCACGTGGTTTCTATAGGTGTCAGACTGGTAAATTAAATGGAGCTAGGATAGGGACCACCACCTATGCATTCTTTTTTTTTTTGAAGATTTTATTGGGGCAGGGAACAGGACTTTATTGGGGAACAGTGTGCATTTCCAGGACGTTTTTCCAAGTCAAGTTGTTGTCCTTTCAATCTTGGTTATGGAGGGTGCCGTTCAGCTTCAAGTTGTTGTCCTTTCAGCCTTAGTTGTGGAGGGCGCAGCTCAGCTCCAGGTCCAGTTGCCATTGCTAGTTGCAGGGGGCACAGCCCACCATCCATTGCAGGAGTTGAACTGGCAACCCTGTGGTTGAGATCCCACTGGCCCATGTGGGAATCGAACCGGCAGCCTTAGGAGTTAGGAGCACGGAGCTCCAACTGCCTGAGCCACCGGGCCGGCCCCACCTATGCATGCTTGAAATCTTTAATGGTAATTGTATTAGTGAGGGTGCTCAGAGTAACAGAATTAGTAGGATGTGTGTCTGTGTGTGTGTGTGTGTGTGTGTGTGTGTGTGTAGAGATCTACTTTCAATAAATAAATTTTTAATACATTTATTTATTAAAATTTTAAGGGATTTATTTGGCTCATGTGATTGTGGAGGCTTGGCAAGTCCAAAGTCTGATGGGCGAGACCAACAGTCTGAAGACTGAGGAAACAGCTGCAGATGCAGTCTGTTGCCCAACAAGGAACAGCAGATGTTGTAGGTGAAATCTGAAGGCAGTCTATTGGCATAATGTCCTCTTCCTCAGAGGATGTCAGCTTTTTGTTCTATTCAGGTTTGCATCTGATTGGATAAGTCCTATCCACACTATGGAGGTCAGTCCACTGGTTTAAGTGGAAATCTCATGCAAAAATACCTCACAGAAATGTCAAAAAGAATGTTTAACCAAATATCTAGGCCCTGTGGCCCAGTCAAGTTGACACATACAGTGAACCATCCCAGGGCACTAATCTCTGCCATTATTTCTGAGATGCAACGGTATTTTTGATTCACTATTTTGGCTTGGGAACATGGTTGTTTCAGAGGCTTCCTCTTAACATTCCCCAATATGATGGTTCTTACCCTGTCAGCCAAGAACCAAAGTGAGCCAAACTTCCGTGAATGTTAATCCTAGTTTTTCATTCAGTATTGGTGAAATTGCCATCAACGGGGTTCATGGACCCAGTGGACCCACTGTAAGCTGGACTTCAGCCAGACTGCATATATCACTGGGTCCCAAAGCACCAACTCTGGCGGGATCATGAGAACACTTTAGGTTTTCAGGTATCAATGTCAGCTATGAAAATGTGTCTAGAAGTCCTCAGTATGTGTGGTTATTCTCTTTCTTCCTGTGCTTAGTCTCCTGGGTAAATGGCTGTAGGTCCCTTTGGGGTAGGACTGGGGAACCATTACAGATAATATTTGTCATGGTATTACAGGATTCTTCCACCTTGGGACACAGCCAACTCTCAGGCACTGCATTTGGGATCTGAGAACTGTTTCAGGCCCAGGAACTGAGCAATGAATCAAGAATTTGTATTGGGACAAATACTCTTATCCTCCTGCTTCTTGGTTCTTGCCTGTTTCTGATCATAGATGTTAAACGGCATTCTCATTGGTTGCCCCTCTACTTTGCCCCTAGGGACCCAAGATTCTATGAACCATTTCCACAACTTCCCTGTGGTTCATGCCCCCTTGTCAGCTATTCCAATCTTGCTGGTAGTTATGGTAACGTTGACCTCTGGCTTCTGGCAGTTAAGCTGTGTTACGTGGCTTCCATTATTTTGGAGAGCTGTCGTCCCCATTGCTATTAATGAACCCAAATCTACAACAGCTTCATTCCTGACCTGCAAGGAGAGCTGCCGCTAGACATTTTTGTAATGTTGGTGCCCCTCCCACCGGTACAGGGGCCTGGAGAACGGTGTGTTCTCAGGACCTTGCTGTAAGAATGTAATCCTCTGGTGGGCCCTCCAGTCTCACGTTATGAATTTATTGCAGCATACCCCTCCCTGCAGCCTTTTTATTCCTTCCTCTAACACCTGCCATGAAAACTCAGGCATCTGCACGTCCACATGGGTCATCACCTTTTCCAGGCTGCTAAGAGCCACCCACCCTACCTTGAGTTTGCCCCACTCCCTGATGGAGAGAGGTGTCCTTGCAATGGTGTTAAGCCTCATTTTTCAAGAAAGTGCTCCAAGTCAAACAGGCTCCCTGTCTCTCCCATTGTGTCTTTTACTGTTTCATTATTTCTCACTCTCTCATTATCCCTCTGTAGGGTACCAATAGAACTTTGAAATGACCAGCTAACACCGCTATACTTGTAAGCATTATTCTCTCCATATCTTTCAAGTGCCTAAATCTTCAAGCAAGCAAAGCTGTTCCCCTTTACCAGGATGCACTCCCAGGCCACCACTTGCGTGAAATCTTCAGCCATGGTGGGGCCACCTTGTGTCAAGAACAATCTGTCACCTACGTTCCATTCCAGATGAGGTGCTACTTGCCAACCAAGTATGAGTGAACCTAATTTTATTGCCTGCTTCCTTGGACCATTTCTTACCAACTGTGTCACGTGGGTCCTCTGGGTAGCAGACACCAAGCAAAAATTAGATGTGCAAACGATGTATTGGGAAAACATCTATGAAGGATAAAGGGGAGCGGAAGCAAGAGTAGGTGGGAGAGTCTTCAAACCACAAAGCAGGTCAGACAAGTGCGAAAGGAGAGAGGAAAGGAGACAAGACTCGGTAGGAAGAGCCCCGGGCTGCAGTGCAGCCCTGAGAAAGTCTTGGCTAGGCAGGAAGTCCCAGAGCAAAGACTGCCCACAGAGGAATCTTATGTCAGGTAGAAATGGTCCAGCTATAGTACCGCCACTGTGTTTAGTTATTGGCTGGGCGCATCCTGGAGGGAGAAAGGCCTCAGTATGAATGCTGCAGACCTAGAGGTACAGCAGCCAGCTGGAGGTTATAAGCCAACTACACTCTTGAAGAGAGAACTGAGTGGCACACCTCCACAATCAGTTTAAGTGGTAGGAACAGGAAGAAAAGAAGCCAAGGCCAGGAGACCAGGTGGAAATGGAATGGGAGCCTGCCAAGGAGCATTGTGGATCATAAGCATGGCATGTGCAAATTTCACCTTATTTACACGTGTATGGGTTTGGTCGGCTGGTTTAATGTTACAATAGGCATGAATGAGTGTGTATGAATACACTGACAAGGAAGGAGACAAATCTATAAAAAGCAGACACAAGAATTAAGAAGGTATAACTTTATGGAGCCATTTAATGTAGGAGGAAATTATCCTATAATCCTCAATATACTCAGAGGGCAATCATTTTATTATTGGAATCATCGCTAACAGGATAATTCAAGTTGAGTGTCATTTGTTTTATAAGGCAAATATGTACTCCTTATATATACTTTAAAAATTTTTTTCAGTAAAATGATTTTTTTTTTTAAAAGATTTTATTGGGGAAGGGGAACAGGACTTTATTGGGGAACAGTGTGCACTTCCAGGACTTTTCTCCAAGTCAAGTTGTCCCTTCAATCTTAGTTGTGGAGGGTTCTGTTCAGCTTCAAGTTGTTGTTCTTTCAGTCTTAGTTGTGTTGCCGTTGCTAGTTGCAGGGGGCACAGCCCACCATTCCTTGCGGGAGTCGAACCGGCAACCTTGTGGTTGGAGAGGACACACTCCAACCAACTGAGCCATCCGGGAGCTCAGCTCAAGGTGCCGTGTTCAATTTTAGTTGCAGGGGGCAGAGAGCCCACCATCCCTTGCGGGACTCGAGGAATTGAACTGGCAACCTTGTGGTTGAGAGCCCACTGGCCCATGTGGGAATTGAACCGGCAGCCTTCGGAGTTAGGAGCACGGAGCTCTAACCGCCTGAGCCACCGGCCCGGCCCTGATTTTTTTTTTTTAATCGTAAGTCCCTCCATTCTACATGAAAGCTGTATAATTTAAAAAGATTTATTTCCCTACTAGATAACTGGGTTACACTTTATCTTTCAAATATTCATGCTGTTGTCTTCGTGACTTTTTCTATGATTTTATAGCTACCGTTTTTCTTAAATTATATTTTTGATAGAAAGTATACAACTTCCTTAGACTTCTGTAATTCAGGAAGCAGGATGCCAAAAGAATCTAAACGTCAGTGACAAACAGTAAAATTCTTTTTGTGTTATTTAAAATACATTTCAAGGTTCAAGGAAAATATTTCTAGTTTATATATTCACAACTCCAAAGAATCTTTCGTAACTTTAGAAATAAAACTAAATATGAATTATAATAAGGGTTGATAAATATCTTAACGATATGTTTAGATTATAATAAAAGGAAAGTCTATGAATGATACTTTGTGGCTAAATTGAAACTAAGAAAGTCATTTGTATTTAGCATCATTTAGTTGTGGGTACTCACAGGCGGTGCATTTTATGGCATAAAGTTAGATAGGAGGCTATTACTTGCAGTTAAATTTTAAGCAGCAGAAACATTCATCCCTCATTACCAGCACCACCATCTGATTTATTTTACCATTATTGTATACTTATATACGATGTTTATAATACTACCTCTGTTATTACTATATCAATACTTCACAGACCTGGGTTCTAATTTTGTTCATTCTAGCTGCATGACTTCACTTCATTATGTCAGTTGCCTAATATATAACATGGGCATAATAATGCCCACTCCAGGTGGTGGTTGTGAGAATTGAATATACGTGGGTCACCTATGTGGACTAAAACATTTTAATTTCCTCCTATAATCTATCAAAGCATTATCTTCTTTCTGCTTCATGGAGAAAATTAGAAGGTATAAAGTTTATCTCATCAGTTCTTTTTCAAAAATGGTCTCTTGTCCCTACCACTTTCTTCAAGTTGCTCTCATTCAAAGGCCCTAGGACCTTCCTAGTTGCCAAATCCAATTACCTCCTTTCCATCCTTATTCTATTTGTCTTCTCTGTTGCATGACAAGTTGACTACGCTCCTTGAAACGTTTTACTTCGTTGGCTTCTCTGAAGCCACTCTGTCTAGTTCATTTCCATTTTTTTTTCCTTTCTGCCTTTGGTTTCTTTTATTGCTGGTGTATAATGGAATGCAAGGTCAGTAGCAGGAAGCGGTGAGGGGTGGGTTGGTTCAGCTTGTGATCCAAGAAGGAAGTCCATACCGTGAAGACAGAAGCCAAGGAGGGGATGTGCCAGAAGCTATAACAGAGAGCGGGAACGGAGGATCAGGAGCTAGAGAACGCCATGAAGGTAACGGGAGGTAAGAATACAGGGAACGATACCGAATGGAATCCCACTGTGTTTGCCAGACACCGTTTTCATTTTTAGTTGGCTCACTTTACATAGGCTGGGCTTATAAGTAGAAAAGCAGAGTCTTCATGGGACTGCCAAGTACCTTCCATTTCTTTTTTCTTGCTGGCCTTTAAATGTTGTTCCCTACAGTCCTCTTGCTTGGACTTCTCTTTCAATCTACACGTGCAGCCTGAATGATCTCGTGCAGTCGGGTTTTTAACTGCCTGGATCGCTCACCAGCTTTAGACTGTCTCCTGGGTGTTTTTGTCTACATGCCCCACAGTCTTTGAAGCTCAGATGCCTAAATGGAGCTTGGTGTCTTTACTTCTTACACTGTTGCCTCTTTCAGCTGCAGCATTACCACACGTCTGATGTCTTATATTGGAAACCATGATACCATTTTAACTTCTTTCCCTTACTGACATCCAATAAGTCATCAAAGCTTTTAAAAGTAATTAATAAATAGTATTATTAATATTATTACAACTGCCTTTTTATTAGGTTGGTGCAAAAGTAGTTGCGGGGTTTGCAATTATTTTTAATCTTTTAAACTGCCATTACCTTCGCACCAACCTAATATCTAGCCCTTGACTTTAGCACTCTACGAAGCCCTATACATACATTACCTCATCTAATCCTCATCGTAGCCTCTCATAACAGCCTGTGGGTGCTGTTATTATCTCTGTTTGAGAGATGAAGAGTCTGAGGCTCTGTCGAATTACCCTCTCATGGGCTTTAAATAGCTTGCTCCAGTTACACAGAATTGAATCCAGGTATTTTAACTCTTGATCCTGCTCTCTCCATCACTATATCCTCCTCCAGCGATAGTTACACCAGTTCACATACCTGGGCTCCAAAATCAGATGGGTTTGCATTGGAATCCTGGGGCTTCTGCCTGCTGTATGACTGAACATATTACCTTCTCTGCCTTTGATTCCTCATTGGTAAATAGGTATGTATTAGCTACATCACATGTTGATTACAAGGTTTAAAATTAAATAATATAAGGAAAAATGAAACAAAGAATAAAAGCTTAGGTAACCTCTGTAAAGCTCTGTACACTTAATACACATAAGTTACCTAGGTAACCTATGTAAAGCTTAACATACTTATTATTTTACTCCAATAAGCCCTCAAGTGTTTTTGCTTTGTTCCAAAAGACTTATAAGTAGTCTCTCTGACATCAGATCTGCTAAATTCATTCTTTCCATTGTCGTCAGAATTATTTTTTAAGAAGTTAAATCCGATTATGTCATTTCCCTGCCTAAGAGCCTCTGTTATTCCTTTTCTCTATGGGATTGCCTTTTAGGCCATACTAGAGCATTGCCTTAAAGTGGAATCAACTTCTTAAAATGGCGTGACATATGCTACCTTTCTCCTTTATTTCCTGCTACTCTCCTAAAAGTAGCACAGCCTTCGTTAATACCAAACTTTTCATTGCATGGACATGCCAATCTCTTTGATGCTTTTGGGTGTCTTTCTGTTCCCTGTTTCAGTAGCTGCCCCTGATCATCTCGAGAACTCCTACTTGTCTTTCAAGACCCACCATCTCATGATACCTTCCCCCACGTCAAAATCAAACACCCCTCTGTGCTATTATGAGTACTTTATTCATAGTACTTATCATGCCAAATTGAAATTACTGAATTAAAATAACTTTCCCCAGGGAAAAGACCACTTATGAATAAAGGCCATTTATGAATAAAAATCAAAAATGGTCTTTTTGGTGTGTTATACAGTACCTGGTACGTTGTAGACATTCAATCTATAATTGAATGAGTAAATGATAACTAAAAGTTTCGTTTTGACAGTTTACAAAGTCTTTTAACATACTTAACTTGTTTTTATCATATTACCATAGTACCCATATGTAAGCATAAGATTGTTTGGATACAAGAGGCTGTATTACTATTGTTATTATTGTTATTATAAACTGATATTTATTAAACTCCCCCAACATCTTACCCAATTTCAGAGCTTTAAAAATACACAAAAATAACCACCAATATTTTTAAAAATAAAGGCGAAAGTGAGCACATGGCTCATGTTTTAAGAACAAGGTAATTATATAGATCATGATAATTATCTGTGGGTGTTGATAAATACGTTTTCACCTGGTAATTGTAATCCTGCGTCAAATTAGAATGTTTCTTTAATTTGCCACAGAAGCTGCTGTCAGGCTAAAACTTGGAATGGGAGGAACTCTTTGGAATTATAGTAGCATTTTCAAGTCTTTGGGTTCCCACCCATTTCTTTTATGTGGCAGTAATAATCAATTTGGTTAAATAATTTAAAATCAGTAGGTTCTATTATTTTCCTGAATTCCTCAAAAACAGCTGAGCTAAAGTAATAAGGCAAGATAGTTTGAAACCTAGAGCAGTGTTTATCAAAATGTAATGACTTACTAGTGGCACATGAAATCAATTTAGTGTCACCCCAATTTAGTGTCTATTAAAAGAAAAGGAATAGAATAGAAAATACTGGAGTGGGCTGCATCAGGTAAGGGTGTGTTGTTTTGTGAAATCTTTATTTCAACTGTATGTGTGTGTATTTGGGTTGTGATGCAAAATACATTTCCCACTGGATTGGGTCAAAAGATTGAAAGCCGCCACCCTACGTGACACAGCAATATTGTCCAAGTAACCCCTTACTAAAATCGGTTTCATAACTTGATAACATTGTAATCATGTCCCACTTGGGGCCCCAAACCTCAATTACATAATCATAATCCCAAAAGCATAATCAACACCTAATTCATTCACCAGATTTGGCTTCAAATAACATTTAATGATTTCCAAACTCAAACCCATCTCTAAGAGATCACCATCACAGAAACTATGCTGTATTTGCTGTAGATTCTAAAGTCACTAAAAAAAAGCAGTTTAAAAAAATATTTTCAGCAAAAGCAATCACTAAAATTGGACTCAGATCACTGTTTTCAAGAGCTTCTCCTGACATTTCTGTTCGCATATTTATCACATTTAGTTATTATTGTACAGTTTTCTACCAACGAAATTGAACCTCTGTCATACAGAAAACTTATTTTATTATTTCTGTATAATTAGTGCCTTTATATATGTTGTCTAGCATGTAAGAGACATTTAATAAATGTTTGTCAAGAAGACGGTACTCATTTGGATAAATACATGTTCTGAAACTTAACGAGTGGCTCCAGGTCAGAGCATATGCTAAGGCTATTCACGCTTCCTGCCCACTTTAAAGAATATACTCGTACTTTTCAAAGTCTCTCAGCCTACAAAATCGGGCTTTATTGGAATTTAAAGTTCATAACTTTAAATCAAAGCAATAAAATTTGAAACAAAATGAGATGTTATTTTGACATCAAGTTATCATGCCTGCAAGCAGGTAAATGAGCACTCTCACACAATGTTTGTGTAGGGACAACTGAGGACTATAATTTGGAAATATATATCAAAAAGTCTTTAAATATAGTTATTCTTTGATGAAGAAATTTTGCTTCTCATTCTTTATTCCATGGAAAAATTAAGACCACAAATATGGACACAAGGATATTAATCTCCATGCTATTTACAATAGATAAAAATGTCTAATACTAGATTAGTGATGTAAATTATGGTAATTCTCACAATAGAATAACATGCAGCCATGAAAAATAATGACGTTCAATTATATTGGCATAGAAAGAGGCTCAGAAATATACTATAAAAAGCAGGTAACAAAGCTGTAAACTGCAGAATATCATTTTTAAAAATTGTGAGGTGAAATTCAAATAACATAATTAACCATTAGACAATTCATTAGCTATTTAGTACATTCACTTTACTGGTCAACTGCAATCTCTGTCTGGTTCCGAAACATTTTCATCAGCCCAAAACGAAACCTGTATCCATTAAGCAGTCACTTCCCATTCCCTCCTTCTCCAATCCGTCTTCTATCTCTATGGATTTACTTACTCTGGATATTTCATATAAATGCAGTCACACAATATGTGACCTTTTGTGTCTGGCTTTTCACTTAGCATAGGGTTTTGGGGGTTTATCTGCCTTGTACCAGTATTTTATTTCTTTTCATGACCGAATAATAGTCCATTGTGTATGTATGTCACAATTTATCTGTTCATTTGTAGATGGACATTTGGGTTGTTTTCATTCTGTGGCTATTGGGAATAGTGCTGCTGTGAACATAGGTGTACTGCAGAATCATGTCAATGATACAAGTATTGGCAGAATAAATTCAGGAATATTAGCAGTCATTATTTTGAGGGTACAGATGAATTTTTTTATATTATTAAGAGTTTGGACTTTAGAATTAAGCAGCTCAGACTCCATTTCTTCATGTGTAAAATGAGAAAAATAGATCTTAAGCTAAAACTGTATCATTGTGATGAGTAAGTGAAATATATGTACTTGGAAAAACGTGGGGGCACGATGTAAGTACTATGAGGCAGCAACCACAGCACAACTAAAGACACTCACGAAAGGGGACTTCCAGAACTGCTTCAGAAAGTGGCAAGAACGATGGGATAAGTTTGTTAGAAATGAGGGGGAGTATTTTGAGGGGGATTGATGGCAATGTGTCCTTTACTGTAATAATTTTTTAAAATTTAAACATTCACCCTATTTTTTGATCACACCCTGTACACAGCATTTTTGAAAACCCTTTGTTTTTATTTTTTGGCTACATTCATTTCTATTATTTTCCATAACATAATAATATTGGTGTGTAGCAGGGTTTTTTTGTGTTTTTTTGAGCGTGTATTTGCATGCTACACAATTCAGATGCATGTTCTTTTTTGCTGATATAGTCATTGGGGCTGGTTCCAAAGACTACCCGATTATTTGACCTGATAATATCACTTTGACTAAGTATAGTTCTACAACGTAACTCTCTAAGTTTCAATTAAACTGATGTTCCAGTAGGGTATTCATTCTTCAGACCTCTGCCATAGCTCTTCTTCCATTTTAGTCTTTGTTTCAGCATTGCTTTATATGTTGCATATGCAACCTCCAGGTTTTACATCTTAGGAACTGCACAACTGGGACGAAGGGACGGGTGAAGGGCACAGGCTTTCTCGTATGCACAGCTAGGAAAATACTCTGCGATGAGGTTTATTCAAAAATATAAAATTTCCTCCAGAATCTCTCTTAGAACTCCCTAGAAAACCTCAAATTTTATTTTTCATTGTAAACTCAAACTTCTTCGCCAAATATGCAAACAGAAGGGTTACCGTCTGGAGCCTACAGGACGCCCCCCTGGGTTTGGGGGAGCCTGAATCGCTTTTGCAGCCCCCGAGCCGCCCCAGCGCGGGACTTTCGAGGGGAGTCCGGGGGCAGCTGTGGGGTCCCGCAGGGAGGCCGTGCGGGGTCCGGCGCCTGGGATTCGAGTCCCCTCGGGAAGCTGCAGGCGAGGGGCCGCATCCCCAGAACCCCAACCTGGGCGTTCACTGAGGCCTGGCAGGGAGGGGGTGCTCGCTGGCCCGCCCGCACAGGTGTCAGGCTGGTGGCGCCCCGGGTACGTGGGCGGGCGGGCGCGAGGGGCGGGAGTCGCCAGTGCGCGGGGGCTGGGGGCCCGAGGGGGAGGTTCCCGCGAGGTGGTGCTCGGCTCCTCCTCGCCGCTCAGGTTTCCTCTCCCCCCGCCCCCCGACCCCCCCGCAGGCTGCTCGCCGCGGCGCCGCCTCCCTCCTTCTTCCCCTGCGGGCGGCTGGGCCCATCCTGCGGCCTCTGCCCGCCTCGCCCCACCCGGGCCTCCACCCGCTTTCCCTCTCCTCTTCCCCTCGAGCCTTCCGAGGAGCCCGTAGCCGCGGGGCTCCGGGAAGATGGCGGCGGTGGCGGCGGGAGGCGGCATCGGCGAGGGGGGCGCGGGCCTGGGCGGCGCGGCGGGGTCGGAGCTGCGCGGGCCGGGCCCCTCCGCCGAGACGTGCGAGGACACCCGCGGCCCCGTTCCCGCCGCGCTGCACCCCGACGAGGTCGCCGCGCGGCTGCAGCGGATGCGCCGGGAGTTGAGTAACCGCAGGAAAATCCTGGTGAAAAACCTGCCCCAGGATAGCAGCTGCCAGGTACGGGGACGGGGCTGGGAAGCTACGGTCCCGGCGGGTGCCCGACGCCTTGGAGCGGTGGTGGTGGTGGGGGAAAGAGGTCGGTGCAGAGTTATGAGAACTGTCCGTCGCTTTTGCAAAGCCTTCCCCCACCCCGGTTTCTGAGCCTGAGGTCACGCTGCGAGTGTGGCAGATTGGGAAACTGAGGCTCCGAGAGGCGAGGCGGCTTGTCCAAGGTCACGGGTATCAGGGGTGGCTGCCTCCAAGTCCGGCCCTCTCTCCTTCCCCGATGGACCCTTGGGCGTATATGTTGGGGAAGAGATCGGGGAGTTGTAGGGGAAGAAGTAGGTGAAGGAGAGTGTAAGTGACCTGTGGAGTACAGATTTCGGGGGCCAGATCTTCGGCAGCGCCTTGAGAGGGGCGGAGGGTCCCGCCTGGGGTTCCCGGGACTTGGGTGTGCCATGGGGGGCGGGGTCACGGGAGAGCTGGGAGTGAGTTTTCCTGTGGCAGAAGCACTTGACCAAGTTTGTATGAAACAACTCTTGTCTCCTCAGTTTGTTAAGGCCCAAGAATAGAGAGGTTATCACAGCGCTTTGAGGAGCCTGGCAGCCGTCTTCTGCCATGTCAATTACTGGAGGATTTATTACTCAGTGAGTCCGAGGAAGCTTAAAGATAGGCTGCTTTGTGTCTTTGATTTAGATTAATTGATGTTTTAAGATTACAAACTCTACATATATCGGGGTGCCAAAAAAATGTATACAAGTGGACGCTTTGGTCAAGGGTTGCTCAAGCAGTAGTTCGCCATAATCAGAAGTGCCTGGATGGTAACCACTTTGAGCACCTCTTGTAATTGCAGAAGTCAAGCGTGACTTGTATTCATCTTTTGTTATCGGTATATGTTGAGTGTTACAATTTTAATAGTTTTCCTTTCTTAAAATGTGTATACTTTTTTTTTTGGCACCCTGTGTATTTAACTGTTTTTCTCCCCTTATTGCCAGTGTTACATGCTCATTTGTAGGAAAGCAAGAAAATACAGAGAAATACAAAGGGGTAAAAGTAGGTATCACCCATATTTCTGATACTTAAAGATAACCATTGTAAAAATGGGATATTATCCTTCTCTCCTTTTCTGTGTGTGTGTATATATATATGCATTTGTGTTTTACCAAAAAAAATGAGATCATTTCTTTGATTCTTCACGGTTTCTTAATTGTCTAGATATTCACGTGTATTTCACATAGAACTCGAATTTATATATTTTGTGTGGCTGGGGAGGGTAGGCTGTCCTGGTAGTTGCAGATTTGGACCAATATATGTAGTTTCTCCTGTACCAGGATGCATGGAATTGCAAGTGGGCTGGCTATTGGTAATTGCAGGCCAGTTTTAATATAAGATCCAGAAAATGAGACGAATGCCTCATTACTATGTAATTAGACCATCCATAGCCACTTACAATAAATGTGGACATAAAACTTCATAACCCATATGCATGAGGGATAATTTTGTTTCAAAAAGCAATATAAAAACGGCTCTGTCAGTATTGTACATGTATCTAACCCTTCTTTCAGTTCTATCATTGTGCACTTCCCATCAGGCAGGTAATGTTTTGTGATGTTATGTTTAAGAACACCTGCAATGGACTGATTTCATAGAAGCAATTTCCCCCTGCCCACACAAGTAGAGCAAGAAAGCTCAGAAAGAGGGAGGCTTAGAAAGGGCACATGACTTTTTTTTAAAGCAAATTGAAGAAATAGCAGCTCTGTGTGTAGATAATTTAGGAGAAGAGACATGGAGAAGTGTCTTGATTCTTTGTAGAATGTCAACTATTTTTTATCTCACTTCTTTGCATTAATTCTGAAAATATTTAAACCCAAAATTTTCTGTCTAGTCGTTCTTTGCTGCAGTATCTTGCTTATTTCCCTTCTCAAGAGACATGGAAAAAATATATCAAAAGGTCTAATAAAAGTTTTAATTACCTGGTATTCATGATGGAGAGAGGTTTTATGAGAATTACACTGATTTGTATTTTTGAGATATTTTTTTCTCTTAGGAATTTATGTTTAGCCTAAATCTTAGGATTCTCTCTAAGGTAGCAAGCATAAACTATGGAATAAACTTTGTATATGATCTGTATGTCTAGATGAGTCTTTTACAATAAAGTACCTTAAATTTTTATGTTAAGTTAAATTCTTATGCCATACTTTTTGAGAGCTGGAGTCTCATCTAAAAGCAAAAAAAAAAAAAAATTGTTAGGACCTAAAGACTAGTTTTCAGACTTATCCTAACATTTTTTTCTATAATTTCCATAATAAAATACTTTTAATATTTCCGATATGTAGTTTTAAAATCTAAACAGATCAATATTTGATTGCATATAACATTTTTTGAGAAGTGTTTATTTTTCCCATCATCTTCCATACTTGTACTTTTCCTAGTTTTCTGATTACAATCTATCAGTGGTCTGTATTACGTAAATGAGTAGAATAGACCAAAGTGTGCTAGTTTGTAACAATGAAAATACAGTCTTTTCTTCAGATTATTTAGATTCAGAATTGCTATTTTTATTGGTTCAATAAAGTTAACACTCCATCGACTTTTTCTTAAATTGTAATATTTTCATGAATATATTCTGTAAGGATTTTGGTATTTTATCTTTTAACAATTCTAATGTCTTTTTTTTTAGTGCTGCATTTTACTGTCAATTTACTAATGAAGGTTTAACTTTAATTTTATTTTGTGCCTTTTATCCATTATCACCTGGCTAAACTACATTTTTACTTGTTATGAAATGACTAATATGTTTAAAAAAAATTACTACTTTTTGTTCCGTTATTAAGTAATCAGCTATTTTAAATACTCAAATTCTTGTTCTTTTCTAGAAGAGTCTGTTTATTCATTCATTTATTTTAGAATTTCACATTAAGGATCAAAGCCATTCCTAATTCTGGTTCTCAAACTCTATGTAGTTAGGTCTCTAGAAAAGCTATGTTGGTAACTGATTAGTAGGAGCCCAATAATTTTTTTTAACATTTTGAAAACATGGGTATTTTCTTTGTTAAACAGAGTTTTCGTAAATCTTACTCAAATTTTGTTTAATTTTTGATATAACAGATTTACAATAGCATCTCACAACTTCTTTGGATTAGAAGGCACACTAAAAGTATTGTTTTTAAAGATACATATATTAAATACCTTGTAGAAATACTAGTCCCCCCAGAATGAACACCTTTATGCTAATGAGTTCTCAAAAGGTGTCTCATTGAGTAAGTACTGTGCTGTCAGTTAGGTGCTGTCTGGTCAACCTCCTCTGTGTTCTTGAATCCTCCTAACCCTCTGTGTTTTCATAGCCTCAACTCTAGTTCATATCCTTTTCATCTCTTAAAGAGACTACTACGAATTTTCTGTTTGTCACCTGCCCTCGTTATTATCCTGTCTCTTATGTTTTAGCCCATCCTGCTTACTGCTTCTCTTGAGAGCTTCCCAAAGCACAAATCTGATGTCGCTCTCTTACTTTAAAAACAAACAAAAAGAACTTTTCACTCCACATTTCCAGCACTGTTTCTCAAACTTTTCCTCAAATTGTTCATCCGTGTGTCTCTTTTCTTCAAATTGTAAGGAATAGGGAACCTGAATTGGCTTTCTGCAAGAGTGACGTTGCTTTGAAACTTCATGTTCTGAAAAGTTCATATTAATTTATGTTTTAGTAAAATTGGATTTAATATAAAAACAGTGACTTAAACTTGTTTAACTCCCGTCCAAATTTTTTTTCGTAAACTTGATGCTTATGAAAGATACACCATATTTATCCTATGATTTATTTTTTTTTTATACTCCTATATTACCAGGAAGTACTCAAACCTCAATTTGAACAGCAAGACGTGAAAGGATAGGAATCTAAGACTGGGCATTTTGTCACTTGGCCCCTACCTACATTTTTAGTCTCATTTCTTATTAGTCCCTGTGTTGGATTCTACAGTAGTTTTTTATCAAGATACGTAGATCCCCAAGTCCTTCCTACCACTGTGATTTGGATATTTATAGTTATATCTTTGAATGTTAGTGTTTTGGAATGTAATTATAGTGATTAGTTTATTGTGAATAATAATTATAATTACTATAATTATTTATAGTGAATAATAACAATGTTGTGAACACTGGTTCTTATTCAGAATAGCCATGGTACATGTGTGTGAATAGTCTTTTGTAACTCTGAATTTAGAATTTAGGTTAGTTAAGGTAATGCCCTAATATGTGTTTTTGATTGCATTTCCATAAATTGTTTACTTTTTATGGTTAATCTTGTTCTGTTTCAATAGCATTGCTGTTGGGGTTTCAAAATAGAGACAACAGTGGCATTTATTTCTAGATCTCTTGAGTTCACTCAGTTTTTTTCTTACATGTATGGGTGTACATGTGTTTTGTTTTCGTTGTGTTTATTTTAAAATCTGATAGAGATTTTATTGTGTAATTAGAAAAAAATGTGAAGTGCATGGAGCTAACAGCCAAGATCAGTAATAGAAGAAACATTCTTTTGTCTCACTTTGTGTATTATTAACTTGCACTTCAAAGTACTCTGGTATAGTAGTTAATTGAGAAGCTGGATAGTTAATTCACAGAGGCCCATTTGAAAGTATAGTATTATCAACCAAGCACTTTTTAGAATAACAAACCACCAAATGTACGAAACTGGTTGGTTTTCTTTTAAAAAGCTACTTATTCCCATTTTGCTTTTACATTAGTCAAAAACCAATAGAATTTTCTCACCTGCTTTGTGGTCTTTAACTGTGGGATTTAAAGATATACATTATTTATTTTCTCTAACAATAGACTCAGTAATTATTGCCTCTTCTTAAAGTAAGTCTATTATTTACCACTTTTCTTGACAATCTTGGGATGTTTTCACATTTTTAAATTGTTCTTCTTTTTCACCGAGAAAGCCATTTTGCTTACTTCCAAAATTTACTTCTCTTCGTATAGTTTATACTACTTAAAACTTATCTATACATTTTCTTTTCTAATGTAGTTAATCAGAGTTGAATTATGGGTTCTATTTTTCATGTGTTTTTTTTTATCCTATTTACGTTGTAATTTCTGCAACACCACTTGCTCCGCAAGTTCTTAATCTTGGCAAAAATTCTTCAAGTGTTTCAGCCATGCTTGTTCTCTGCTCTGAATACATATTCTAGAAGAGGAGTACTTTGTGGCTGGCATTACAATGGCTGGATGTTAACAAGCTGTCCAAAGTAGTCTCAGGTAATTTATAGACCATTTCCTAATTAATGATGGGTTATGCTTACAAATTATTTTTTGGACCTGCAACACGTTTTCCCATAGGAAGAATATGGTAGGTGGCATTTAGTTTTGCCAGCTAGCATTTTAACATCTATTTAGGCTATGTTGCTGCTGAAGTGTACAATGGCATCTAATCAGCTTTGTGCAGGAGAGACTTTCCCAGTTTCAAATCGTTGATGGGTGCACCTGTGTCTTATGTCAGAGGCTCCAGAAGGAGCTGTATTTAGGGGAATTGCTCTTTAAATAAAGAAGATTCAGAAGATCAAGGAAGCATTAAATGAGATCAACTGATGGATGGCTGTTCTGCAAAAGGGGTCTGTCTCACTAACCCCCTGAATTTTGCCCCTTAATTCTTCTTATCTCCTCTACCTTATAACTAGTGGCCCTTAGGGGCTTCCAGGGCTTATTATTTTTTTTTGTGTGTGTGAGTAAAAAGCCTTATACTTAGCGGTACTTAGCCCACTGAAGAAGGCAAATGAAGGCGTGTAAATAAAGGAAACCAAAATTATCTAAATTAAGGATTCTAAGATTGCTTATGAGGGGCCCTGGCTCTGTTTGTATTTTGTTTGCCTAAAGCGGCAATTGCTGTGCACTAAGGGGACCGAGTGCACTAAGAGGGAAGATCAGACTGCATAGAAATCTGTATTTTGGCTCCTGCTCCTCAGCAGAGGGTCGTCCTTGCTTGCTGTGCTGGATATCTTGCATTTGTTCTCCAGCTCTGTCTCTATCTACCCTTCTCACCTGCTCTGTGTCCTGGGAGGCTAACCTGTGCTGGGAATTGCATTAGCAAGGCTTTCTCGTCCTCTGGTTTCTGGTTGCATTTGGCCAGAGCCACTAAGTGGGTGATCAAAGGGCGGAGGAGAGAGAGAGTGGAGCCTTGGTTCACCCAGCTCCCTCTCAACCAGGTTTCTGTGGCTTGGCTATTTCCTCTTTCAAAGGTGAGTTTCTTTCTAGTCGTGCTCTCCATGCACCTAAGCTCTCTGGGTTGTTGTAATCATTCCCCTTGCCTCCTTAGGCCTAAGGGTTATGGGGGATTGTTGCCAGCCATAGGATTTCTTTAAATTTTTATAGATAGGCTCTTTAAAAAATTGTCTCCAATTACTTAGTTTTTGAGGGTGCCGTCTTTTTCTTGCTGAGACCGATCAAGTCTCCAGTCTTCCTCTTGTTTTTCCTACTAGCACCCAGATTTTCCTGTGAGGACCTACCCCTCTGTCGTTATTTAGCAACTAGATGGTTTGGGCGGCTTTGATCTTTCTCCCCATCGGAAGGAGTGACAAACCAACAAACAGAATTTTTCCCTTTGCCAGGTTAAGAGATGGGCAATAGCCTGAACCTAAGCCAGTCAGCACGTGGTAGTCCCCTGGCCATACTGCTTGTTTCAATCTGGTATAACAGAGCAGCCTAGGACTTCCATTTGGCTGTTAGAGTAAGTGATTCTTTCTTCCCACTGGATACGAATGCAGAGACATATCGCCCTGGTTGCAGCTGACCATCTGAGGACAGGGTGGACATCCAGAGGAGGACTCACCTGGGGGGTGGGAAAAGTAGGGGAGCTTAGATGGAGCCATGATCAAACTATATCTGAAACTTGACCTGCCTCTGCATTTCCTAGTTCTGCAAGCCACTCAACTCCCTTTATTGTTTCATTAATTTCAAGTTGGGTTTTATGCTACTACCAACCAACAGTATCCTAACTAATACAGAATTTTAATTAAACAGATGTCAATATTGGAAAGGATGGTAGACTACACATTTCATTTAACCCTTTTGCTAAATACATGAATCCAATTTACAGAGTCCTCACCACATGAATTCTTGCACATTTTAACACCTTCAGTTTCTAAGAAGTGACTGCTTTGTAAGGTATCCTCCTCCATCTTTCATTGTTGTAAACGTCTTATTTGTATTGAATATATACAATTGACTTCCCAGACATGTTGACATTGTGATTCAGTTTCTCCCCTCTAGTGATAATAGACATTTTATGGTTGTTTCTTTTCTACCTTACAACTTCAGTTCCTTCAAGGCACTGGTTTTTAGGACACAGCCCAAGTTTCCTCACCGTCTTATTTGTTTTTCTCTGAACACACACCATTACCACTTTGTCATTGACTCCCTTTAAATGTGGCACCCCAAATTGAGCATGGTTATCTAGTTCAGATCTCCCTCTGCTAGAACAAATTGCCTTCCTCTGGATAACTATAATAAAAACAACAACCTTTGTTTATTAGGTACCTACTCTTGCCAGGCTCTGTATGTCGTATTTTGTTGACATTATATTTAATCCTGATTTCAAGGTTATAAGGTCAGAATTTTTTTAATCCCGTTTTATTGATAGGGAAACAGGGGCAAAACTAATATCAAGCAATTTGCCCAAGGTCATTCAGCTAATTAGTGGTCTAGTGGAGAAGAACTAATATCTGTTTGATTCCAGAGCTCGTATTCTTATCCCACAATGTATTATAATTGTCATTCCCCGCCACACACACTGGATTGTGTTTCAAAGGACAGGGATCATATGATATTTACCTTTGTATCACCGATGTTAAACCTAGAACCTGACATGCTGTTCCAAAGGAAATTTAAAACAGAAGGAGATACCCACCTACTTTGTTCTGACATGCTATACTTACATTAATATGTCTGACACAGGGCAAGCTTTTGGGATTGGTTTGTAAAATGAACAAACTTTGCATTGTAAGACTGTTCTTTTTTGGCAGTGAAGGTACTCCATTCACTTACAATTATTCAGTCAGTCAACTGTTTATGGCTTATGGGTAAGTGGAAAGCTGTAAACCCTCTCTCTCCAGAAAAGTGCTAATATTCATAGGCACACAAAAATTTGCATGCACATGACTACTTACAACTCTTCTGTAAGTCTGAGTATGTTCAGAGAAATGCATCATTATTTAAGAAGTGGACACAGGAGCCAGCTTAAAGAAGCCCCCAGTGCCCAAATGTAAAACAATTTAGGCATCAAAATAAATATTTACAGTAACAGAGTATAACCCACTGAACAACATGTTTTAGATTTGTCTCATTGTTGGTAAAGTTAACTTGGGTCACTTTGATTAACTTTTATTAAAGTATCTGCCAGGCTTCTCCATGCAAAGTTTTTCCCTTTGTAATTAATAAGGATTTTGAGGGGAGATACTTTAATTAAGACTGTAAATATTCTATTCCCCTTCAAGGGTTCACTTTATGCAATTATTTATATCAGAAATAGGCTCATGGTTTCCTATGTTGTTCAGTGGGTTATACTCTGTTGTTGTAAATATTTCTGGTGAGGTCTCTCTTCCTGGCTTGCAGACGGCCACCTTCTCACTATGTCCTCATATGACCTTTCCTTAGCGCCTGTGCACATGGTGGTGGGGGGTTGGTGAGGCACACAGCAGAGAGAGAATTTTCTGGTGTCTTTTCTTATAAAGACAGTAAACTGGTACTTTTTCGTGTGTGTGTGTGTGTGTGTGTGTGTGTATGTGTGTGTGTGTTTAAAACTTTTCTAATAAATGTTTGTTACCACCTGAATGCTAGCAAGGCATTGGAATTCATTGAATTTGTGTAAGCCTGTATCTGTATGCATAGTTTTTGCCTCTCTTCCTGCTTCTCCCTCCCACCCAGCCCCACTCCACCCCACCCTCCTGGCCCCAGCTACTCAGTTTTTCTGTGTCCTCACCCACTGCAGTGATTATCTGCTCCTAGTTCACAGCCTACCTTTATTTCCTGAACTTTGGATCTTTTATTATCTGCAAGTCACTGTTTGCTTTTGGTTCCACATTAGTCTCCATTTCTCTGACTTTCTACCTTATGGGTTTTTTTTGCCACCTGATCTAGAGATGAAGTAATGGCAATAAACAAGAACATGTGAATCTGGGATGGTTTCAGTTTTGAAATAATCTCAGACTTACAGAAGAGTTGTAAGTATAGTCATGTGCCCCTGAAGGATGGGGTATGTTCAGAGAAATGCATCATTAGGTGATTTTGTCACTGCAAACATCACTGAGTGCACTTACACAAACCTAGATGGTATAGCCGACTACACACCTAGGCTGTGTGGTGTAGCCTATTGCTCCTAGGCTACAAGCCTGTACAGCGCATGACTGTGCTAAACACGAGATTAAATCAAGTGCAAGAGAAAACGATGCAATCAAGAGACATGATGAACATGAGGTGTATGATGCTGTTGCCACATATGGTTTTATGGCGGGTTTCTTTTATAAGTAGAAAGAGTACATTCTAAAATAACGATAAAAAGGATAGTAAATAACCAGTAACATGGTCGTTTATTATCATGTGTTATGTACTGTGCATAACGGAATGTGCTCTTCTTTTATACAACTGGCAGCGCAGTAGGTTTGTTTTCACTAGCATCACCACAAACACATGAGTAATGAGTTGCTCTGTGACGTTAGATGGCTACGTCAGTAGAGACAGGAATTCTGCAGCTCCATTATAATCGTATGGGACCACTGTTGGATACGTGGTCCGTCATTGACTCAAACGTTGTTAGACAGCACATGACTGTACAGTACGAATAACTTTTTTTCCTGAGCGGTTTGAGAGTGAGTGCTGACTGATACTCTGCCACCCTGAGGAGTGCGTATTTTCTGCAAATTTGGACTTTCTTCCACATAACCACATTACTATCATCAAAGTCAAAATACTGCCATCTAACCCTCAGACTGTGTTTAAGTTTTGCCAGTTGTCCCATTAATGTCTTTTATAGTGAAAGGATCCAGTTCAGAATCACGTGTTGCACTTTGTTGTCATGGCTCTTTAGTCTTCTTCAATCTGGAATAACGAACGCCTCAGTTTTTCCTTGACTTTTATGACCTTGACCCTTTTGAAGATTCCAGGCCACTTCCTTTGTAGAATGTCCTTCAGGTTGGTTTTGTCTGATGTTTCCTCATATTAGATGCAAGTTGTGTATCCTTGGCAGGAGTATCACAGGGTGGTGCATGTTTTAGATTTGTCTTATTGTCAGTAAAGTTAACTTTGGTCACTTTGATTAACTTTTATTAAATTATCTGCCAGGCTTCTCCATGCAAAGTTTTTCCCTTTGTAATTAATAAGGATTTTGAGGGGAGATACTTTAACTAAGACTGTAAATATTCTATTCCCCTTCAAGGGTTCAATTTATGCAATTATTTATATCAAAAACAGGCTCATGGTTTCCCACGTTATTCAATGGGTTATACTCTGTTACTGTATATATTTATTTTGATGCCTAAATTGTTTTACATTTGGGCACTGGGGGCTTCTTCAAGCTGGCTCCTGTGTCCACATCTTAAATAAACTTTTTATTTTGGCATAATTTTAGATTTATCGAAAAAGTTACAAAGATAGTATACATAAAGTTCCCATATACGAGTATATTCTCTAGCTTTCTCTGCTAAGAGGACCTGAGAGCAGTGACATCTCAATGGCAGTGAGTACGTCTAACTCCCAGCTCTTCGCATTTGAACAGCATATTCCCCTAAAAGAAACTAGGCACTGTAATAGTCATCTGGGGCTGTCATAACAAAAGACCGTAGATTGGGCGGCTTAAACAACAGAAACTTATTTTCTCACAATTCTGGAAGATAGAATTCTAAGATCAAGGTTCTAGCTGATTTGGTTTCTGGTGAGGTCGCTCTTTCTGGCTTGCAGACGGCCACCTTCTCACTATGTCCTCACATGGCCTTTCCTTGGGGCCTGTGCACATGGGGGTGGGGGTTGGTGAGGCACACAGCAGAGAGAGCGTTTTCTGGTGTCTTGTCTTATAAACACAATAATTCTATCTAATCAGGGCTCTACCCTTATGACCTCATTTAATTACTTCCATAGAGTCCCCATCTTCAAATACAGCCACACTGGCAGTCAGGGCTTCAACATACTGAGGTCTGACATTTAAGTTCGTGAACTCATCCTAGAAAGGTGCTACCTACCTCATTGCTGAATATCACTACGGTCACCTTCAAAGTACTGGTCACCTTCGAAGTACTCCCCTTGGGAAGCTATCCACCAATGCCAGCACCTAGTCGACCCTTCAGGGCAATTTTGGAACTCTTTCTGGAATGACCATCAGAGCTGTCATCGTATTACCCTTGGTGCCCTGAATGTCAACAAAATGTCTTCTTTTCAGTATTCCTTTATCTTTGGGTAAAGAAAGAAGTCACTGGGGGCCAGATCAGGTGAGTAGGGAGGGTGTTCCGATACAGTTATTTGTTTACTGGCTAAAAACTCCCTCACAGACAGTGCCGTGTGAGCTGGTACATTGTCGTGATGCAAGAGCCATGAATTATTGTTGAAAAGTTCAGGTCGTTTTCATCTAACTTTTCACACAGCCTTTTCAGCACTTCCAAATAGTAAACTTGGTTAACTGTTTGTCCAGTTGGTACAAATTTATAATGAATAATTCATCTGATATCAAAAAAGGTTAGGAACATAGTTTTGACTCTGGATTTGGACTGACAGAACTTTTTTGGTCGTGGAGAATTGGCTGACTTCCATTGTGCACTTTGATGCTTTGTTTCAGGTCCTATTGGTACACCCATGTTTCATGACCAGTGATAGATAGATAGCATGGCCCACAACATCATCTTGCTTCTCCAAAAGACCTTGGCAAACTTCGACTTTCCTTTGCTTTTGTTCATCAGTGAGCTCCTTTGGGACCATTTTTGCACACACCTTTCCCATGGTAAGATTTTCAGTTAAGATTTTCCTAACTGTTTCTCTTTTGAGAAACAGTTACTGAGAAACAGTTACTTGGATTATTCTGCTTCTCACAGTCAGCTGATGATTTTGATGCACAATTCGATGAATTTTTGCAATGTTTTCATCGGTTTTGCTCGTTACTGGCCGCCCTGACCTGTCTTCATCAGTGATGCATCCTTTCCCTCAGAAAAACATTTAATCCATTTGTACACTGCCGTTTTCTTCATGGCATTATCCCCATAAACTTGAACTAACATGGCCTGATATCACTTCCACTCTTGCCAAGTTTGAATGTTTGTTCGTTTGTCTAATTCACGCTCAGCCATTCTCGTGGCAGCACCCAAGAACATGCAACGACACTAATGAACTCCACTCAGCAAGACACCGCCACACGTCGACACAAACACAGCTGTGAGACACTGATATACCAAGGTTATGAAAGCTTCCCGAGCTGTTTGTGCTGTGCTGCCAGTGTAAGCGCATGGTGGCAAGTTCGCGAACTCAATTGTTAGACCTCGTATAAATGTAATGTATATATTTTAAATAAATGTATATTGATTATATAAATGTAATAAGTCTCCCATCACCAGTGCAGATGCCCGCCCCCTCCCCCATGCAGATGCCCACCTCATGCAACGTAAGCTCCATACTCCTGTACTTGGCTGCTCCACTGGCCAGAAGGCCTTCACACCTCGCCTGAGTCCTGACAGTCTGTTCTGCGTTTTCATTCTGTGCAGATGTTCTCCTCACTTTGAGTTCTGAAACCTGAAATACTAAATAATATTTTTTGTGTAAAGTATGTATACGGGTACAGTAAACGATATCTATTCTTAGTGGTAGTTTGTGGGAGACAGAATTTTTAAAATGTCTCCCAAGATTTCTAATCCAGGGAACTGTAAATGTGACAAGGTCTGACATGTGTCATTGTTACGGTACATGACAAAAAGGGGGTTTTGCAGATGTCATTTAGGTGACTAATCAGTTGACTTTGGAGGTACCAAAGGGAGATTATACAGGTGGGCCGAATCTAATCCTCCTAGCCCTTTAAAAGCAGAGAGTTTTGTTGGGCTGGTAGCAAAAGAAGTCAGACGATTTGAAGCACAAGAAAGATTTGATGCAGTGATGCTGGGTTTGAAGATGGAGTGGCGACATACAAAACATCTAGGAGCTGAGAGGGGCCCCCAGCTGACAGCCAGCAAGAAAACAGGGACTTCAGTCCTACAACTATAAAAGACTGAATTCTAAATACCTCACTGAATGGAAGTGCTTTTTTCCTGAGAGCCTCTAGAAAGGGTGCAGCCTGCCCAAAACCTTGATTTTAGCCTTGAGAGACCCTAAGCAGAGAACCCCTTTGAGCCTACCTGCACTTTTGGCCTACAGATCTGAGAGATAATAAATGGGTGTTGTTTTAAACAGTTTAATTGTTGCATAGCAGTAGAAAACTAAAACTGTAGTATAGCCGGGTGATATTTGAAGGAAAAAAACATTCTGCATGTCGGAGAAGAAGAGATCATGATTTACATATGGTTATTCATCGGAAGGGACGATTATGTAAGTTACCTCCTGGGGCTTGAAGTGCTCTTCCTGGGGACATCTGTAAGCTAAAACTACTCAAGGAGACCTCTTACTGCTAAATATATAATGTCAACTAATTTGAGGTATGTAAATATTTTAAAGAAGTGAGCTGTGTTTTAGGTTAGTGTAAAGAAAGTGTGTTTTCAATAGTTTTCTTTTTGATCACCTTAAACATACTGGTTTATGTTAAGACTGTAAAATTCATCTCAGAAAAAAATCCTGCATTACAGTTCATAAAGGCAATCTGTGAAAACACATCCCAATGCCTTTAACAAGTATTGGAGGTCTGCTTTTTGCTAGATGTTGTGCTACATATTGGAGAGCTGTTTATGAACAAGGCAGATGTGTGCTATTTGCTGTAGCTAAGCCTACAATCTAATGAACATACAAGTATATAAGCAGTTAGAACAGATGATAGGTGCTGTAAGTGTTGTGATGGGGAAGTGAAAAATGCTGTTCAAGCACAAGGGAAAAGTATCCATGCTGCAGAGATTCAGAAAGTCTCCTTAAAGAAACTCATCTAAGCTGAGACCAGGGGAGAGAGAAGATAGCTAGGAGAAGGGTGGGGCAAAGAAAGGTATAGGATATTCGTGGCAGTAGTAATGAGACATACCAAATCCTAAAGACAAGAAAAAGGATGGCCAAAAACTAATTCACTGTGGCTGAAGCGTAGAATTTGAGAGGGATAGTGGTTCAGTACAAGGCTAGTACACTGAGCAGGACTGGACGATTGTAAGTTTCAAAGCCATATTAGGGAGTTTGGATTTCATTTTAAGGAAACGGAGGATTCATTGACATATTTAAACAAGCGAATGATGCAGTTAGATGTCTAGCTGTCAAAAGAGAAATTATGTTGTTTTTATCTCCCAAACTGTATTCTTACTGTGATCCCCATTCTAAGGTTTGGAGGTCAGTGATTTCAATAAGCTTTAGGGATGTGATTGGAATGAGCACGCCATAGATTTTATTGGTGATATTGAAGATGTATAGCACAGTAGTTCATTGTATTTGCTCTATAGTCCGTTGCCCTGGGTTTGAATCGCAGATCCATCAAATACTGTCTGTGCAAGCCACTTAACTTTTCTCAGCCTCAATGTCCTAAACTTTAAAATCTGGATATTAAAATTCACCTTTGAAATCCAGCTCATCAGGTAGTTAGGATTAAAAGAGATAATGCCTATATAGTGTCTGGGATAAAATAAGCACCCAGTAAAATTATTATTATTATACTGCTAATAAAACCGAAAGTTTAATCATTTTTTAGGCAAAGTCAGACTGTTCCTCTGGCAAAAAGTCGGTATTCAAATGAACTTTCCAGCAAAAGAGCAGCATCAAAAGCTGTTAAAATTTTAGCCAAGTTAAAATTGATACCATATTGACTCAGCTAATATCTCAAAAAGTGTTATAGGTTAAGGTCCTGCGTTGGGCCAAAAAAATAGTGTTATTTGATGTGGAACATCCAAAGGCTGTGCCAAGCAAGCAATAGCACATATAGGTTGGGAGCCTAGGCGAGAAGCTTGTTGTGGAAGGAAGAATTTGAAGATTGCTGGCATGAAGATGGGACTTACGTCATCTCAATAAATGCAGACAGAGCGTTTGATAAAAATTTACCACCCATTCATAATAAAAACTTACAGTAAACAGGAAAGGAAGAGAACGTCCTCAAACTTAAACTTAATACCTCGAAAAAACCAAAAGCAATCATATTCAGTGGTGAAATTTTGACAACTTTCCCCTGTGATTAGGCAATGCCAGAATAACCTCTATTCAAGATTGTGCTGGAAATTGTAGCCAGCGTACTATGGCTAAACTCCAAACCGACTAAAAACTGATAAGGACCAGGAAAATTTAAAAACTGTAGGAATACAAAATAGCTTTTTTTGACCTGGGGTAGGAAAGGCTTTCTTAGGGCACAAAAACCACAAATTGTAAAGCAAAAAAAAAAAAAAAGGGTAAATTTGGCTTCGTTAAAATGAGAAATTTCTCCAAAAGAACGCACAAAGAAACAAAAGGACAGCTCGCATACTAGGGGAATATATTTATGAAACAGTTTCCAACAAAGGATTACTATTCAGAATATGTTAAAAAACAAAACAAAACAAAACTTCTGCTGGTCAATAGAAGAAAAGAAAAACACAATGGAAAAATGGGCAATAGTGCATGTTTTTCAGAAGAGGAAATAAACAGCAACTAAACATGAAAAGATGCCTGTATCAGAGTTCTTCAGAGAAACAGATTATATATAATATTTTTATTTAGATGTACTTCTATTATATCCATACATATAAAGAGAGATCGATTAAGGAGGCTGGCAACTCCAGCATCTGTAAGTCTTACCAGCAGGCTACAGACTCAGACAGGTGTTGTTGATGCTACTGTCTTGAGTCTGGATTTCTTCTCCAAGAAAACTCAATTTTTGCTCCAAAGGCCTTCATCTGATTGGATGAGGCCCTTCCACATTATCAAAGATGATCTCATTTGCTTAAACTGTACATATTAACCCCATCTACAAAATACGTTTGCAGCAACACCTAGGTGAGTGTTTAATTAAATAACTGGATATGATAGCCAAGTTGATGCATAAAACCATCACAGTGCCCTACCTTATTAATCAAAGAAATGCAAATTAAGATCACAGTGAGATATAATTTTATATCCACTAAATTCATAAAATTTGAGTATCTGATAACATCAGGCATTGGAAGGATATGGATTAGTGGGATTCTAATGTACTGTTGATGGGACTGCAAACAGGCACAACCCTTCCAGCAACAAGTTGGCATTTTTGTATAAAGAAGATCATTTGCATGTATACAGCCCAGGAATTTCATTCTTTCCGAAATGCTTGTACATGAACACAAGGAAATAAGAATGTAAAATGTATACGAATGTGATAGTAGTTTTTAAAAAGTACCTAAGTAGCCAAACAACAATAACAACCTAGAAACAAACCAAATACTCATTGACAGAAAAGTGGATACGTAAATCATACTATAGTTACAGAATGGAATATCAAACAGTAGTGAATAAATGAACTGCCTTGTGCAACATGAGTGAATTTTCAAAATATAGTGAGTATAAAAAGCAAGGCACAGAAAATTAAAAATAGCATAATACCATTTTTATAAACCTCAGAAACAAGTAAAACAACATATTGTTTGGGATGCAAAGCTTCGTGAGGAGCTCCAGCTATGGGGGAAAGTGGTGGGATGGGCTAGTGAAGGAACGCTGATGTTCTAGTGCTTAAGTTTGGTGGTGAGTTCCTGGGTGCTTATTTCATTATCATGCCTCATAACTTAATATACCGGGGTGCCAAAAAAATGTATACGCATGACTTTGAATTCATATTTTGTTATTGGTATATGTTGCGTATTACAATTTTAATACAGTTGTTTCCTTTCTTAAAATGTGTATACATTTTTTTGGTGCCCTCTGCATGTTACAGATAATCTTTTCGCATTATCAAATCCCTTAAAATTTTAAAAGAAAATCAAAAGTATTTGTTACTTTTAGTTGAAAAAAAAGTGGAATTTACAAGTAGACTGCTTTAATCTATGAAAGTCTTTCTTAGAACAAAATAACTTTTTAATGAAAGTAAGTCTGTGACAGGCTTAGAAGACAGTGATTCAGATTTAAAACTAAGGTTGGGTATCATTCAGGAAGAGGTCCAGATCAGCTGGAACAATGGTTATTTCACTTTTGTTTTGGGGGTGGTGGTGCGGATTGAATAACTGCTTTGAGTTGAGAACTACTGAGCTACTGATCCTCTGCCCAGGAGACATTTCCTATGTGCAAAACTTTTCATTTAATTCCGGGGAATGATAGTGAATCTAGTCTAGAAATAGGTTACTAAAGCTATCTAATGTTAACAATTTTGGTGAACTCATCTTACTATCAGAAATTTATAAGGGATATTGCTGGTTAGAGAACAAAGTGTTTTCATCGAAGGTCCTACTTTGTTCCTTGGATTAGTATCGGGAGACATAATTTTAGTCCTTTTGGTTCTGTGTGGTGGAGCATAGTAGAATTTTGGCAAATGGTTGTTAGGACTCTTTCAGGTTTTAAGTTTTTAATTTGGCCAACTTACCATGGCTCAAATTGAGGGGTGACCCACTTTTGCCTGGGTCAAAACAACCGGGGCATAGAGAAAAATAATCATTTTTTTTTTTTCTTTGCAGGAAGCTTTGTAAGGTTTCCCAGTTAGCAAAATCTACGTCCACCATCTGAGACATAGAAAAGCCATAATTAGAAATGTGGGTATTTTAAAAATAAAATTTCTCAGTTGAAAAATGCATCTTTGAATACTTGAGATCTCACTCAGGTAATTCTCTTAGCTGAGTGAGTAACATAACATGCCATTTGTTTACCGGTACTTGTTAATGTGAAGAGCAGTATCATGTTTCCTTTATCTGGCATTTGACAGCTGTTAACTAGTGAAATGAGAGATTAGAGTCTATGCAACTAAAAGCATACACTGGATCTCTTCAAACAAAACCGTGTCACCTGCTGCATAAAGTATTAAATTAGCTGATTGGCAAGATGTATATGTTATGCTATAGAGAGTTACATTTTCTTATTGAAGAATATAGTATATGTTTTTTAAGTCCAAGAAAACATCAAAGCTTACAAGATAAAAAATTACCATAATCATCTGTATATTGATCATATTACTGTATAATTCAAACAATATTTTAAAATCAAACAGTATTTTACCAAATTGGTAAGTATATGTATTAATAATAATATGATAGTAATAGTTTAAAAGAGTTCTAATATTGACTTACTAATAAGGAATACTAAATTACCAACTTTACCTTTCTTATTTTTCTTATCATAGGCGATTACCTTTATTTTCACCCAGCATCATGTTTTTATACTTTGCCTATCATATCACTCCCCACCCCTTGCATTAGGTTAAAAGGGAAAATATTTCTCAACTTCTAACTGTCCTTTTATCTATTTTCCATTTCCATATGATAACTTCTTAGGGTACAAATGGTATTGTTTTTGTAACTCTTGGTGGTAGCATACTATTTTTAATTCGTACTGGAAAAAACAAAGCAATATGGCACAGAGATTAAGCCTGGGGTCGCTAGAACCAGGCCAGCTGGTGAATCTTAACTCAGCAAGTTATACATGACTTCGGCAAATTGCTTGACTTAGCCCTGCTCTGGTTTCCTGATTTTTACTGAAAGGGGTGAGTTCAGTGCACTGGTACCTAGTAAAATCTAAATGAATGCTAACTATAATACTGGCAATAATAAGAATTCTTGTTGTTGAATTAAGTAGTCTAGATTGTAAACTTAACATACCAGCTCTTGTGTATAGTTTATTCACTTGCAATATAGAACAGGTTGGCTATAACTCTCCAATTTGGGATCGGAATGTCCACCTATGAGGTAGTCCAATTCTTTTAAAAAATACTAACTGTATCTGTTGTGTATTATGAGTAAAATTGTCAAGGCAAAATAGCAATTTAATGAAAAAAATAATTAAATTATACTCACTTTAGTGTCTGAGTGCCTAGTATATGCAAAGTAATATAGGTAATATACAAATATATGAACTATAGTTCCTATAGTCAAGTATTATCAATGTAACAGGAAGGATTAAGAATAGAAATGTACTTTTTCAGGCCCCCAGGTGTGTGGAAGGTATGATATCAGAAGAAACAAGTTCAGACTGGATTAATGACAGAAGCAGAATGACCCAGAATGCCAGTTTAAACATCTTGGGGAGCCAAGGGGAAATGCATTGAACTGTATCTTGGTGGTTGTTACTTGTTTTCAAACCCTGGGATCTCTGGGTTAGGTTTGTAGTCTACATTTATTCTCCGTGGTGGTGCAACAAGCGTGTACAGATTTATTACTTGTTAAAAACTTAGTATGTAGTACACAGATAGAAATGTTTAATATTCTTTTCTGTAAGAGAGGTATAAATGAAGTATGACCATTGCTAGCACAGAGATGGGAAAGGCCATGTTTTGTGGAAAAAGATTCATGGAAGAACATTTGAGCTGGGATATCAAAGGATGCATGTGATTTCAGCTGAAGTTTGGGAACTTCAGTGGTATGTTTGCCCCAGGCTAGGTCACAGTATCAGTGTAAGCAGAAATTCAAGTAAGGACTGTGCATGGTAAACTCATGAGACAGTGAACACACTCATTGGAGCAGGAATATGGGAATGTGTAGAGATTGTATTGGAGCTGTATTTGGAGAGGTAGGTTGGGGCCATAGGGGAGGGAGGTGGTGGTGATGGTGATAGACTAATAGAGCTGGATTATCCACTAACGGCATTTATGTGTTAATTGAACTCATGTTTTGTCTCTTTCAGGAAGTTCACGATTTATTACAAGATTATGAGTTAAAGTATTGTTATGTGGACAGAAATAAGCGAACAGGTAAGATTTCAGTTCTGAGCATCTGATTTCATTTTGATTTTACATATAGTCATTATAAAACAAAGCAGCTTAGTGTCTTTTCATTCTTAAGCTAATTTCTGAAATTCTTAAGCATTAAATCACACAAATGTTACTCATACCATTTATTTTCTGAAGGTAATGTTAGTATCCTAATTCTTTTTTTTTTTAGTATCCTAAGTTTTAATCACATAAATTAATATGGTGTTACTAGAGCCTTATGAACATTTATAATGAATGTTGTGTATGTTATAATGAATTTCCTTTATAGGCTTGCTATCCTTCAATTTTAATAAAATATTACTGGACTTAGTGAATACACTATGTGATTTTGACCTCAGCTGGGCAAATTGGAAAAATTGCTTAATTTTTCTGGGTATTAGTTTTATATCTGTGATATTAAAAGCATGGACTCGATTATTTCCTTTGTGTCTATATGATATGTAAATGTCTAAAAACATCTTTTTGAGATGATAAAAAAAGTAAGGAAAAGTATGGAGGATCATATAATCATTGTGTACTCATCCAATCCCAAATTGGCAAATGTTTTATAAGCATATTTTGTTTTAAAAATGTTTTGAAAAATATTTTGTTTTTAAAAATAAATATACCTGCTAGAGACCTAATGTAGATCTATTGAATAAAAATCTCTGGTAGTATGGTCAGGAATTCTGTATTTGCTTTTTTGACTTTTAAAATTGAAAAAAGGAGCATGACAGATAAAGATGAAATCCAGTTTCTAACTGTGTCTGATTCCATTGCTTCCCTTCCTCCTTACTGAGGGCCAAGCATTTATGAATTTGGTACATGCTTTCCATACTTTGCCATTATATTGTGGTAGTCAGTAGAGCTGGTCACAGATTCTTGTTCTTTTTCTTCTGAGCATGAGGTAAGATAGTTCTCTGTTCCTCTTTGAAGTTAAGAGAGGACATGTGATTTGCTTTTTGATGAAGTGTGAGTGGAAATGACACATGTCCCTTCCAGGTGGACGATTTCAGACTCAGCATGTGATTCACTGCTCGTCCTTCCTGCCAAAGTAATTGAGGAAGATCGTAGAACCTCTTTTAATTTAGGTCCCGGAGTGACCATGAAGAGCAAAACCTCCTTCCTTCCTGTCCTCTTTTCAGCATGGAATATGCAGCATGGACAACAACCAAAAACCCTTTTGTTTTGTTAAGCCATTGAGATTGTGGAACTGTGTTTTAGTTACTACCGTATCTTGACCAATATCTGTAATTTTATTGTGTGTAATTAATAGTGGTGGTCTCCATGTTTTTTAAAAACTTTACATAAATGGTATTCTACTGTATGTTTCATTTAGCAACTTGCTTTTTGTTTTCTAACTCAACCTTGTTTTCAGATCTTTCCATGTTCGTACATAGGTTGGCGCAAAAGTAATTGCAGTTTTTGCAGTTATTTTTAACCTTTTAAACCACAATTACTTTTGCACCAACCTAATAGCTTTCGTTTAGTGATTTAAACTACTACAGATTATTGGGTCTTGTGAATTTATCACCATTGATAAATCTATCCATTACTGATAGGCATTTAGGAAGCTTTAACTTTTCCAGTATTTCAAATGATGCTGTAATGAATGTCCTTTTACTTGTCTTCTAATATACGTGTGTAACTCTGTTTGTCTACAAGTGAATTACTGGGTCGTATGCTATGTACAATTTCAATGTTACTAAATATTGACAAAGGGATTAGAGGTAACAGTCTTCACAGCTCGCACAGGGCCAGGTATAATGAGTGTTATTTCCATCAGTTAGGATGATAAACCTCATAATTCAGGGTACATCAAGGAAAGTATTCAGAAGAGTCTTGTCCCAAGAGTGGAGAAAATTAACTCTAGGCTAATGAGGCTCTGGTCTTACCTAACAAAATGTAAAAGCGAGACCAGAAATGGCCAAGCTCTTTCCTAGTAACTTAACCACATCCCTAGAACAAAACTCAAGAATCTTTATAGAAATAAATCATATAGAAGTATGTTGTTGTAATGTTCTTAGACTCTACTAATTATCTGGTTCTTCAAGCACTACCATAGTTACTGAAATCCAAGGCAACATCATTTAATATAATTATTGAGTTTATTTGTTGTATTATTTTAGTGGATGATTTAGGGTTTATAGTATATATCTAACTTACCAGTTTACAATCAAGTGATATTGACTACTTCTTATAGAGTCTAAGAACTTGACAACAGTATACTTCCATTTATTCCCTCCCAGCCTTTGTATTGTTGTTGTTATATTTTAATTCTACATGTGTTATAACCACCACAGTATTGCGTTATTATTTTCACTCCAGTCAATTATCTTTTAAAGAGATTTAAATATTAAGGAAAACAGTCTTTACCAACATAATGACCATATCTGGTATTCTTCATTTTTTGGTGTAGATACAGATTTCCATCAAGTGCCATTTCCTTCCTGCTTAAAGAATTCCTTAGACATTGTTTATAATGCAGGTCTGATGGTGAAGAATCCTTTCAGCTTTTAGGTGACTGAGAAAATATCTTTATTTCACTCTCATTCTTGAAGATATTTTTGGTGGGTAAATAATTCTATGTTGTTACAGAATATTTTAGTATTTTATAGTGGAATTCCTAATATAATTTCTATATTTTTAATTGAAGCTACTGGTCATAGTGTTACTTTAGTGGGGGTGTCAGCATTAAAAAACAATGAAATGGAATAGAAAATATCAGAGTGTATTGCACATGGTAGGAGTATTAATGTCCTGATACTTTTATTTCAAGTGTGTGTATGTGTGAACAGAGTCAGACATAAAATGTATTTCTTATCATGAGTCATAGTTTAAGAAGTTTGAAAACACTGGCTTAGAAAAGTCATTTATTTTATTATCTTCCAGCTTTTGTTACCTTATTGAATGGGGAACAAGCCCAGAATGCAATTCAGACGTTCCATCAATATTCTTTTCGAGGAAAAGACTTAATAGTCCAGCTCCAGCCAACAGACGCTTTGCTGTGTATTACCAACCTGCCCATTTCTTTTACCTTAGAAGAGTTTGAAGAACTTGTTCGCGCTTATGGAAACATCGAGAGATGTTTTCTGGTCTACAGTGAAGTTACTGGCCATTCCAAAGGCTATGGATTTGTGGAATACATGAAAAAGGACTTTGCTGCAAAGGCCAGATTGGAGCTATTGGGCAAACAGTTGGGAACCTCAGTCCTCTTCGCACAGTGGATGGATGTTAATCTGTTGGCTGCAGAGCTCATTCATTCGAAGTGCCTTTGTGTGGATAAGCTCCCTGGTGGCTACAGGGATTCAGAGGAACTGTTGCAATTTTTTTCCAGTATCCATAAGCCTGTGTTTTGCCAGGTATGTATTAAGATACCATTTGAATTATTTAAAAATATCTACATACGTATCTATTCTGCATGTACTCACCAATGTATTATACCTATGTGAATATCACAGTGGACAATCTAATTCTGCTTTAGTCTGTAATGAAGACTTTAATATCATGGGAAATTTTAAATTGATCCCTTTTGTTGACGGGCCAAACTATAGTGTTACATAGTTAAGTGTGTCTTAGCAAATCCGTTATTTATTCATCTTCTCATTTCATCTATTCATTAAACCATTCATCCATTCGTCCATTCGTCCATCCAAATTTTACTTATCACGTTCTTGGTGCCAGACACTATTGCTAGGTGTCAGAAATATAGATAATAGAAAGATACTGTCTCAGTACCTCACAATTTTGTAGAAGAGACTGACAAATAATTGTAAATCATGTATAAAGTGTAATATAATGGAAGATAGAAAAGTATAATAAGGTTTAAAAGGAACATATAATTTTATCTTAATGGGGTCATGGTAAGTGAGACACTTAGGGAAGATCCTGAAAACCGACAATAGTGGTAAGAATTTTCAAGCACTTTATCATAGTAAAATTTAATATATTCTAACTAGACAAAAATGCATACTATATATAACTTCTTCTGTTACAGATGTTTGATAGCAACTGATGAACTCTTTCTCTCTTGCTTCCCTTCTCTTCTTACCTCCCATCCCCACCCCTTTTTTCTTTAATCATATATTTTTTGAGTCTCTACTCAAAAAATAGGAAGCAGTAGGAAGTTTGGAGTTGGAGATATATACATATATATGTGATTAAAGCCACCATCTTACTTTTTCTTAAATTTCCCTCTCTCCAATCCCAATATAATAAGCGTCAAAGAAACCATCCAAGAGCTTTATAAAATTTTATGACAAATTTTTTATCAAATCTTTGCTGTTATTGCAAGTTGATTATCTTATCAATATGTTATTCTTGGTACCAAGAATTGTAGAGTGAATCCTGTATCCATACATGATTCTTTGTAGCTTTAGTTGAGGCCTTTGAAACAAATATGAGGGGAAAAGCCATTTATCACAAAAATTGTATTTGAATTATTTGAATTATGAATCCCAGAGTTGAAGGGACTTGAGAGGTTATCTAGTCTAGCTTGCCATCTCGTAAAAAAATGTTTGCTACGATATTTGTGAGTGACCATTTAGCTTCTGTTAAAATATTTCAAAATAATGGAACATTAACTAGATCACAAGTCAGATCGAACTGAAATAATCCTCTCTAAAACTACGGACTGTGGACTTAGATGATTTGGTCTTTTGAAAGACTTACAATGGTATTGTAATTTACATAGGATGAAGGTTATCATGATGAACGAGGAATAACAAATGTTTTAAAATATTAGTAAAAACAACTTTATGATGCCGTTATCAGTGGATCTGTTAAATTCAGGCTCTCTTGCTGGGTAGGTTGACCTAGACTATACTGAAGACACATTCTTCACTTGGTGATCAAAAGAGACTAATGGCTTAAAATCTGATCTTAAGATCTGGTTTGGATTACAAGAGGAATGGGGTTGTAGGAGAAATGTTTGGAAGAGGTAGATGTTTTCCCTTTCGCTCATGTGATTGGAAAAAGCTGTATGGAGAAAAAGACATTTGAGGGCAGTTTTAAAGAGAGGGAATAATGTGAAGGAAAAATAGAAATTCGGTCTAACTATACAAGAAAGGAAAAGGAAGTTAAGCATGAAAAATAAGAGAAAAGAAAACTGGAAATTATTTAATTGTAATATTAGCTAATGAGGTGCCAAATCCAAATAGAAGCATTATAGATGTCTCTTCTCAAAGACATACCAAGCTGAATTTTATCTCATTTATCACTTTGTAGCATGAATATTTAGACATGTTTATGATAATTTAGACGTCTTCAAAGCTTAGAAACTTTTTAGTGTCTTATTTTGTTCTTATTTTTGCTCTTTGTACCAGTCTTTACAGTTCCAGGATTTTAGTATCTTCCTTTACATTCTTACAGGTGGGTGACTGGAAATAAATTGAGTTCTACATTTTAGGAGTTTATTTAGGGCACATTTAGAAATAAAGGTTGTGAGTTGCATATGGTATTTTAATAAACTTAGAGCATAATTTTCCCAATTTAGGTTTGCTTTTGTATACTTGACCAAATTCCTGAGATCTACTTAAAATATTGAAATAAAAGTTGAATATGGTTCCTCCCACCTTTCTTTTCTTGATGATACAAATTTTATTTTACATAGATAATGTGGTCAAATAATTGTTTCAGTATGTTTCATTGTCCCATGTATCTGGTGAATGTAAAGAAAGTTTTAATTATTGTAACACCATATTTTCTTATAAATTATCAATTACATATATATCTTAAAATATAGGGAATATTATCATTGGGGCTTTTACTATTAAAATTAGAAAATCAAAGAATTGAAAAGAAATGACAGACTCTTGTTTATCACCCTGTCTTCCTGAAGCACTGCATCTAAGCAACTAGTCAACTTTGATTTTTAGAGAGAAAGAACATTGTTTTCACCAGTGTCATTCTCTGCTATGTTTGTTCTTGAATTTGCAAATCATATACTGTACGTAAATATTTCTACCTAAATAATAGAATTCCCTTTTAACCCAATGTATTGCATCAGCTTGCACAGGATGAAGGTAGCTATGTCGGTGGCTTTGCGGTGGTTGAATATCACAGTGCAGAGCATGCCGAGGAGGTTCAGCGTGCAGCTGTTGGTATGACCATCAAGGGAAGCAAAGTCCAAGTTTCCTTCTGCGCCCCAGGAGCACCAGGGCGAAGTACGTTAGCGGCATTGATAGCAGCTCAACGTGTGGTAAGTTTGTTGTTCTTTATTAACATAGAGAAAAATCCTAATACTCTTTTAACCTATTCAAACTAACGGTCCATTGATTGGGCCTTCATTGCATTCCCATTGCATAAAGGCATTCTTCTTTTTAAAAAATTGGCAAATGGTATCTCGGTCAAATCAAGCCAAGAGTCATTACAAAAGAAGACACTGTGTTTAGTCCAGTGTATTTATCTTAGGAAAGTTTTTGAAGGGATTTTATTCATTCAGCAAATATTTGAGTTCCTGCTGTGTTCTAAATTTTCAGTGGGACATACCTCTTTTCAACGTGTTGATAAGTATCCATTGCACAAGTAGGGGAAGATGTGTGCCCCATTTTTGCTCACATGGCACACTGGAGCTACTTCTCTGTTGTCATTGTCTCCTTATTCCTCTCTTTACTTCTCTGGTCTGGAATAGTCTCTGCTGACAGAGACTATTCCTTCTTCACAGTTCTTACTCCTAGCCCTTAGCATAGTAAATATTGATTGGTTAAATGAAGGAAGGCATATACTTTTGAAGGGATCAGGGAAGACTTCATGACAAAGGTAATATTTGAGTGTGACATTAAAGAATGATTTTGAAACGTGTTCGTGGAGGTGGAGAATAGGATTGCCAGATGCAGATTTTGCATGAGACAGAGTTCAATTAAAAAGTTATTCGTTGTTTATCTGAAACCCAGATTTAGTTGGGTGCCCTGTATTTTTACATGCTAAATCTGGCAGCCCTAAAGAGAGAGAGTGAGTGGTCAGATTCCAGGTAGAACAAAACCTTTCAAGCAGTAGTATGACGTGAATTTGCATGCCTGAAGATTGGTAAGTGGTCTAGGTGGACTGAGTGTATAAAGGGATGTCTGGTGAAATGGTCAGTTGATGTCAAGTCAGGGAACACGACTGAGCACTCAAAGAAATTAGATTGAATTCGATGAGCCGTGGGGAATTTATTGCCTATCCGTGATTACTTCCAAACATATATTTTTGGTCCAAACTAATCTAAGCACTAAACCTATATTTCTAAATGATTATTAGAATTCTTCCTTTATGTTATATGAATAGTTCCAATTTCAACATCTCCAAATGAAAACTAATTTTCTCTGGGACTTGCTTTTCTATATTCTGTAATATCTATATATAGCATCAGTTCATCCGAACTAAAACTATCTGAACCGAAAACTCAGGTAATCATCATTGGTTTCCCTCACCCAGTCCCCAAATCTAAATGTCAAAAATATTAACAAATCCTTCAGTTGTACCTCCATTGATGTCTCTTAAATCTTTGAGACTTGTCAGCATCTTTGTTACTTTACTCAGGAGCTCATCTTTTCTCACCTTGATGATTAGAATAACCCCCATGTCATCACCATGTCATTAGTCTTTCCGTTTCTGATCATCTTTCCTAGTGCCACAAGAATGATCTTTCTCATCCTCAAATCAGATTATGTCATTCTCTTGCTTCATATTCTTTAACGCCTGCATTAAGTTCAAATTTCTTAGCATAGCATACAGGGGCCTTCATGATCGGATATCAATGATTTTGTAAATTCTTGGTACATATTGTTTATCAAGTTTTCTGAGATTAAAAAAATCATAAACAGGTACTGAGCTTTGTAAGAGTATTTCTATAACTATTGAGATAATTATGGATTTCTCCCTAAATTTATTAATATGCTGAATCACGTTGATATATTTTCTAATGTTGAACCATCCTTGTGTTATAAACCCTAATTAATAATGATTTTTTTCTAATGCATTGTTTTGATTAGATATTATTTTATTTGGTATATGTGCAAATGTGCTCATAAGTGAAAAATGCTTAATTTTTTTGTACCATCCTTATTTAATTTTGGAATCAAGAAAACACTGACCACATTAAATGATTGAATTATTTTTTCTTCTCCTTGTTTTTTTTTTTCCCCATTACTATTTTTTTCAATTACAGTTGACATTCAATATTATTTTATATTAGTTTCAGGTATATAACATAGTCATTAGATAAACTTGTATAATTTATGAAGTGATCCCCCGATTAGTCTAGTACCCACCTGGCACTATATATAGTTATTACCATATTATTGACTATATTCCCTTTGCTGTACTTAACATCTCTGTCCCTATTTTGTAACTACCAATTTGTAAATACTTCTTAATCCCTTCACCTTTTTCACCCTGCTGTTGTCTCTCCTTGTGCTGGCCAGGAAAACCATGATCCTTCTGGGGCAAGTGGAGGGAGCCACATAGTCACACAACTAAAAAGCCCTTCCCCAAATCATCCTGTCTGTGGATCCAGGCTCTGTCACGCTCTCTGCTGATGTCTGCCTCCAGGCTGGGACCCACTGCCTTCTATCCATCCAGGGATTTTTCATAAGTTTTGTGTCAGGTTCTCAGATCCATCACCCTATCCCTCTCAACTTCATGGTATCTGGGTTTGGAGAGGAATTCCAGTTGTGTTATCAATTCTGCATTTTTTCATGACTAGAAGTTTATAGTTTTCCTCTTATAACATGATACTAATATTCTCATGTATTAGGCTGATTTTTAAAACAGAACAATTTTGTGTGTGTAAGGTCAGTTCATCTTTGACTCATAATAGGGTTTAAATTAATGAAATAAAGACCTTTATTAGAAGAAAATTTTGATTTGTCAGGCAGCTCACATTATTACACTTTAGAACAGCATTATAGTAAGGCTCTGCTATGGTATCAAAGTATTCATACTGTGTCAAGTTGTCTTCTAGCTAATAAATTCAGATCCCCTTGGCATCTTCCTACTTGTACAAAGAGATTTATCTTACTCGTCCTCTTAAAGCCAATTTGTATTTAACTGAGACATTCTATGAGGATTTCAGTATATGCGATATGGTACACTATCTTAACATTATAATTAGGAACTGGTAGAATGTACACAACAAATGTATAATATAAAGCAAATTGTGTTTATCATAAAATAGATCTTATCAGATGAATAGCGATTTCTGGAAGAAAGCCTTTAAAATTTCGTCCTGTGTATTCTAATATTTTCTATTTCTATATTTATTGAAGATGCACAGTAATCAAAAGGGCTTACTTCCAGAGCCAAATCCTGTACAAATTATGAAGAGTTTAAATAACCCTGCCATGTTGCAAGTTCTTCTACAACCCCAGCTCTGCGGGCGAGCTGTTAAACCAGGTAAGCGCCAGGGGCACCAATTAAATGTAGAACGTTGATATGAAGTAAACCGTTTTGCATGAAAAAAACATTGAAATGAGTCCAAAAAAATATTAAATTTCTAGGACTTATCAATGGATCTTAATTAATGATCTGAGGTGATAATATATTTTGACTAATTTTTGTAGATATAATTTGCTTATGTGTTCCTCATATTTTTTATGTATTTTTTTTTACCATTAACAAATATTAAATTTAAACCTTCAGTTTAATTCCTAGTTGATATGAATTTATTGACCAGTGTAGTATTAACACACTACACTATTTTGGACTATATCAACAAAGGTTATGATATTCTTTTATGTAATATTTTTAGCAGAATTACTTTGTTGGAAAGTGCTAAAGACCTGTTTCCTCTTTGCTTACCTTTTTTGTTGTAAAATTGTTTCACTTTGTAGAAAATGACAAAAGCAGTATTATGTTGTAAGCATTATGGAAATCTTTGTAGTATTGCTACACATTACATATTTATTTAATATGCTTTCTCTGATAAGAGTTTACTTACCTTCTGAAATGCACAACTGTACATACACAAAACGTATATTTAAGCATTAGGAGGAAATGGATTCCTAAGTTTTAGAGTAAAAGTACTTAGAGTAAATATGTCTATTCAGTTTTAACCCTAACTTGTCTAACACCAGCTGGTGGAGTGCAACTCAATTCTAGCACTAACTCGTCAGAGTTAACATGACGCCGACAGTTAAGGGCTTAGTCCCCAACACATCTGCCCCTGCTTCACACACTAGCCGCAAGTTCAGGGGGTCCCCAGGCCACCTACACGTATGACCAACTGGCTACAAATGTGAGGGTTCCTACAACCCCCTCAGGTTGGATAATTTGCAGGAATAACTCATAGAACTTAGGTAAGCACTATACTTATGATTACAGTTTTATTATAAAGGATGTCAGCCACATGAAGAGACACTTGAGAGCTAGGTCTGGGAAGGTCCTCAACACAGAGTTTTTATGTTCTTTCCCCGTGGAATCAGGGCACGTTACCTTCCTAGTACATCAGTGTATGCACCAACCAGGATCTCTACTGAACTAAGTGTGATATCCACATTTTTTTGTTGGGGTTTTACTGAGTAGGCATGATTATTGTCCGTGTTATTGAACTCAATCTCCAGTCCCCTTCCTCTCTCTGGAGGTTAGGAGGTCTGGCTGATATCACATGGCTTAAAGCCCCAATGCTCTAATCACATGGCTGAGCTTCCTGGTGTGACCAGCCCCCATCTGGGAGCTACTTAGGATCCCACATTGAGCCAACTTCATTAGCATAACAAAGATACTCCTGTTCCTGGGGAAATTCCAAAGATGTCCTTCCATGAACCAGGATCAAGGACCAGTTAAATTCTTTATTATACAACATTCCTGTTCAGTACTTCATATAATCATCAATTATTTGTGTGGAATAAGCAGCTTTAGAGGTTTTCTGGCTCAGTCTATTATGCAATCAGATATCGCTTCTACAATTTTAATGGTGTAGAGATATCTTCTTATGTCTTGGCTACTTGACACATAAGAAGCTCATTATTTCCCAAGGCAAATTTGACGAATTTAATTGCTAGAAGGTTTTTTTCTTTATAGTAGATGGTAATTCCTATAACTTTTAGCTGCTTATTATAGTTCTTACTCTGAAGAAACACAGAATCTATTTCTTCTTCCATAAGAAAAACCTTCTAATACTTGAAGACAACATGAAACGTTAGTCATCTTTGGTTTTTTCCTGTCTTCTGTTCTCCAGATCAGTGGTCTCTTTTTATTTATTTTTTGACCATGCAGTCTCATCAGTAAAATAAGTTTTGAGCAGAGCTAATATATATAGTATATGTATCAATTACACGTCAATTATAAAAATGCACCCTTGTCAAGTCGTATGTGAAGAAATTATAAAGCTTAGTATTTTTATTTTTTAAGATGAAAGTAAATATAAATAACAGATTTAGTGTTTTCCTTTTACACCTTTTATACTGCTTTGGAGACCACAGTTCTGTATTTGACTTTCCATAACATGTCATAGGATATATTCTTTAGATCCTCCCACGAGTTGTCCTTTTGTAGACAAAGCCCAGGTTTTCTGGGTTTTCCTGGAATGTGATGTACACAGGCATGAAAATATCCTGTAGAAGGGATCTGATCAGCACAAAATGCAGTGGGATTTCCTTCCTATCATCATTATAGTTCTATTACTTTAAATCAGTATAGTTCTATACTTTAAAGAAGTATATCACACTCTTGGGTCTTTTAGAAAGCATCCTCCCCACCTTTGGACTCTGGGCCATCTTTAGTAACTCCTCTCCAATATTATTTTTGTCTTTTCTTTTTATTTAAGAATATATATTCTCTACTCTCCTTTCTTCTCAAATTGTTGTATGGCCATATCAGGTCATGCTTCTTCATTTTAGTGCTACTTTCACAATTTTAAGTAAGATGTTTCCCTGTTACACTGATATAAACATTATTTCACCAAGCATGGCATTTTCTTTTTGTGAAGTGGTAAGGGAAGAGGATTAAATCTATGTCACTTAAACACACACCAAGCTTCTGGAGAATGTGTGAAGTTTCTTGGTGTTCAGGAAAGACAAATTGTCTTGTTAATCAGTTCCATTTATTTTTCCTTTACTTTGTCTTTTACTATATCTCAACTAGATCCCTTACTATACCCTGAACAGAGAGGCCTCTGAGCAAACTAAAATGATTGTTATGCAGTATATATAACATATATTTATACTCCTGCCCTACTTCCTTCTCAGTGTTTCATATTTAAATAACTGACACATATTTACTTGTTTATTGTTTGTCTCTCCCTCTGGAAAGGAAGCTCCATAATGGCAAAGTTTATCTGTCTTGTTCATCTCGAGCACCTAGAACAAAAATGCTGTTTATAGTGAAAGGCACTTAAATATTTGTTTATTGATTAAACCCCTTCCTTTACCTCTCTGTTCATACCTTATACATACCTTGTTACTCACGTATGGTCTAGTCTAAATTCCCAACTACTGTTCTTGTCTGCCTTCTTTTCTATCTAATCTAATCTATGTACTGCCATCAGATTAATTTTCCTCCCAGAATTATACTGATTGTTATTCTGACCATACTAATCCTTTCTCTTCAATCCAGACCTTTTAACTACCTTAAAAAATAAAACAGGATGTAAATATTCTAGACTTTTTTTTATGTATATGTATGTGTGTGTGTGTATATATATATATATATATATATATATATATATATATATGTATGTATGTATATTTTAAACCAGTGTGCAATTACTTATAGTTTAAATTGTATTTTTAACATCTTTATTGAGTATACTGATGCACATTAATCTGCACGTATTTGAAGTGTATAACTGATAAGTTTTGACATATATATACACCTGTGAAGTTATCACCACAATCAAAATAATGAACTTACTCATTACTCTCAAAAGTTTCCTTTTGCCCCTTTGTAATCCAGTCCTTCCCCACCCCCCCAGGAAACCACTGGTTTGTTTTCTTTCACTAGAGAGGGGTTTGTAGTTTCTAGAAATTTACGTAAATGGAATCGTGCAGTATTACAGTTTGGCTTCTTTCAGTCAGCTTATTATTTTGAGATTCATCCATGTTCCTGCATGTGTCAGTAGTTTTTTTCCTTTTTAACAAGTGTATGCCACTCCACAATTTGCAGATTCATTGATTTGTTGATGAACATTGAGGTTATTTCCAGGTTTAGGTCATTAGATATAAAATTGCAATGAATATTCATATGCTAGTCTTCATATAGGCTTATACTTTTATTTCTCTTGGGTATATATCTAGTTGTGGAATGGCTAAATCACATGACAGATTTATGTTTAAGTTATGAGAAACTCTCCCAATGTGATTGAACCATTTTGCATTCTGACTGTCAGTGTCCAAGGTTCCAGTTTGCTCAGTATTCTCACCACCAAGTCATATGTTTGTCCTTTAATTTTAGCCCTTCTATTGGGTGTATAGTGTTATCTCACTGCAGTTTTAATTGGAATATCCTTTTTGACTAATGATTTTGAACATCTTTTAATGGGCTATTTTGCCATCTTTACATATTCTTTGTTAATATTGCTTTTAAAATATTTTGCAAATGTTAAATTGAAATGTTAAATTGAATTGTTTATCTTCTTAAATTGTAAGGGCTCTTTATTCTAGATACAAGTCCTCTCTTGAATATATGGGTTTGCAAATATTTTGCTCCACTCTGTAGATTATCCTTTTATTTTCTTAACAGGAAAGAGCAAAGTTTATTATTTTTACAAAGTCCAACTTATTATTTTCTTTTATAATTTGTACTTGTGTCATATTTAAGAAATCTACCAAATTCAAGATCACTAAGATATCTCCTATGTTTTCTTCGAGAAGTTTTATAATTTTACGTCTTGCGTTTAGATCTGTAATCCATTTCGAGTTAATTTTTGTTTATGGTGTGAGGTAAAGATGCAGGTTAATTGTTTTTTTTACAGTTCTTCCAGCATCATTTGTTAAAAAAGGTTATCATTTTCCATTGAATTTCTTGACACCGTTTTCAAAATTCAGTTGACCATGTATGTATGGCTTTATCTCTGGACTCTATTCGATTGCATTGATCTAAATGCCTGTCTTTATACCAGTGATAAATTGTCCTGATAAATGTAGTTTTATGATAAGCCCTGAAATCAGTTAATGTGAGTCCTCCAACTTTATTCTTCTTTTCCAATTTGTTTTGCTTATTGTAGGTTCTTTGTATTTAGAATCAGCTTTTTGATTTCTATGAAAAATGTCTGCTGGGAATTTGATTGACATTGAGTTGACTCTACTAATTTGGGCAGAATTGACAACAGTTTTGAAGCTGAGCCACATACTTGTATATGGTATATCTCTGAATTTATTTAGGTCTTTAATTTCTCTCAGAAATATTTTGTTGTTTTCAGGGTACAAATCTTACACATATTTTGTCAGATGTGTTCATAGTACTTTATATCTTTTGATACTATTTTAAATCGTATTGTGTTTCAAATTTAAATTTCCTATTGCTTGTTACTAGCATATAAAAGTACAATTGATTTTTTATATTTATCTTGTATCTTGCAACATTGCTTATTGTTTCTAGTATCATTTTGTCCTTAGGATTTTCTATATGGACAATCATGTCATCTTCAAATAAACACAATTTTTTTCTTCCTTTCCAATATGTATTCCTTTTATTTCTTTTTCTTGCTTTCTTGTTATAGGTAGAAATTCCAGCATAATTTGTGCATTGAACTGGTCAGAGTGGATATTCTTGTCTTGTTCTTATGAAGAAAGCATTCATTCTTTTATTATTATTAAATATTATGTTAGCTATAGTTTTTTTGTTTGTTTGTTTGTTTTTTTAACAGATTTTATTTTTCAAACTGGGGACTTTCCCTTCTATTCCTGTATTGCTGAGAAATTTTACCATGACAATTGCTGGAATTTATCCATTGCTTTTCTCCACTTACTGATACGATCATATGTGTGGTGGGTTTTTTTATTTGTTGGATTTTTTTTTTGGTCTGTTATGAATTATATGTTGATTGATTTTCGAATGTTAACCCATCCTTTCATTCCTAGGGTAAACCTCAGTTGGTCATGATGTATTATAATTCTTTGTATTTATTCTTGATTGATAGTGTTGTTCAAGTTTTCTACATCCTTACTAATTTCCTGTCAACTTATTCTATTAATTATTGTGAGGGAGGGATGGGGCATAGTGGGAAACCTAGCCAAGAGCTAAGGGTAAAGAGCAGCTCAGCTACACATGAGACTGTGGACATTTCCAGAGTGTTTTGATTTTAGTTGTTGTTTTAAACTGGGAAATACTGTATTCAGTAAAAGCTGTGAAAACTATATTTTAATATTTTATAACAAATTATAGTGACTTCTGAAAAGAGGAAGTGGTGTTGAAATTTCTAACTGTAATTGTAAATTTCTCTACCTTTCGGTTCTAGAAATTTTTGCTTTATATATACTGAAGCTTTGTTACTGGTATAGAGACATTTAAGATTGTTGCATCTTCTTAATGAATTGACCCCTTTATTATTATGAAATAACCATCTTTATCCCTCTTTACTAATAAACAGTGTCTTTATAAGCAACTAACTCAACCTAATGATCTAATCTTCCCACCACCTATGGTGAAACTGGTTCATTCTAAAGAAAGCATTTTCTAATGGTCAGTTTTCCAAACATGTAGTGGACTGCCTCAGCAAGTAATAAAAACTTGTAACAGAGTTTTTAAAGCATGGAATGAACTTGTGGGGATGTGATATAAAAATTTCAAATATTTTTGATCATTAGATTATATGCTTTTTGAAGTACTTTCTAAGTCTGACCTGTGGTTTTAATCAATTTTTGTATTGCTAGAGAATTTTGTATATTATGACTAATAACAATTTATAATAATTTGATGAAATTGCTTTATATATTTTTTATCTCATGGTTCTTTTTGTCTATATATTGTCTGTTCTGAAAACATCTCTTCTGTTATGTACTCTGGTATTTCTGGTATATGTGCTTTTAGACAAACTTGATAAAAGAGTATGGTTATCATTTATTCCTTTTATTAACTATGTACAATACTGTTGTTTCTTTTGTTTTATTTGTTTATTTTTGTGCATAAATATTTTTTATGTACGTGTATTCTCTTCTCAATTGGATTGTAGTCTTTTCAAGGACAAGATTGTATTTTATCCTTCCCTCCCCCCCACTCCCTGCCAAAATAACCCAAAAACCTAACAAAACCACTGGGCAAATAACATGGGTTTAATTAGTATTATACTTATTAAAAAATGGAATTAGTTTTGTTGCCCTAAGTATTAGAGAAGAGGAAGACTAGGTTTGGTGTTTTGCATTATGACAGAAGGTGTTTGAATTTTAAGTCAAATTTTAGGGTTGTATTTCAAGGAAAGAATCCTCTCACTTTGTGCAGTGACAAGGTCAGTATATAAAGGAACTTGCAGTGAATTTGTTAAAAGTTTAAATAAATATTTATTTACCTTTTTTGGAGTTCGTTTTATATATTTTTCAATTCCATATATATCATAAAGTTAAATTTTTACTTTTATTTTCTTAAAGCAGTTCTTGGAACACCTCACAGCTTGTCACATCTGATGAATCCATCCATCTCCTCCGCATTTTTACATTTGAATAAAGCACATCAGGTATATAAATAGTATGCAGTACTGAAGCATCAAAAATGTTAAGTGAATGTTTTGTTTGTTCTTAATACGTAAAATTTTCAAGAAATGAATATTTTATTTTTAAAAATCCTTAGTCATAAGTATCGCTACATAAAAACATAATGAGTACATTAGATCAACTTAAGCTAATCAGAGCAGCATAGTTATATATATTTATTGATTCCTATTTGTAGGGCATTAAGAGGGGAAGAGGTATATTTTCCTATAAGTAAGTCAGTACAGTCATGCGTCACTTAACAATGGGGATATGTGCTGAGAAATGTGTAGTTAGGTGATTTCATGGTTTACGAACATCATAGAGTGCGCTTATACAAACCTCGATGGCATAGCCTACTACATACTGTGTTTCCTTGAAAATAAGACCTAGCCAGACAATCAGCTCTAATGCGTCTTTTGGAGCAAAAATTAATATATTAAGTGAATGTGAAGGCCTAGGACATGACTGTATGCTACTCTAGATTTTCTAAACATTGTACACAGGCTACACTGTATTACATTATATTACATTATATAAGACCGGGTATTATATTATATTATATTATATTATATTATATTATATTATATTATATTATTATACTATACTATACTATATTATATTATAAAGACCCGGTCTTATAGCATAAGACCGGGTCTTATATTAATTTTTGCTCCAAAAGACGCATTAGAGCTGATGGTCCGGCTAGGCCTTATTTTCGGGAAACACAGTACCTGGGGCCGTATGGCTATAGCTCCTAGGCTACAAGCCTGTGCAGCATGTTATTATACTGAATACTGTAGGCAGTTGTAACACAATGGTAAGTGCTTGTGTATCTACACATGGAAAAGGTACAGTAAAAATACTGTATAAAAGATTGAAAAAAACAAAACGGTACACCTGTATAGCGCACTTCAGCACGAATGGAGCTTGCAGGACTGGAAGTTGCTCTGGGTGAGTCAGTGAGTGAGTGGCGACTGAATGTGAAGGCCAGAGACAGGACTGTACAGTACTGTGCACTTGCTAAACATGACACGCTTAGGCTACACTAAATTTATCTAAAAAAATATTTTTCTTTAATAATAAATTAACTTTAGCTTACTGTAACTGTTTTACTTTGTAAACTTCAAAAATTTTTTAAATCTTTGACTCTTTTGCAATAACACAAAGCTTAAAACACAAACATTGTACAACTGTGTCCAATATTTTCTTTATATCCTATTCTGTAAGCTCTTTCCTATTTTAAAAATGAGTTTATTTTTTTACTTTTTAAATGTTTTTGTTAAAAACTGAGACACAAACACACATGAGCCCGGCCTACACACAGGGTCAGCATCACTGATAACATGTCGTCCACCTGCACATCTTGTCCCACGGAAAGTCTTCAGGGGCAACAACACACATGGGGCTTTTATTTCCTACCACCGTCTTATATTTGGTTCATGGTTGACCAAAACGTCATCATGCAGCATATGACTGTAGTTTAAAACAAGTCTTCTTATGTTTTCTTAACTCAAAGGAGTATTTATAGAACGAAAAGAATGAATGAACAATAACTCTTAATTCTTAGAACTTACTCAGTGTGATAAAAATGATTCATATATTTATGAGAGTAAAAATATTTGTTTTACCTTTTCCAGGCATTTTAAAATGTGTTTGTAGATACATGTATCTATAATATTGAAGATGAACATTACTCATTAATTTCAGGTACTGTTAAGGCTGTATCTATATAGAAGCCTAATTGCAAATCAAACCTAATACATAATAGATAATTTATGTAGATTGAATGAATGAATGTCTGGTCCTAAACCCAGTTTTTTAAAGTAAAGACCTATCCCTTACTTATATTGCATTCGTAGACTCTAACGTAGGATCTTGTACATATAGGGTCTTTATCTATTCATTTATTCAACATATTTTATTGAGAATCTAACATGCACTAGACACTCTACTTGTCACTGAGCATTCATTGTCCCTGTTCTTACAGAATTGCAACAAATACAGAAAACAAATGTTAAACAATTAATTACAATAAGATGTGAAGAGTGATATGAGAGGGGTGTGAAGAATATTGACAATATTGTCTTTATTTTAGAATAAAGACCAAAATGCTTCATTTTGCCATCAGGGCCTGTCCACACTGGCCTGTCCTGCCTCCAGGGCTCCTTGCTATCACTGTCCTAGCTACAGTGGCCTGCTATTGGTCCTCAAAAGACCTTGTTCCCTTCTCCTTATGTCTTTGCTCCTGTGCTTCCTTCTGCCGGGAATAGTCCCCATGCAGCACCACCTAATTCCCCAGACTTCACTTCCTTATTTCTCTGCCACCTTCAGATCGCTGGAAGAGTTAGCTCCTCAGGGAAACCTCCCTTGAATTTACCAATCTAAATCAAATTCCCCTACTATTTGTTCTCATAGCTCCTTGTATCATTTGTAATTACATGTTTTTATAATTAATGCCTCCCTTCCTCAGGGGACTATAAAATCCATAAGGGTAGTTCTTATTGTCACATTTCTCACTATATAGCACAGTGCCTGGCATATAGAAAGTGCTCAATAAATATTTGTTGAATGATTAAGTGAACAAATAAATGATGGAATGGTACTGACGTTAAAGCCAGAAAAGAGTAAGGGGAGGGGAGGGAGGATGAAAAAAAAAATGAGTGTATGTAGAATTAGTTCCATGACTGTACAGTCACATCTTGTATATTATTAAAAGAAATTAATTAGTGTTGCCAAAAGTTGGAAAGTGCAGTATGAAGAAGCTGTTGTTTTGCTCAGATCAACTAGCGAATTAAACCATATGAATTGGGTTATATGCCAAGCAGCTTTTTAAAATGAAACTAACTTAATGTTCTGTCATTTTCACAGAGCTCAATTATGGGTAATACTTCTAATTTATTCCTTCAGAGTCTTTCCCATGTATCCCTGGCACAACAACAGTTAATGAAGTTTGAGAATATTCATGCTAATAATGTAAGTATGGAATTATTTTTTTTCTTTGAAATTAATTCCTTTTTTTTCTATACTCAGGCTATTGGTCAGATTGTTTGTAAATTTTCAGTCATGTAGCCTTTTTATTCGGTTCTATCCTGCTGCCATGGGCAAAAGTCTTACTTTCTTTTCTTCTTTTGCAGAAACCGGGCTTGCTTGGAGAACCCCCAGCTATGGTACTGCAGACCTCGGTGGGGATAGGGTCAGCGCTTCCCTTGAAAACTGAGCTGGGTCATCATGGAGAAGCACATAAAAGTAAATGATGGGTATTTACTGAGAAGTCAGTGAACAGATTTGAGATTTAAAGATAGTCAGTATTATACTTTTCCTTACAGGAAGGTCAAATTTGAGTTTTATTCACTCATTAAAAATTTTAAGAGCCCTCTTGGCTTTTCTATTTGTAACATTAGGTAACTATTGATAAGTTATTGATGGACTTGCTTCCATGCCAAGACTTTCCCTGTTGGATGTACTTTAATATTTGATGAAGGTTCTCAGCAGCATGAGGTAAAGACACCGCTCCATTGAGACTGACATGCTGCCCACTGGGCTGACGACATGTTACATGGGTACCCATTTAATTTTTGCCTGGATAAGAAACCCTGAGCTTTTACAAATTAATATCTGGTATTTGTAAATTTAAAGTTTGATTATTTGTATCATTTTTAAAATGTGAACTCCAAATTAGTATTAGAAGGAAAAGAATATGTGTATGATAGGAGCATGGTGGTTCCCGTGATTTCTTATTTGAATATGATTTTGAAAGATATTTTCAGTTTGAAGTTTAATTGAAACTTGTTTGAAGTCAGCATGCTGAGGGAAAAGAGAAGGGTCCCCAGTAATAAAATTTAAAACAATATGGCTAACATATTTAGCCTCTTGTACATAAAACCAACAAGTCAAATGATCAAATAACTCAATCAATTCTGACTGTTGGTATTGACTGTGGGGACAAGTTAAACCAGTATACAGACAAGTATGGTATGATGAGGTCTGAAGGCTTATGCGAATGTTTATTTCATATGCCTGAAAGCTTGTGCAAATGTTTATTATTTGTGCTGGATTAAATAATAAGCCATGTTTAAATAATAAACTTTTCATGTGCTGCATTAAGAACCCTGAAAATTCAAAGTGTCCAAATAAATATATCACTAAAAGATAGAACTAAAGTATCCATCTCTATAAAGTACTAAAAATAATTTAAGAAATTTGTTTAGTTAATTTGTAAAATGTAAATTTTACTTAAAGTAGTTATCAAAATTAGCTCTTTTCATTCAATTTTGACTTACAGAATTTTTTGAAGTGCAGTGGCTCAGAATTTTCCAATTAAAACTTTCATTTCTTCCTAAGTTTCTTATTATTTGCTATCAATAAATGTAAAACTTTTGTGTGTTAAATTTGGTGCTTATCATAAATACTGGTTTTTTAAACCAGTGGTGTGCTGATGTTTAAAAATCAGCTCTCTAGGTTGAAAAGTCTTGATTTGTAGAATTTGTAGATTTCTATGTATAAACACTCCAACCACGGTCAATATCAGGTTACCAATGTGAAGACATTGAACTCGAGAGCTGGGAAGAGATATGAGCTCATGCTGACCAAATTTATTGTTGGATTTAATCTAATTTATCAATTTTTAAGTGTCAGAGAGTTTTTTAAACTGAAGACTATTCGTTCAGATATAGAAGCAGGCAAATTACAATGATTGGGCATATTTTTAAAAGGGCACTGATGTATCTCACATGCCAAAAAGTACATAAAGTTTGCTCTCAACTTCTAAAATATACAATGAAAACCTAGAATTGAAAAATATAATGTCCTTGAGATTATTCTGGAAGTTGTTGAAAATAAGAAAAGCATGATTACTATAGGTTTTTTGTTCCATACAGAAACCTGCTAATTTACAACTTTTAACCTCACTTTTTGAATTTAACTGTTCTCTAATAGGTGAAAAAGATAGGTTTCTCTGTATTTTTCCTGTAACAACAAAATCAAAAGGACTCTTGTGAGTAAGTCTTGTCTAACCAAAAGTTTTTTGCATTTGTGGTTTGCTACAGCATCTAATCTGATTCCAACTCAAACAACTATAACAGCTGGAATGGGCATGTTACCATTCTTTCCAAATCAGCACATTACTGGGCAAGCTGGGCCAGGTCACGGGAACACTCAGGAGAAACAGCCAGCCTCTGTGGGAATGGCAGAAGGAAATTTCTCAGGGTCACAGGCTTATCTTCAGAGCTTTCCAAGCCTTACCACTGGAGGTTTGCTGACAGGACACCATAAGCAACAGCAAAGTCAGCCAAAAGGCACGGAGATAAGTTCAGGGGTAAGAAAACTGTGGGTGTGTGCGTGCACGCATGCACACACATAGAAACATATACACGTGTGTGTAGGTGTGTATATATATTTACATAAACACACTAATGTGTGTACTACATTTATATATACATACTATAGGGTATGTGTATATATATATATATATATATATATATATATATATAATTATATCTTAAATGAAAGTATTCTAATTCTAGAATATTCTAATTTTTGGTTATTTTACAGGTGGTATAATTTATGAAGTATCATAAAGCAATCTTAACTATTTTTAAATTTCAAAGGAAGGTAATAATATAAAGTATATAAATATGGATTACAAACTAGATAATTGCTATAATATGTCAGTGACAATGCTGACTTTTTCATAATGTACATTTCTCAAAATAAAAGGGAATATTGTACCCTTTAAAAGAACCCTGTTACTATAAACAAACAAAAATCCATGTTTTGATAAGTTATGCCATCTGATGTTTGGGACTATGCTAATTACTTGCCAGTTTGCAAATAAAATAATTTTAATATGTGTAAAATGCATTTTTTAAGTGTTATTATACAATAATTTAAAAACAAGTTTTTTATTCTTATAAATATTTCTTTTTTAAAAAGTTTGATATATGCGTATTTTTCAAGATAATTGATATTAAAATAAAATATGAAAACTAATTTAAGTTCAAAATTTTGTAGTTTGGAAAAGCTTACGAGTGTCATTAATACATACCTAATTATATAACGTTATTTATAAGGCTTTCTAAGTAAATAATAATGCTATTCTTTAAAATTGCTCAGTTTTTCTATTTTAAATGTATATTCTGTAGCTAATTAAGGTACTTTAATATTTAAAGGGAGAACCAATTTTATTTTATGTGAAAAATGTGAAGATCAGTTAATTAAACTCTGGCCTGTCCAAAAAACTGTAATCTCCATTTTAATTCTGGAAGTTTTTAACCCAGTTATTTTAGTGAGTCAGAAACCACTGACATTTGTAAATGTTATAGTTGGTAGGTAGAATAAAGTACATTTAATTTTTATTTTATTTGTACTCTAAAATACCCTTTGATTTGTAAGTGGTAAAAAACTCAGGCTATAAGCAGCATATGAGGAAAAATATACATAGTTGGCTGTGTTGAAATGTCAAAATAACATTGAATTTGTAAGAGGTTTTGTGTCACCTCGTCAAAGCAGGAAGTATGGATAGGATGCCCTACGATTAAACAGTGGGAAACCTAAGGTAGTTCTTCATAAAATGAATTTAAAAAATGTATCTGCAGTGTTAATTGCTTAGGTTATTAACGGAAATTAAACAAATAGATCTCATGTATGAATACTCTGTCTTTTTGCACAGAATCTTTAATTCATATTAAATGAAAGTACCAGGGCCTCTAGAGAAACTGGATATGAGGTGATTCACATAATGGGTAAATCGAGTCTATCCACAAGAAGACAGCCAGAGTCGTGCAGGGTCTGGAAAACAAGTCTTGTGAAGAATTGAGGCAAATGTACATATGCAGCTTGGAAAGGGATGACCAGCTGGATATACATTAAAAAAAATATTCACAGACTAGTCACATGGTATTTTGTATTTCTCCAGTGGGCAGAACTAGTCCAATAAGTATGACATCCAGTAAAGCAGATTTAGGCTTAACAAGACAAAGAACAATTGAAGCTTTCCTACAAAAAGAGGTTTGACTATTTCACAGAGATGTGGATGTCATATCACTGAAAGCAATTAAGCAGACCCTAGGTGAGCCTCTGTAGAGATTGCTGTAGAAGTGATTCCTCTTTCTATAATAGGAGGTTGGACAAGGCAACCTGAAGGTTTTCCAAATATGTAGCAAGATTTTTATTTATTTATTTTAAAGGAATGTGTTTTAAAGGTTTTTGTTTTTTCCATAAATTTTATTGGGGAATATTGGGGGACAGTGTGTTTCTCCAGGACCCATCAGCTCCAAGTCGTTGTCCTACAATTTAGTTGTGGAGGGCGTAGCTCGCTGGCCCATGTGCGAGTCAAACCGGCAACCCTGTTGTTCAGAGCTCACCCTCTAACCACCAAGTCATCCAGCTGCCCTGTAGCAAGATTTTGAACTTTGTTAAACAATCAATATAACTTAGCATTAGATTTTTAGACCTGCATCTTTTTTCTTTTTAAATTTTTTATTGAAGTATAATTGATATACAACATTATATTAGTTTCAGGTTTACAACATAACGATTTGATATTTATGTATATTGCAGAATGATCATAATAAATCTAGTTAATGTCTGTCACCATACATAATTATAGAATAATTTTTTCCTTTGATGAAAACTTTTAAGATCTACTCTCTTAGCAATTTTCAAATATGCAATATAGTATTATTAATTATAGTCCCAGGCTGTATATTACCTTCCTGTGACTTATTTCATAACTAGAAGTTTGTGTCTTTTGACTCCTTCGTCCATTTTGCCCACCTCTCCCTCAACCCTAACTTCTGGCAACTGCCAATCTGTTCTCTGTATCTATAAGCTTGTCTTTTGTTTTTTAGATTCCACATACAGTGAGATCATATAGTATTTATCTTTCTCTGTCTGACTTATTTTACTTAGTATAATGCCCTCAAAGTCCACACATATTGTTTAAAATGGCAAGATTTTCCTTTTTTATTATGGCTGAGTAATACCCCACTCTGTGTGTGTGTGTGTGTGTGTGTGTGTGTGTGTGTGTGTATGTACATACCACATTTTCTTTATTCTTCCATGGATGGACACTTAGGTTGGTTCAATGTCTTGGCGATTGTGTATAATGTTGCCGTGAACATGGGGTGCATATGTCTGTTTTGAGTTAGTGTTTTGTTTTCTTCAGATAAATATTTCACAAGTGGAATTGCTGAAACATATGGTAGTTTTATTTTTTAAAATTTTAATTGAGTTATTTGGGTGTTTTTGGTATTGTATGTGTATGAGTTCCTCATACATGATTTACAAATATTTTCTCCCATTTAGTAGATTGCCTTTTCATTTTGTTAATGGTTTCCTTTGCGGTAAAGAAGCTCTTTAGTTTGTTTATTTTTGCTTTTATTGCCTGTGTTTTTGGTGTCATACCAAAACAGTAATTGCCAAGCCCAGTTTGGCCTGCTAGTGTTTTCCCCTGTATTTTCTTAGGAGAGTTTTATGGTTTCAAGTCTTATATTTAAGTTTTTAAATATAATTTGACTGAGGTTTTGTGTATTGTATAAGATCAGGGTCCAGTCTCATCCTTTTGCTTGTGGAAATCCAATTTTCTCAGCACCATTTATTAAAGAGACTGTCCTTTCCCCATTGTGTATTCTTTGCACCCTTGTTAAAATTTTTTGACCACATATTCATGGGTTCTATTCTGTTCCATAAATCAGTGTGTCTTTTTTATGCCAATACCATACTGTTTTGATTACTATAGCTTTGTGCTAAAGTTTGAAATAAGTGGAATGCCTTCAGGTCTTTTCTTTCTTAAGATTTCCCTGGTCCCTTCGGGTCTTTTGTGGTTCCATACAAATTTTAACATTATTTTTCTATTACTGTGAAAAGTGCCATTGAAATTTTGACTGGAATTGTATTGAATTTTGTAGATTGCTTTGGGTAATATGGACATTTTAACAATATTAATTCTTCCAGGATATTATCCTGTTAATACAGGATATCTTTTCAGTTATTTGTGTCCTTTCCAATTTTTCATCAATATCTTATACTTTTCAGTATACAGATCTTTCACCTTCTTGCTTAAATTTATTCCTAAGCATTTTATTCTTTTTGATGGCATTGTAAATGGGGTTTTTTTCTTAAATTTTAAAAAAATAGTTAATTGTTAGTATATGGAAATGCAACTGATGCAAACAGAGACTATTTAATTTCTTTCTTTCCAATTTGGATGCCTCTTCTTGCTTTTTCTTACATAATTTCTCTAGCTAGAACTTCCAATACTAAATTGAACAGAACTAGTGAAGGCATCTTTGTGTTGTTCTTGATCTTAGAGGGGAAGGTTTTGGTCTTTCACCATTGCGTATAATGTTGGCTTTTTACTACATGACTTTTGTTATGTTAAGGTAGTTTCCTTCTATTCCTAGTTTGTTGAAAGTGTTGAATTCTAATCATGAAAGTGTGTTGGATTTTTGTCAAATGCTTTTTTGCATCACTTGAGATGATCATGTATTTTTTTCCTCCATTCTGTTAATGTGATATATTACATTGAATTATTTTTATATGTTGAATCATCCTTGCATTATAGGATTAAATCCAAGTTGGTTATGGTGTATAACCCTGTTTATCTGCCCAATTTGGCTTGCTAGTGTTTTGTTGATGGTTTTGCATCAGTACTGATAAGGGAATATTGGTCTGTAGTTTTCTTTCTTGTAGTGTCTGTCTGGCTTCAGTACTAGGACAATGCTGGTGTCATAGAAGGAGTTAGAAAGTATTCCCTCTTTTTCAATTTTGTGGAAGAGTGTGAGGAGGGTTGGTGTCGCACTGAAGTCATTTGGTCCATGGCTTTGTTGTCGTTGTTGTTGTTGTGAGACTCTGTATTTATTTATTTTTTAGATTTTATAAATGATTCTCATTCATAGCTAGATAATCACTAATACAGCAGAATTCTGGGCAATATAACTGTTAAAGAAAGTGGCACCGGCTCTAACATTTACTAAATGTATCCTTTTAAAAATGTTAATACCAGTATTTCTGGAAATAAGAAATGGGATTTGGTTTTTCATGTGAAGATGAAGTCTCTCCCGGTTCAAATGGGAAGGTTGTAAAAAATGGCCTTTAATCGTCTTTCAGTTCTAAAGTTCTATGGTTCTAGAATAGTTTTTTTTTTTAACTAATTGAAAAAAATAATAGCAGGTGGAATACGGTAATTTTAACCAATATCCAGAAATGTTTGATAACTATGTCTCCAAACATTATGTTCCACAAATTTTTTATCACACTAGACTAGATTTATTGAAGAATAAGTATTTCTCTATTCTTTCTGCATTTTTATTTTCTTGTACCTCTTATTAAGCACCCACTCTTTTGTTTTTGGTAAATAGGCTGCCTCTAAGAATCAGACTTCACTCTTGGGAGAACCACCAAAAGAAATTCGGCTCAGTAAAAATCCATACTTGAATTTGGCAAGTGTGTTGCCCAGTGTGTGCTTATCGTGTAAGTGAGAACTCAGTATTAATATTTTGGAGTTTTATTGAATAGTTTCCATAATAGAATAGGTTTTATTTTAATTTTTAACTTGAAGCAAATAATGTCTGTTGCCCGGCTAAAGCTTAAATTATGACCCCATAATTTGAAAGAATTTAAATTGAAAGAATAACTAAAATGAAGACACATAAAATGCATTATTCTATTTAAGGAAAACATCTTTTATATTATTTTAAGAATATAATTTATTGAATTATTATTGAATCATGATTGAAAATAAATGGGCAAAGGAATTATTTGGCAATAATATAATTCTTTACATATAGAATCATTAAGATAGAGGTTTAAACTTCTAGTAATTTAATATATCTGGAGTATTTGCAAAATATACCACAAGTATATGAGTTACTAATGATTGGCAGAAGTAGGATTCTCACTTAATTTTTGGAGGATCTCCTCAGACCCAACCATTAATTCAAATATAATTTTAAGAGAAAATCGTCAATGTGTGTGTGCATTAGGATATTTACTAGAACATTGGTTGTCAGTAGTGAAAAACTGGAAAGTGCCTTAATGTTCATCAATAGGGGAATGGTTAAATAAACAGTTCATCATAAAATTGAATACTATGCAACTTTTTTTTTTAATAATTGAGGGACAGCTACATGTACTAATATGAAATGATCTCTAAAGCAAATTAAATTTGAAAAAAACTAATGTATGCGTAAAATGATTCTATTTATATTTATTTAAAGATATATATTCCTACATGTACATATTTGAATGAGTAAATGCATAAAGTAAATTTGGGAAAACAAATTCTAAACTGTTGCCTCCGGGATAAAGAACAGGATTGAATTAAAAGAGATGAAAGATGAATTTTGTTTTTCCCATGCATTCTGTGTATTTCATGAAGTATCCTCTTGAATCTAAACATTAATTTGTAATTTTTTTTTTAAAGGCAGAAAAAATTCTAATGTGCTTCTGCTATACCTACTATATTTTTATCTGGTCTAAAAATTGATGGTTACAGCTATTGCATTAACAAGAAGGGTTAATTTACATTTTGTGTACCTTATTTTAGAGAGTAGACATATATTTTAAATGTTTCCACCAAAATTATTTAGCCATAAGGCAATCTTTCATTTTCAATTGTTTTAAATGACAATATCATATACATATTGGCAAATTAAAATTTGTGTTCTATTTGAAAATATGCTGAATTACTGAGTTTTGTACTGTGTTTATAGTTTATACTAAAACAAATAACTAAACTATATGTATTGATTTTGCCTTTAGCTCCTGCAAGTAAAACCACTCTACAGAAGACTGGAATTGCAAGCAACATTCTGGATGCAATCTCTCAGGGAAATGAATCACAACAGACATTGGAAAAGTGCATTGCTTATTCTCAACCTTTTGGTGATTATACACAGGTAAATGATTCTCAGATTTTGATAATATACAGACAAATTGGTTCAACTATATATTGAGATCACTGAATATGAAATTGTGATTCCTGTAATATTGGAAAGTAAAATTACACTGATCTACACAATATTTTTTGCTCATCATTTGGAATTTTAGGACACATTCCAGGATTGTTAAGTATCATTTTGCACTAGATATTGACCTGTCATTGTTTACACCAGTAGTTGGCAAACTACAGACCAAATCCAGCCCACCACCTGTTTTGTAAATAAAGTTTTATTGGAATACAACCATGTCTATTCATTTACATACTGTCTTTGGTGCTGTTGTGTTGCAACAGTAGAGTTGAGGAGTTATAGTAGAGACTATGTGGCCTGCAAGATTAAATATTTACACTCTGACTCTTTACAGAAAAGCTCTGCTGACTTATGATTTACACCAGTGTAGACCTGACTAAGAAACCCAAGGAAATGCCTCTGTCTTCACTATGGGTTATTGATGTAAAAACATGATCATAATTACAGGCACTATTATGCTATTAAACCAAATAGTCAATAGCACGAAAAGTATTATAGTCATAAGACAAACTGTGTCATTACTTATGTCAGTTTTGCTTTGCGTTTTGTCCTTCAGCTTACTCTTAGTGGTTTAAGGTGAGAGTACGTGTCATGTTAGCAGTATTTAATCATGAAAGACTTATGGTTAGCAGTTCTGTTTCTTTCTCATTTCTCAGAGCAGTCGGGTTCTCTCAGCTCTATCCTGTCTGTGAGAGCAGTGCCTCCACTGTGTTTTCCTTGGAGCAACTCTGTGTTTGTCTCAACTGTCTCCAATGAACTTAGAAAAGAAAATAAATGCAAATTCATTTAGAACAATTGGTGCCTAGTTATGCTTTTATAATAGGGTAGTAAAAACACAGGTCAAATGGACTGTAGAAATGGTGCAGCTGGGTATTAGCAAAATATATACTAGAGTCTTATTTACCTGTAGAAAGGATGGAGAAATAGGGGTTGGAAAATGATATAATTAGGTGGCAACATGCTTATATTTAAGGAGCAGTAATCATGAATAGATACAACCTGGAAGGGATTTTCCTATATGTTTCATAAGACTCCATCTTGATTCCATTATTAGTTAACATTTTAAGTAATGACTCAGAGAAGCATATTGATTGTATGGTGATTGTATTTACAGGTTATGAAAGCCAAAGAAATTATCAGAGATGAGTAAAATCATTAATGAATAATTCATAGTTGTAAAAATTAGAAACAGCCTAAATTTCCAACAATTTCTAAGACTAAGTAAATAAATTATGTCATATTTATACCAGGAAATACAACGCAAATGTTAAAAACCCTATAACATGTAAACACATGGCAAATGTTTTATAATCTATTCTTACTTTTAAAAACTGATAAAATAAAGTCCTGTACCATTCTGACTGTTTTGTTTCTTTACAAGGAACAAAATTTACTCTTACAAACAGGAGGAAGCACAATATTAAAAAAAAAAAAAAATTAGTTAAATGTATGACTTACGTTTTAAAAGCTATTTTTTGTACTTAACCTTTTCTTTTACTTCACTTTTGAAATTTGCCTTGCTTTTCTTATTAACAGTTTTGCTTATTGGATGACTGTGGTGTGGGGGATACTCAGCCACAGAAAGACACTTTCCCACTTACACGTGGAGAAATCCTGGGGTAAAGATGCCTTTTGCCTTGCCAGCTATCCCCCTGCCTCTCACTTGCTTATCCCGAGTTTTTGGGGAGGGGTGGATCCTCCCAGGAGTCAGTGTCCCCTGGGACAGTCCCTGCTATTTCCTGATGCTGTGCACCAAGTGGAATTTCTTCTTTCTCTCTTGTGTTCTTTCATCCTTGTAAAGTAAACTTAATTAAATGTTACCAGTGGAATAAAGTAACTAGTAAAAGGTGGTCATGATTTAGGAATTCCTTCTATTTCCACTGCTGACATGGAGGAATAGGTCTAAGGGATAGAAAGCAACAGTTTTTGTTCATTGTTAGCACTTGTACCTGCTTTGTAAGGTGAGCATTGAATCTTTCTAACAGTCCTGTGAGATTTAATGACCACTCCATAACCCAATTGGAAGAGCATAAAGGGGTAAATAATCTTTCCAAGTTCATGTAGGTAGTAAACGATTTCTCTGATTGCAAAGTCCACATCATTTTCTTTATACCATGGAGAAGTTTCAGGCATGGTAGAAGTGTCTCATAGAAACTGTTTGTTTGGCTGTTGGTTTTGTATTTTACATTTGAGGAGAGATGGATGTGTCAAGGTAGAGATGGATATAATAACCTCTAGTTCCAAAACAACTGTCACATTTAAAAATCCTAATTGGCATTCCAGTACTGGCGAAGTTGCTTGTCTCCAATTGTCCCTCCTGCAGGTAACCATTATTAAATTGTATTAAATATGAAAGAAAAACAAGTAGGCCCTGGAGGATGACCAAAAGCAGGCAGAAGCTGAAGGGGAGTCAGACTTTGAAAAGAAGGAAACTGCACTGGATGAGATTTGTGCTTCTTTGGCTTTTTGCCTAACACTACTACTTAGTTTGTGCAGTCTTGCCAGCTGATGGAGTCAGAGGACAGAGTTCAGGGCTGTTAGCAAGGCTAAAATGTAAGGGGGCTGGGGGGGTGGGTAGTCTTGGGAAAAGGGTGTTACATAAGAAGGAGCCTCAAAATCTCTGTAAACTCAAATATACTTGGCTGACATTTTTGTTTTGTTTTTTGTTTGTTTGTTTTTAGTTTCAGGTGTACAAAACAATGTAATAGTTAGACATTTAGATCCCTCACAAAGTGATAACCCCTCTCCCCCAATCTAGTACCTCTCTGACATCGTATATAGTTGTTACAATTCCATTGACTCTATTTCCTGTGCTGTACTCCACATCTTATCTCTCTCTCTCTCTCTCTCTCCCTCTCCCTCTCCCTCTCCCTCTACATATACATATACATATACATATACATATACATATATATATATATATATAAAATTATGGTTGACATTTGGTATTATTTAGCTTCAGCTTCAGATGTACTCCTGGACTGTGTTTGTGTGAGGGAGAATCTGGTGGAAAACAACAGATGGAAGGCTGAAAAACTGAAGAGATTCACCTCCTCCCTAGCACAGAGGAGACAGTTTGCAGTTTGAGTTCAGAAAAGTTAACTCCTTCTTAAACATCAAGTCTTCAGAGGAAGATCATTCAATCCGTAGTCTCTACAATATATCATCCACAATCCATAATGTTCAGTAAACAAAAATTACTAGATAGTTGAAGAGACAAAAAAAATGTGACTCACAGTTAAGAGGAAACACAATTAATAGAAACTGACCCCAGGGTACCCCAGATGTTGGTCTTAGTAGATAAAGACTTATTTCAAACAACTATTCAAGAACTTAAGAACTTAAAGGAAAATAAGGTCAAAATAAACAGGGAATTTCAGAAAGAAATATAAACTAAAGAAGTATAGAAACTCTAGAACTGAAACATACAGTATCTGAAAAAATACACTGCACGGGCTTAGCAGGAGATTGGAGAAAGCAGGAAAAGAAATTTAATTAACATAGACAAAAGAACTAACAATCTGAAGAACAGAGAGAAAGAGGTTGAAAACCAAAAAATAGAGCCTCGGGGATCAGAGGGACCGTATCAAGCAGTCTAACGTAAGCATAATTGGAGTCCCAGGAGGAGAGGAGAAAGATAAGTGGGGCATAAAATATTTGAAAAAATAATGGTAAAAAAAAATCTCCACAATTTGGTTTAAAAAATTCTTCACAGATCTAACAGACTCAGATACCTCTGCAAAGCAAAATAAATAAAAACAAAGTTTTACCTAGGCACATCAGTTAACATGCTGAAACTCAAAGTTACGAAAATATTATCTTGGAAGCAACCACATAAAAATAACACATTATCTAGTGACGTTCTGGCCTGGATAATTCTGTTGAGGCGGGGTAGTCTTGTACATTGTAGGCTGTTTAGCAGCATCTTTGTACCCTACCCATTAGATTGCCTCCAACTGAGAACCACTGTGTTCAAACAGTTGGAAAACTTTTTTTCATTTCCATTTACAGTAGTAGCATGAAACACACAGCAGCAAATTAACAGAATATGTAAGAACTCTACAATGAAAACTACAATACATTGCTGAGAGAAATTAATGAAGATGCCTGTGAATGATTGGAAGACTTGATATTGGTATGATACCAGTTCTCCCCAAATTGATCTATAGATTCAGTGCAATCCCAACCAATTTCTCAGCAATGTTTTCTCTTAAGTAGAAATTGACAAGCTGATTTTTAAAAATTATGAAAATTCAAAGGAACTACACTACCCAAAACAGCCTTGTAAAAGAATAAAGGTGGAGGACTTCTTCTACATGAATTCAAGATTTACTGTAAAGTCATAGCAATCAAGACTGCATGGTGTTGACATAATGATAGGCAAATATATCAATAGAACAGAGTCCAAAAATAGACCCATACTTAAGTGGTAAATTGATTTTTGACAAAAATACCAGAACAATCAATAGGTAAAGAATAGAAATGTTAGGGCAACTGATTATCCATATTGGGACACATGAACCCTGACCCTGGCCTCATACAGTACTCTCAAAGTCATTTGTGATATTTCATAGGCCTAAAGGGAAAATCCAAGCCATAGATGACATCAGCAAAAGTGGCACAATAAGAACCTCCAAAACTTTCCCTTCCATAGACATCATCAGTGAAACTGGCAAAAATTATCATAATCAACGTTTAAAAAACTCTGGAAATTGACCACAGGCTCCTGGCAACCCTGGGAGCATTTATTCAAGAAAAATGGCAGAATATTGGTAAGAATAGCTAGCTGGGTGGTCTTTTCACCTACCCTATTCCTGTTTTCCTGTTTCTATTTCTAACAGCCCATACTTACCAGGATGTTGGCAGCCACCAGAGAGGGCAGGAAGGGGTTGGAGCTCACATAATGCCTCATTCCCAGAGAACTGGCATTATTTGACCTGTCTGCTGGTTCCCTGGAAGATCCCAGTTGCAAAGCTGTTTTTATTTGACCTGACTCAGAGGTTACCCAATGTGGAAAGCTTTTAACCCAGGACAGTTTGTTGAAAACATTTAGAGGAAATTGTTTAACTTTGTGGCTACCTGAGGCAGTAAGTAGATAACATTTGGTGCAAAGAATAGGCTAACCAAAAAGCTTTATAGGAAAAGCTGGGTGATGAGGTGCTCACAGGGGCTTTGAAAAGCTGACATATTCCTGGGACGCTTACAAGATCGTGCACACTGTAGGACTGCACATGCTCAGGAAGGACCCTAGAAGACCGTAACTGTCACTTTTAGAAGTGAAAGCTAAGCAGAGTTGTTAGCTGCCTGGCTGTGTTGAAGGCATGGCCCAGCACATACACACACAGCCCCTCAGCAAAGTCTGGGAGCCTTGCTAGTTACATGTATGTAAGGGAATCTCTCCGATCATCGTCTGACCACTAACAGTTGAGTCTTCCCCACACAACAAAGAAAACAGACTTTATATAATTAGAAAAGTCACTAAACAACAAAGAGCAATAAATTTTGAAGAGAGAGTACAATCTGATTTCCAGAGCTGCCACATATTTTAAATGGCCGGTTTCAACAAGAAATCATGAGACATGGAAAAACAAAAGAAGGAAGTATGACCAATAAATGGGAAAAAGCAATTAAGAGAAACTGTCCTTAAGGAAGCCCACACATTGGACTTACTAGACAAAGATTTAAATCGCCTATTTTAAATATGTTCAAAGGATGAAAGGAAACCACATCTAAGGAACTAAATGAAAATATGAGAACAATGTCTCACCAGTAGAAAATACCAATAAGGAGACCAAAATTATCTACAAGGACCAAATAGAAATTCTGGATTTGAAAAGTACAATAACTCAAATGAAAAATTCATTAGAGCACAGCAGCAGATTTGAACAGGCAGAAGAAAGAATCAACGTTTGGAAGATAGGTCAACTGAGACTATCCAGTCTGAAGAGTACATGAAGAATGAAGAAAAATGAACCATAACAAGTGTTGGTGAAGACACGGAGAAGTTAGTACCTTCACACATTGCTGGAGGGCATGTGAAATGGTGCAGCTGCTTTGGAAAACACTTTGGCAGCTCCTCAAAATGTTAAACGCAGAGTTGCCATTTCACCTAGTATATTCCCAAGAGATTTGAAATACATTTCCACACACAAACTTGTACATGAATTTTCATAGCTGTATTATTCATAATAGCCAAAGGGAGAACAACCCAAGTGTCTATCAATTGATGAATACATGAACAAAATGTGGTATATCCACACAATGGACTATCACTCGGCCATGAAGACCTGGAGTACTAAGCCTTGTCACAGAGTGGATGAGCCTTGAAAGCATTACACTAAGTAAGCCAGATACAAAAGGTCACATATTACGATTCAATTTATATGAAATTTCCAGAATACACAGATTTATATAGAGAAAGTACACAGAGGTTACTAGGGGCCGGGGAAGTGGGAGTTTGGAGTGACTGTTAACAGGTACAGGGTGTCTTTTTGGAATTTGGTGTCTTTTGGTGATGGTTGCACAACCTTGTGAATATCAACAAATACTGGACTTTAATTTTTAAAAACAAACCTTACCTGTGCTAAAGAGGGTAGCATTTTCATTCATTGTTTTAGAGATGCTACAGTTATCTATTGATACTTTTTAGCTTAGCGATAGATAAGCAAACAAGTCAATTATTCCAGATCTAGTTCTTGTTAGAAGCCAATTTAAATGGACTACCCCTTCCATTTCTCTAGTTGATTGCAATAATCAGTGAGAATTGCCATTGAGCTACAGTTACTATTTTTCTTATTTTAAATTTTGTCATACACAGTCTAGCAGTGACAATAGCATTATAACCCCTCTATAATCTTGTTAGTTTCAATGTACAAATGCAGTTCAAAATACGAGGTTCTGAGGTACAGATTAACAGGTACATCTGCGTCAGATGGTTGGGAGAAGCCGCCTTAAGGGAGTAGCCTTTGAGCCAGTTTATTAAATATTTTTTAAACACCTAAATGTAACATTTAATTATCTGTCAAAAACATTTCTCCCTCTTCCTTTTTAGTAAATAGATAAAATAGGTCAAAATTTCTCTTAATCAACTTTTCATTTTGACTTAGTCATCAGTTTCAATAATGTAAATAATAATGGAAGAATCATTTCAGCTGTTTCGTATGACTGTTTAAATTGTGGTTTGGGGTTTTCATGTAACACCCGCCCTACTGCGTAATTGTTTGGGATGCCTACTTTGCAGTGTACTGTCTACCTGCGTTTTGTGTTGTACTTTTGTGTTGCCCTTGGTCCACACGGCATCATTCCTGCCAGGAAGCTGACTGCCTGTTTCCAGGGAATCAAACAGAGAATGTGATGACATGGAGTGATGAGGGAACAGGAAACAAAAACAAAAAATGAACAAAAAGACCTGGATGATGCTTAGTCTTTTTATATAGAGCTTAATGCTGCCACCTAGTGGGAAAATAATGAAGTGAGACTTGCGCAAAAGATTTTTGTGTGAGTAGTGGTCAGAAATTTCTTGTGGGGAGCCATGGTTGCAGTTAACTTTAAAGCCTTAACAGAATGGCTCGGTTTATACTTAACCTATTTCCTCCCCCTGAAGCAATTGTCTCTGCCTGCATCTGGAGAGTGCTTGCATGCTGCTCAGGAATGTGGTGGGAGTATTTCTGACAGACTTTAACTGAATAAAATATTTTTTAAAAGCTAAACTCACTTTAAACAGTAATTATAGAACCACATATTATCTTTATATTAATCTTAGATAGTAACTTGGAAATAACTTTTAAGAATGATTTTTGTGAAAAAGTAGAAGTATAAAAAGCAAGTTTTTGAAATTTAAAAGGTACCTTCATTATTTTAAACTCTTGTTTATAAACCACATCAGTATTTTAAATGTTCAAGAAATAATATACAGCATCAATCTGAAAGCAGTTTTGCTACTCTGGCATTAATCTAATTTTCAAAGGATTTTAATGTGTGTTGATTTTTAAAAAGTGCTTACAAACATACCTAAATATAGGACATATAACCCATACAACTTGGTATATTGACACTAATAAGGTGATGATCAAATTGTGCTTTTTTTAATGCAGTTCAATGCCTTTTGAAGGATCAGTTGTTAAATTCAGTTAAAACTTAATTCATATGAAGAAAGGCAAATAGCTGGAAAACAAAAATTTTGAAAATTAAAACATCTAATCATATATATGAGGAACATTTTATTAGTAGTTATATCATTAATGTCACAAAATGAAGCATATTGGTTTTAGAACCTTTTTGAACAACTGAGGGAAGGATACTGTATTTAAATAAAATTTTAGAAATGAACTATGCGTAATGCAGGAAATATAATCAAATTAATTCCTGTTTCTCTAGGTAGGAAGTCTAAAAGCTTGACTTGAAACTATAAGAAACAGATATTAGGGGTTTGATTGAGATTCTGGAAGAACTAGTGCAGTTGTTCGTTTTAGGTTCTCCATCCAATCTAACTTCTCTAAAGAGACAAAACTTAGAAAAGGTAAAATGGGGCTAACGGTAAGGGAGAGGAGCCCTAAATAGAGGCAGAATTTCCAACAACCTATTTGATTTTGTATTTAGATGGTACATACTAATTGGTTACATTCCTTTCAGAAGAGCATGAATGATAAATATCTTAATTTGACTTTAATTTCTATCTCAAATTCACTGTGGATATTAACATATCCCAAAGGAATCTCCCTAAGGGATATTCAAGATTCCGTTTTCTCAAATTCTTATGAGAGCTTTTAAAATTAGTTTTTAGCTCAATTAATTGAAGTGAACTTAAAAATTGAGCTTAAGACATATTGTAAGTATTAAACTTTGGCAGTCAGAAAATGAAATTTTCTACATTCACATGGAAATAGAAGAAAGTCTACATTTACATGAAGACAAAAAGATTTGCATTAATAAGAGGAAGAAAATGATTTTTTAAATCCAAAAATAAAATAGCAACTGCATAGTTGGGTTACTAGAATGGGTTTCATAGTAAATTGTGTGCAAAAGATTAGATTAAAAAAAAAAAAAGGCATGTTCAAATAATGAAAAAGCAATAAACTGAGAAAAACTGGATGGGATTCATAGTTCTAACATTGAATAGCCTTGTGATGTTAGCCAAGTCACAAGTTTTCTGAGCTTCTGTTTTCTCATCTCTATTCAGGGGAGATAATTCCTTCTCTTCCTAGCGCACAGGACTAGTGTCACCAATGCAATGTAGGATATCATCCTAATTACATTTTGTGAATTTATACCTCTCTACATGTACTGTGGTTTAGCTGTGCTGTTGATCTGATTGTCACCTGAATATTAGATATGGAGAATTAGAAGCGTACAGCTTTTCCCAATGTCTTTCTTCAGTCTCTCCAAAGCATACATTCCCATTGAAATAGTTGTTTTGGATTTTCAAAGTAAACCACTTTGTTCTTTCTCCCCTGTATATTCCATGTAAAAAATTTAAATCACATAATCTGGTGTTCGCTTGCATGCGTAAGCCTAATTACGTAAGTTCAGTCGCCTCCTGACGAGACCTTCTGAATGCCTGTCTTCTCCATTGCCACGTTTTTCATGGAGCTGCTTATTATTTCTAAATTCCAAGATCAAACATATCATTCCTTGTTTATAATCCTTAGTTTATAATCCTCTCCATGATTGAGGCCGGCTTTCCTTTCCAATCTCACTTGCTACTACTGTCTCCCATGGACTAGCTACTATGTCCCATCACAGGCCCACGCTTTCGTGCCGCCTGCCTGTGCTCAGGCGGTCCTTTCTCCTCAAAGGTCATTTCTGGTCTCCTCATGTCCGTATCTGACCTCGCCTCCAAATCTCAATTTAGATGCTGTCTCGTCCATGAACCTCTGTCCATACCTCGCCAACCCTCCACTCCCATTTTCCCTTCTCTGAAAAAGCTTTAGCACTTCATTTCTCTTTTGGCATGGTGGAATTCTCCTTCTAGAATTCTGTTTTATGCTTCTTTTCTTACTTCCCCTCCTAGGATATGAGCCCTTGGAGGGCAAAGTTCAAGTTTCGTTCATCCAGGTAACCACATAGCACACAGCCCGTGCCCTCGATAGTTATTCTACAAAGGAATGGATGTCTATATCCTGCAAACATGAAGTAGAAGGAAAAGTATTTGCTTGCTTTATACTCTTTCCCTTTTTAGTGGTTTTCTTTTCTTTTTTGTTTTTTTTTTATACAGATTTATTTCTCCCAGAACACTGAGCTTTGTTTCAAAAATCTTAATCAACTATTGTCATTTCCCATTTGACCATCAATAGTCCTTGCTCTAGAAGTTAAATATCTTTGATGGAGAGTATCAGAGGAATTATCTTTCTCCCAGTATCAGACTGGGCTATAATGACATCCATTGTTATTTCTTTTTCTTACTAATATTTTCCTGTGCTGCTCAGTGAAGTTTTTTGGTGACCGCATACATCTCACTTGGTTCTTACTGAGAATGGTGTAGCACCATTGGAAAGTACTCTGCATGAAAGCATCTAATAGATTTCTCACCTGGCTCCTGAAAGTAAAGATGGCGTGGAAAGAGAGGAAAAGTCAGGTTGTTGTTTTGCTTTCTACTAAGATGTGAAACATGGAATTACTGCATAGCAGGAAGAATCCAGGAAGGTAATTAAGAGTGTGAGATTTCCAGATCCCAGAGTAAGGTGTTTGTTGCTTCTGTCCCTCTTATTTTTGAAAAATGAATTAGGTTATAAAACAAGTAGCTTTTCAGAATTACACTAATTTAATGGACTGATCATTTATTAGAGGAGGAACACTAATAAAACAAGAGTTCTTTATACCTGAAGCTAAGGGTCTGACAGTGTTAGAGCTGTGGTCCAACCTGCAGGAAGATCACCACACTGACAAAGGGACTCGAGTGGACAGAGTGCTGGGAGAATAATGAGGAGGCCTGGGAGTGGAGGGAGAGCACAGGGTGATGAGGCCCCAGCTAAGGAGGTAGCACACAGTTTGGTTGCAGGCCTTTTTCGAAGGTAGAATCTCTCCGTTTTTAAATTGAGATATATATATATATATAATTGACATTTAACATGAGTTTTAGGTGTACAATATGATTTGATATTTCTGTATATTGCAAAATGATCACAATAAGCCTAGCTAACATCTAGCATCATACATAGTTACAGAACTTTTTTCCTAGTGATGAGAACTTTTAACATTTACTCTTAGCAACTTTCAAATATAAAGTACAGTATTAATTATAGTCACCATGCTGTACATGACATCCCCAGGACTTACTTACTTTATACCTGGAAATTGGTACCTTTAACCACCATTACCCTTTTTGCCAACACACCCCCGCCTCCTCTGGCAACCACCAATCTCTTCTCTGTATGAGTACAGTTTGTTTTCTTGTTTGTTTTTTAGATCCCATGTATAGGTGAGATTGTATAGCATTTGTCTCTGTCTGAATTATTTCACTTAGCATAATGCCGTCAAGTTCATCAAAGTTGTCACAAATGGCAAGGTTTCCTTTTTATGGCTGAATAATATTCCTTTGTAAACCACATTTAAAAAATCTATTCATCTGTCAAAGGACACTTAAGTTACTTCAATCTCTTGGCTATTGTAAATAATGCTGCATTGAACATGGGAGTGCATGTGTCTTTTTTACTTAGTTTTTTTGTTTCCTTTGGATAAACCCAGAAGTGGAATTACTGGATCCTGTGGTAGCTCTATTTTATGAGGAACTCCATACTGTTTTCCATAGTGGCTGCACCGGTTAACGCTCCCACAAACAGTGCACCAAGTTTCCCTTTTCTACACGTCCTTGCCTATACTTGGTATTATCTGTCTTTTTAAAATAATAGCCATCCTAACGGGTGTGAGGTGATACCTTATTGTAGTTTGGATTGGCATTTCCCTGATGAGTAGTGATGATGAGCTCCTTTTCATGTACCTGTTGGCCATCTGTCTTCTTTGGAAAAATGCCTCTTCAGGTCTTCTACCCATTGTATAATCCGATTGTTTGTTTTTATGTTATTGAGTTGTATGAGATGTTTATATATTTTGGACATTAACCCCTTGTTAGATATATTTACAAATATTTTCTCCCATTTGTTAGTTGCCTTCTCATTATGTTGATGGTTTCCTTTGCTGGGCAGCAGCTTTTTAGTTTGCTGGAGTCCCACTTGTTTATTTCTGCTTTCATTGCCTTTGCTTTTGGTGTTAAATCCAACAAATCATAGTCAAGATTGATGTCAAGGGGCTTACTACCTATGTTTTCCTCTAGGAGTTTTATGGTTTCAGGTCTTGTTCAAGTAGTTAATCCATGTTGAGTTAATGTTGGTGTATGCTGTAAAATGAGGGTCCAGGTTCATTCTTTTGCATGTGGCTGTCCAGTTATCTCAGCACCATTTATTGAAGAGAATGTCCTTCCCCGTTGTACAGTCTTGGCTCCTTTGTCATAAATTAATTGACCATTTATATGTTGGTTTATTTCTGGCCTTTCTATTCTGTTCTACTCATGTATATGTGTGTGTGTGTGTGTGTGTGTGTGTGTGTGATCTCATACTATTTTGATTACCATAGCTTTGTAATATAGTTTGAAATCAGTGTGTGTGATGCCTCCAACTTTGTTCTTTCTCAAGATTGCTTTGGCTACTTGGGGTCTTTTGTGGTTTCATACAAATTTAGGATTGTTCTAGTTCTGTGAAAAGTGCCATTGGAAATTTGATAGGGATTGTACTGAATCTGTAGAATACTTTGGATAGCATGGATATTTTAACAATATTAATTCTTCAGGCCATGAGCATGGAATAGCTTTCCATTTGTTTGTGTCTTCAGTTTATTTCATCAGTGTCTTATGCTTTTCAGTGTACAGATCTTTCACCTCCTTGGATAAATTTATTCCTGTGATTTTTATTCTCCTTGATTCTATAGTAAATGAGATTTTCTTAATTAGTGTTTAGAAAAGTAACTGATTGTCCCCCCTTCTTCCACCTCCTCCCCCACTACACTCCGGTTCAAGCCATTGTTTCTCATTCTGTTGTGTAGGACACAGCTCCCTGGCCCATGCTGATATTATGAGGCTTGTGCTCCCCCCCCCCCAGCTGAGGCAGTCGGTCGCTGGTCATTAGTTGGCCGCTCACAGCAGCTCATGGCAGCTCTCACTGGCTGCTGGCCACTGGCTGCTCATGGCAGCACACGGTAGCCCACGGCACCACAACAGCACTCAGCAGCGCACACCAACCTCCAGCTGCTCACAGCAGCCCAGCTTCAGGGAGCTAGCTGTTGTTCACAATCTTAGCTGTAGAGGGCGCAGCTCACTGGCCCATGTGGGAATCAAACCAGCGACCTTGGTGTTAGGAGCACCGGCGCTCCAACCACCTGAGCCACCGGGCCAGCCCAGTAAATGATTCTTATATATTGATTTAGTATCTTGCAACTACTGAAAATATTTATTAGTTCTAACAGTTTTTTGGTGGAATCTAGAGTTCTCTATATGATATAATATGTCATCTGCAAATAGTGACATTTTTACTTCTTTCTAATTTAGTTGCTTTTTCTTTTTCTTCCCTAATTGCCCTTGTTAGGGGTTCTAAAACTATGTTGAGTAAAAGTAGTGAAAGTGGGAATCATTGTCTTGTTCCTAATCTTAGAAGAAAAGCTTTCAGCTTTTCACTGTTGAGTAAGATGTTATCTGTGGGCTTGGCCTATATTGTGTTGAGGTACATTCCTTCTATACCCACTTTATTGAGAGTTTTAATTATGAATGAATATTGAATTTTGTGACGTGCTTTCCTGCATCTGTTGAGAGGATCATGATTTTTACCCTTCATTTTGTTAATAGAGTTTATATGACATTGATTTGTGGGTATTGAACCATCCTTGTACCCCTGGAATAAATTCCACTTGTTCGAGGTGTATGAACTTTTAATGTATTGTTTAATTCAATTTGCTAATGTTCTGTTGAGGATTTTTGCAACTATGTTTATCAAGGATGTTTGCCTATAATTTTCTTGTGGCATCCTTGTCTGGTTTTGTTGCGAGATTAGTGCTGGCCTCGTAAAATGAGTTTGGAAGTAGTCCTTCCTCTTCTGTTTTTTGGAAGAGTTTGAGAAGGATTGGTGTTAATTCTTCAAATGTTTGGTAGAATTCACCAGTAAAGGCATTTGGTCCTAGATTTTTATGTGTTGGGAGGTTTTTGATTACTGGTTCAATCTCCTTACTAGTAATCAGTCTGTTCACATTTTCTGTTTCTTCATAGTTCAATCTTGGTAGGTTGTGTGTTTCTAGGAATTTTTCCATTTCTTCTAGGTCATCCGATTTTTTGGCATATAATTGTTCATAGTAGTCTCTTATGATCCTTTGTGTCTCTGTTGTATCACTTGTAACATCTTTTGCATTACTGATTTTATTTGAATCCTCTTGGTGAGTCTGGCTAACAGTTTGTCTGTTTCACTTTTTCAATGAACCAGCTCTTAGTTTCATTAATCTTTTCCATTGTCTTTTTAGTCTCTATTTCTGCTATGAGCTTTGTTATTTTCTTCCTTCTACTAACTTTGGGCTTAGCTTGTCCTTTTCCTTCCTTGTTCCTTGAGGTATAAAGTTGTGTTGTTTATATGATATATTTCTTGTCTCTTATGTAAGCATTTATCACTGTGCACTTCCCTTTTAGAAGTGCTTTTGCTACGTCCCATAAGTTTTGGTATGTTGTAATTCCAACAGTCTATTTTAAGTTGTTAACAACATAAGTTTCAACACATTTTAAAGCTCTACATTTTTACTCTCCCTGCCCCCCGCCATAGTTTGTTTTTGATATCACAATTTACATCTTTTTATCTTGCGTGTTCATTGACAAATTATTATAGGTATAGTTATTTTTACTGCCTTTTTCTTTGGACCTTTATACTAGCTTTATAAGTGATTACCCCACCACCTTTATAATATTAGATTATCTTGAATTTTACTATGTATTTACCTTACTCATGAGACTTATACTTCCATATGTTTTCCTGTTACTAAATAGTGCTCTTTCATTTCAGTCTAAAGAAGTCTCTTTAACATTTCTTTAAGGCCTGTCTGGAGGTGATGAATTCCTTTAGCTTTTACTTGTTTGGAAAACTATTCTGAAGGACAATTTTGATGCACATAGTATATTTGGTTGGTAGTTGTTGTGTTTTTTTGTGTGTTTTTTTATTTTGTTTTGTTTCACTTTTCAGCATTTTGAATATATCATGCCACTCCCTTCTGTCCTGCAAAATTTCTGCAGAAAATATCTGACAGTCTTATGGGGGTTCTCTTATACATAACAAGTTGTTTTTCTCATGCTGCTTATAAGACTCTCTCCTTGTTGTTAACTTTTAACACTTTGATTATGATGTGTCTGGTTGTGGGCTTCTTTGGTTTCACCTTGTTTTGAACCCTGTGAGATTCCTGGATCTGGATATCTGTTTCCTTTCCCAGGTTAGGGAAGTTTTCAGCCAGTGTTTATTCAGATAAATTTTCTTCCCCTTTCTCTCTCTCTTCTCCTTCTGGGGCCCCTGTAATGCAAATGTTGGTTTGCCTGATGTCCCATATGCCACTTAAGTTATTATATCTTCACTTTTTTGTTTTTTTTCATTTTGCTGTTCTGATTGGATGAGTTTCACTGCCCTGCTCGAGTTCACTGGTCCTTTCTTCTGCTTCCTGTAATCTGTGTCGATCCCTTCAGTTATTGTATTCTTTAACTGTGATTTGTGTTGGGAACTTTCTTATATTTTCTGTCTTTTTGTTAATATTCTGACTTTGTTTATCCATTGTTCTCCTGAGCTTGGTGAACAGCTTTAACTATTATTTTGAACTCTTTTCAGGTAATTCACTTATCTCCATTTCATTAAGTTCTTTTTAAAAATCTTTTTCTTTCATTTGGAACACATTCGTCTATTTTTTCATTTTCCTTGACTCTCGGTGTTGCTTTCTGTGCATTATATAAAACAGCTGGTCTTGAAGGAGTGGCCTTGCGTAGATGAACTTTATCGTTCAACCCTACCCTAGCTCTTGTTTGTCTTCAAAACTTCGTGATTGTCCAAGTAGCCTATTTTATTCTTAGTGGCTCCCAGTAGTTGAGGGTGTGCCAAGACCTGTCATTGTCCCCAAAAGAAAGATGTCAGTCAGCACCTAGATTCAGGCTGATTGGAAGCCAGATACTCAGGCAGTAGCTTTTACAGTATTCAAATATACCTATTTCAGGGTAAAACTGGGAGATGGGCATTTCTCCATGTTCCCTCTGTACTGAGCCCTGGGGTGATAGCCAGTTAAGAACTGTTTGTATGCTACCAACCTGTGGAACTTGTGAACACAACCCCTGCTGGCCTCCAGAGCTAGGCGATTGAGGGGTGTCCCTTGGGTGTCAGCTGCAAAACCCAAATGTGTACACAAGCTCCTTTCCCAGAGATATCGGTGACCTGCTGGGACGCAGATGGAAAGCGTGAAAATGTTGCTTGCCAGCCTCTGTCTTTGGAGATTATTTCAGTAGGCTTCTAGATGTGTGTTAAATTAGATTGCCTGCACCTCAGGCCAAAGATGTAAGATAAGCAAGTAGGCCTCTTTCACAGAAAAACTGGGTGCTTTTCAGTCAGGTGCCTCTGCAGTGGGCCCTGAGGTGGGTGAGCGCTTTAAGAACTGTTTCTCCGACCTCTATATCCTTCTGGGTCGTGTGGATGCATGCCCCGTTGTCTTTCCAGGCTAGGTGTTTGGGGGGCCCATCTCTCAGGTGCAGGTCCTGAAAGTTGGAGTGCCCAATATGTGGTTCAAACCCTTTGCTCCTCAGGGAGAAGCTCAGGGTTGTGAGTTCCCCTCCCAGTTGTGGGAGGGGAACTCCCACAGAGGGTGGGGTTTATGGAGAGATTGTGTCTCGGTCTCTCTACTTGTGTTGATGAGGTTTTTTTCTCATTTGCTCAATGTGTAGGCGTTGCTTGTCTAGTTTTTGGGTTTCTTTCCATATGGAAAAGTTTCCATATGTAGCTATAGATTTGATTTGTCCATGGCTAGAGGCGAGTTCAAGATCTTCCTATGTCGCCATCTGGAACCAGAACCACATGTTGTATCCATCAACCCAGCCTCGGCAATCATCACCTCATGGCCAGAATCCTTTCAGCCATATTCCCACCTGCTCCCTTCCTAATTATTTCAGAGAAAACCTCGGGTATGTTTATACACTTATTACCAGGGAAAAAATGTGATGCAGGAATTAGAGCTAAATTCTTTGCTAATCTGTTTCACTTGTGAAACATACCTTTAAACCTTTATGTGAAGAAGGATTTTACTGGACTCTCAGATAGTAATCCACACCAAAATAAAGTACCAAAATAGATTTCTTAATTTGTCTTCTGTCATCCCTCTTCTTTTAAAAACTGTTTACTATTTTTTCCAGTTTTATTGAGGTATAACTGACAAGTAAAATTGTAAGACATTGAAAGTGTACAACATGATGATTTGATATATGTGTACACTGTGAATCTCCCCATTGAGTTAATAAATGTCCATCACCTCACATATTTATTTATTTGTTTTTAAACTCCTTTAGTAAGTTTAAATTATATGATACAATATTACCAACTATGGTCACCAAGTTATCCATTAGATTCTCAAAGTTATATAAATATTATATTTTCAGACCTTATTCATCTCATAACTGAAAGTCTGTACCCTTTTACCAACCCCCTAGCCTTTGGCAACCACTTTTCTATTCTCTTTCAGTGAGGGTTGACTTTTGTTTTTCAATTCCACATATAAGTGATACCATGTGGTATTGGTCTTTCTCTGTGTGGCTTATTTAACTTAGTTTAATTCCCTCAAGTTTCATCCATATGGACTCAAATGACAAAATTGCCTTCTTTTTAAAGACCAAACAATATTCCTGTGTGTGTGTGTGTCACATTTTCTTTCTTTTTTGGCATATTTTATTTGTTTCTGTCACCTTTTCTCCAAGATCTGTATGACTGACTCACAGGAAAATGGGATGTGCTTACATTTTTATACTCCAAGTCAGTGGTTCCTAAACCTGCTGCACATTAAAATCATTTGGGGAAGTTTTTTTTGTTTTTGTTTTTGTTTTTTTAAATATGTTCTGGACCCTGTACTTAAGTTCCTGAAGCTTACTGAATGCAAATATCTTGGGTCCATTTTCTTTATCCATCTGTCAGTGGACACTTAAAATGTTTCCACACCTTGGCTGTTGAAAATAATGCTGTGAACATGGGAGTACAGATATGTCTTCAAGATAATGATTTTGTTTCCAAAGGAAAACAGAATATACCCAGAAGTGGGACTGCAGGATCATATGGTAGGTAGTTCTAGTTTTTAATTTCTTGAGGAATCTCCATAGTTGCTGTACAAGTTTACATTCTAACCACCAGTGTATGAGGGTTTCCTTTTCTCACCATTCTCGCCAGCATTTGTCTCTCGCTTTTTTGATAACAGACTTCCTAACAGGTGTGAGGTGATTTTAATTTGCATTTCCCTGATGATTTGTGTTGGTTATTTGTATATCTTCAATATGTAGGTCCTTTAAACCATTTTTTAATTGGGTTATTTGGTTTTTTGCTAGTGAGTTGTGTATGTTCCCTGTGTATTCTGGATATTATCCTCTTACTGGATATGTGGTTTACAGATATTTCCTCCCATTCCACAGGCTGTCCTTTTAGTTTGTTGATGGTTTCCTTTGCTGTGCAGAAGCTTTTTGGTTTGATGTAGTCCCACTTATTAATATTTGCTTTTGTTGCCTGTGCATTTGGTGTCAAATCCAAAAAATCATTGTCAAGACCTGCATCGAGGAGCTTACCCCCTTGTTTTCTTCTAGGGGTTTATGGTTTAAGGTCTTACATTTGTCTTTAATCCATTTTGAATTAATTTTTGTGTATGGCATAAGATAGCGGTCCAGTTTCATTCTTTTGCATGTGGCTATATAGTTTTTCCAAAATCATTTTATTGAAGAGACTACACTTTTCCTGTTGTATATTCTTGGCTCCTTTCTCATAAATTAATTAAGCATATATGCATTGGTTATTTCTGGTTTCTCTGTTCTATGTCATTGATCACTGTGTTTTTATGCCAATACCATACTGTTTTGATTAGTATAGTTTTGTAATATAGTTTGCAGTCAGGAAGTGATGTCTCCAGCTTTTTTTTTTTTTTTAGTATTGCTTTGCTACTTGGAGTCTTTTGGGATTCCAAATTTGAGGACTGTTTGATTCTGAGAAAAATACCATTTGAATTTTCATATGGATTGCATTGAATCTGTAGATTGCTTTGGGTAGTATGGACATTTCTATAATTTTAATTCCTCCAATTAATGAGCAATGAATATTTTTCCATTTATTGTGTCCTCTCCAATTTCTTTCATTGATGTCTTAGTTTTCAGTGTACAGATTTTTCACCTTGGTTAAATTTATTCTGAGACATTTTATTCTTTTTTGATGCTATTGTATATAGAATTGTTTTTTAAATTTTTTTTTTTTTGATCGTTAATTGTTTATAGACATGCAGCTGATTTTTGTATTTTGCAACTTTACTGAACTCGTTTATTAGATCCAACAGTTTTTTCATGGAGCCTTTTAGGGTATTCTCTATATAATTTCATATCATCTGAAAATAGAGACAGTGTTAGTTTTCCCTTTCTGATTTGGATGCCTTTATTTCTGTTTCTTGCCTAATTGTTCTGGCTAGGACTAGCAATACTATATTGAATAACATTGGCAAGAGTGGGCATCCTTGTTTTTGATCGTAGAGGAAAAACTTTCGGTATTTTACCATTGAGTATACTGTTATCTGTGTGTGGGCTTGTCATGTATGGTCTTTATTGTATTGATGTATGTTCCCTTTATATCCAGTTTGTTGAGAGTTTCTATCATAAAAGGATGTTGCATTTTGCCAGATGCTTTTCTGCATCTATTGAAATGGTCATGATTTTTTCTTCTTTATTTGGTTAATGGGATGTGTAGCACACTGATTGGTTTGTGGGTGTTGAACCATCCTTGTACCCCTGGATTAAATCCCACTTGATCATGGTGTATGATCTTTTTAATGTATGATTGAATTCAGTTTGCTATTATTTTGTTGAGGATTTTTGAATCTATCTGCATCAGGGATATTAGCCTGAAATTTTTTTTCTTGTAATGTCTTTGGTTTTTATACAAAGGTAATGCTGGCCTAATAAAATGAGTTTCAAAATGTTGCCTCTTCTTCTGTTTTTTGGAAGAATTTGAGAAAGATTGGTATTAATTCTTCTTTTAATGTTTGGTGGAATTCACCAGTGAAGCCATCTGGTCTTGGACTTTTGTTTGTTGGGAGGTTTTAGATTACTGGTTCCATCTCCTTACTATTAATCGGTCTGTTCAGATTTCCTATTTCGTCATGATTTAGTCTTGGTAGGTTGTATGTTTCTAGGAATTTATCCATTTCTTCTAGGTTGTCCACTGTGTTTGCATATAATTATTCTTAGTGGTCTTTGATTTCTGTGGTGTAAAGTTTAGTGTCTCCTCTTTCATTCATAACTTCATTTATTCAAGTCCTCTCTTTCTTGGTGAGTCTAGCTAAACGTTTGTCAATTTTATCTTTTCAAAGAACCAGCTCTCAGTTTCATTGCTCTTCTCTATTATCTTTTTAAATCTCCATTTTATTTATTTTTGCTCTGATCTTTATTTCCTTCTGTCTACCAACTTTAAGCTTAGTTTGTTCTTCTTTTCCTAGTGCCTTGAGGGGTAAAATTAGGTTGAGGGCATTCTTTTTCATGTAGGCATTTATCACTATAAACTTTACGTTTGCTGTACCCCGTTTTTTGGTATGTTGTGTTTCCATTTTCACTTTTCTCAGGATCATTTTTTATTGTCCTTTTGATTCACCCATTGTCTGTTTAGGAGCATGTTGTTAAATCTCCCTTATTTGTGAATTTTCCAGTTTTCTTGGAATGGTTTTCTAGTTTCACACTAGAAACTAGTGGTCTGAAAAAGATGCTCTATATGATTTCAAACTTCTCAAGCTTATTGAGACTTGTTTTGTAACCTAATATATATGATCTATCCTGGAGAATCTTCCATGTGTTAGTCAGAATGTGTGTTTGGGAGCTTTTGGATGAAATGTGCTGTTTATTTCTGTTAGGTCATCCATCTGGTCTAACATGTAGTTTAAAGCCAATGTCTCCTTAATGATTTTCTTCCCATATAATCCATCGCTGAAAGTGGAGTATGGAATTCTCCTATTATATTGCTGCCTGTTTCTCACTTCAGAATGATTGATATTTGCTTTATGTAAAATAGGTGCTCCTATTTTAGGTTCATAAATATTTACAATTGTTAGATCCTCTTGGTTGACTTCTTTTTTATAATGACCTCTTGTTACATTCTTTGGTTTAAGCTTATGTTGTTTGATAAAAGTAGTTACCCTTGCTTTCCTTTGGTTTCTATTTGTATGGAATATCTTTTTCCATTCCTTCACTTTTAGTCTGTGTGTCCTTTAAGCTGAGGTAAGATACTTATAACCAACATACTGTTGGGCCTTTATATCTGTTCAGCTGCTCTGTATTTTTGATTGGAGAAATTAGTCTGTTTATAGTCATTATTGACATATGGACTTACTGTTGCTGATTTTGTTATTTTCTGGTTGCTTTATAATTCCTATTCTTTCCTCTTTTACTATCTTGTGATTTGATGATTTTCTCCAGTTGTGTGCTTTGATTCCTTTCTCTTTATCATACACATACAAAATAGGCTTTGGTTTTGTTACCATGAGGCTTACACAAAACTTCTTATAACAGTCTATTTGTTGCGTGGTGCTCTGTTGGGGATGGTGTTTATGGCAGGTGTGTCTCAGCCTTTCCTACCCATTTATGTGTTGGCATGTTCTCTTTGTCCAGTGTGTAGGAGTAGCTCAGCTAGTTTCTGGGTCTCTTTCAGAGGGAATTGTTCCAAATATGTGTAACTGCGTATTTGGTGAGTCCATGCGAGGAGCACACTCAGTAACCTCTGATGTCGCTATGTTGGTTAACTTCTCCTTATCATGAAGAAGAACTACTTGATCTACAAAGAGTTGTGACAGACTCATCATCTGTCTCCTCTGAACTTAACCAACATTTAAAAAATTGTGACCACTGTTGGTTTAAAACTATTGTAATTTTAGTTGTAATATGAGAAGGCTCGTCTGCATTGCTGGAATTTTTCCTTGAGTTATCCCCTATTCTTATAGATCAAGATGTGTAATTATGCTTCGACAAGATTGTCACACATAGTATTTGTAAAAGCTAAAACTAAGAGGGATGAGGAGCTCACAAGCTGATTTATCGTATTGATTACTGTGATTACTTGTGAGGAACATTTTGGCCCTTCTTAACACAACCACTTCCAGATCAGAATCTCGGATGGAGCCTGGAAATGTGCATTTTAACATGCTTTCTAGACTAAAGTTTGAATTCACATTGCTCTCTCAAATGTATCAGTATTTTCATTGACATCATTTGTAATTTTTACACCTACTAGTTTATTCTCTTGCTCCTTTTTTTATTACTAGATGAACTTAACATCTAATTTGATATGCAGCTCAATTTCTTAGACACTCTCCTTCCTCAGAGGAATGCTGATAACTGCTGTTCAATTAGGTGCAAACAGCGGAAGCAACTGCACTATCTTTTTTTTTCTTTCCCCAAAATGTGGGGCGTAGAGGAGAAAGCACTCAGACTGGTTTATATTTTGCAAAAGTTCCACAAGTGATTTTGACATAGAAATTTAAAAATTTGTTTCAACATCAGAGTTTGTGCATTTTTTGATAGCTTTGTTATTTATCCTGCTAGTCTGTTTTTATACCAAATCAGAAGTAGAATTACTTCTCTTGTAAGCATCTTTAACAAACAAACCAATATTAATCGAGATTTTAACATGAGTGTTGTGATTTTTCTCATAGGTGTCATCGTTAAGAAATGAAAAGCGAAGCTCATCATATCTCGTCTCTGCCCCAGAAGGTGGTTCAGTAGAATTTGTTGACCAGCATTCTCAGGGCACAGGAGCATATTACATGGAGACCTACTTAAAAAAGAAGCGAGTGTACTGAGTTAAGTTCTCTCCTTATATAACCTCATAAGGATCTTTGCAGTATCTCTGCTGTTCATCGCTGCCTTAACTACATTCAGACTAGCCATATCCTTTAAATACGGGTTTATTGTTTCCCAGAAGGAACTGTGTTGTGCAGCAGGCAGAATTGCCAAATAAAAAGTAAGTAGCAATAAGAACAGACATCAATTGAGGACACTTTCCACTAGAATTAGATGCATCTTAGTCAATGTGATACTAACTTAAAGTCCATTGCAGAAATTAACAATAGTCCTTGTTTTAGGACTGGGAATAATTTTGACACCATATATAAAAGTTTGAAGCAATAAATGGGAAACAGTCTTGTTTCCAGGGCCTTAGAAGAATGAGTTTCTTATAAGCCAATGTGCATTTCAATTTACTTTCCCTAGAAGTAATCTTATTTATAGATGTTTTTAGAACTACAAGTACAAAAGACAGTGATGGTAATGTTACAAAGATGCTCTACATGAAAAGTAAATTATTACCCCCCACACCAGCCATGCAATATAAACCCAGACATAGAGCGATAGTGACATCCATGGTCTACACTACCACAGATACTTCCTTTTAGTATGTTTTTAACCACTTACGCCTTTTGTGAAAAACAAGGTTATTTTAAGAAAAGTAGCTTTGGGGTGATCTAATTTTAGGGGTTGGCAAACTATATATCCTGGGGTTCAGTTCAGTCCTCCACCTGTTTTTGTACTGAGGACAAGCTAAGAATGTTTACATTTTTAAATGGTTGGAAAAATGAAAATGTATGACCTTAAAATTGTAAGAAACTTAAGTTTCACTGACCATACCTAAAATTTTATTGGAACACAGCCATGCTCATTTACCCACCGTCTGTGGTTACCTTTGTGCTGCAGTGGCAGAGCTGAGTAGCTGGGACAGAGACTAGAAGGCCGGCAAAGCTCAAGGATTGACGATCTTCCCTGCAAACTTTCGTAGAGCAAGTTTGCTGATCCCATAGTACTAATGATCTAATCCTTTTACTTAAAGAAAGACCTTTAACTTTTGCAGCAGACTTGTCAGTGGCAAGGAACATAAGTTGGTCTCATTTCATAGCATAGACTAGTGATGATCTAATTACTAGAACAGGCATCTTCTCATCATCAAATGCCCCGTTTCCACACTATTACAGTGAAGCAGGCAGCCCTGTCCTTTCTGCAGGAGTCTTCGGGAAGAACAGTATTTATAATCATTTTGAGCTAGTAAGCTTTACCTCACTCTCTGCTTTGTCTCTTATTCTTTTGTAGTGTGTTAGGCTAGAAAAATTATCAGCTATTTAATCCAATTTACTTCTGAAAAAATTGTTTATTGCATATAACTTTTGACATCACCATTTCCTGAAGACCCTGGTATTAAATGCATGAGAAACCTTTGCCATTTAGAAATGTCTAAGTTTGTTCCTTGTTATGAGACTGTAATTGATGATATGGAGTTTAGGAGGTCTCGATAGGATTCTAGTATTTTTGAACTCCGATCATTCAAAACCTTGTAATTTGGGGGACTTATTATTTTTGACCATGATACAAGGTAGCTATCCTGTTTTAATTATGAAATTTAACATTGGTACATAATGTTGTATGATTTGTGAAGAACTTGGTCTAATTTATTGCATATATTAACATCTTTTGGGAAATGACAGCTAGAAAGTTAAACTAAGATACTTCCTGAGAAGTATACTACCTATAAATAACTGATCGGGATAGGTACCACTCAGTTATGACTCAGCCGATAAATACTGGACTCTTGATGCTCTGCATTTCTTCCCATTTTCCTGTTGCACTAAGCTTCCTCAATGCTTAGTCACAACTCTGATAGTACAAACAGAAGAGAGGGAATTTTAAATCAGAGCTGCAAAAATGAAAGCAGGAAGAGGTTGAAAGAACTAAAAGATTCTGGATTATAGCACATGTGGGTCTGCCATCCGTCCTGGGCTGTGCCCCGTTATCATTGGACGTAACCGATAAGTACAAATCACGTATTGTTAGTAATAAGGACCATTACCAACCCTTCCCCAAGTCTATACTGTTATTTTTCTAAGTATACAAATTGTTTGAGATGCTTTGAAAATGAAGTCTTAATATTAAAAGGCATATGCATGTGAAGTCTATAGTATATTTATTTGTATAAAGAGTAAACAAAGTGCATATAGAGTGGCCACAGGTTTGACATAAAGAGAGACCTTGGTGATACAGGGTTAGTCAACAAATTTAAACGGCAAGTTCACTGTTGCCATTGAATCAATCCAGAACTCTTTTTCAGGCTCAAAACGTGAAAAATGACGGTATCAAACAAATGCTACACAGCATTAACAAAAAGTTTTTCAGACTCCTTGGTCATAAAAATCTTATGGTTCACATTGAATCAGAGATTAGACATTTTGATGACCCAGCTACCTGCAAGCAAACGGAAAACTGCCTAGTGGATCCTGAATTCCATCGTGCTGGGTCTCTTCTTTCAAGTCTTACGTTGCTCCAGGGTGATGGTCAAAATAGTGATCGACTCTGGTAGATGGATGGTAAGTATTTAAACACTCTAAGAACAGTGCACTGTAATGTGGTATATATTCTGACTGGTTGCATACAGCATCCAAAATCAATGCTGGAATAGCTTGCCCCAAAGTGGTAGAGTTATAAAAGGATATACGCTGACATTTCTTAAAAGCATGTATAGCATCCAGGTTCTTGGAATCACATCTGATTAAAGGTACACCATTTAGGAAAGCACTGGCACGGGCTTAGTTCTCAAGAATTAACAACATCATGCAGCAAAGGATCTATTCCACAGCTGTACCCCTAGGTGTGACCAGTTTTCTCAAAAAAAAAAAAAGGGTACCGCTGGTCACTCAAGGGGACAGGAGGTAAGCCACTGGAGAAACAAAAGTTTAAGTCCTACTGGTGACAGGAAGGCAGGCATCTTTGTATAGAACAATAATATACTACTGGTATCTAATATTTCAGGAAATGCTTGGTCTATGACTGTATAGATAATGAAATTTTAGGGCATGTATGTTAGAGTACTGCCTAAGTCCATTCATCCTTATCTTTAGGTGCCAGAAAAACATTTCTAATCAACTGGCAGCTGGGAGAAAGCAATCATCCTGAGACTTTACGAGGGTCAGCTCACCTTATTTTAAAAAGTCCCGTTCTGGTACACAATTATGATGGTGAGCTATACAGATGAAATGGTGGTATATTCTTTCCAAAAGGAGGAGTGTTTTTTAATAATTTGGTGGTGGTTGTCACTATGTTACTGGTGCCAAATTTAAAGAGGAAGTACCTACATATATTAAGCACTACAGTATGCCTTATACATGGATACGTACCCAAGTATTTTTTTAGACAGACTATAAACTTTTTCCATTAAAAAATGTTTTAAATGGCTTGGGTATTTGTTGCCGAGGAGGAGGACTTCATATACAGTGGAATTTAAATGTTATTCATGCTTCTTATTTTAAAAGTGCTTCAAATCCTTCAATAAGGTTCTGAAAAGTCGTCCGGTTAGATGGTTGGAATTCCCAGCATTTTCTCATAAGTTGATAAACCTGTAAAAAGAAAAAACAAGAGTAAAACTTTAGAGATACATCAAGAGTAAGAATATTTTGGAAATGTAAATGTAAGACTAGAAAACAAGAGTATGTGAGTAATTTAAAATACAGAAAACGTGACATTCATAGTTCTTAAGTAATATTTTAACATTTGAGAAGCTCATGGATTAATTGACCGCCCCCAAAAAATCCAGGTCATTAATTACTGTAAAGCAGTTTAAGGGTGAAGTTATGTCTCAGTTTAGACTCTAAGTTTCCACAATGGTTGCCTCACTCATACTGTTCAGTGTATCTTAAAGGCTCAATTCACACGTTAGCATCCAGAAAACTGAATGTCACACACAAAATGCAATTGTATGTATTTGTCATGATCAGGTTACACCAAAATCTATGCTCCTTTGGGGGGCTCACTGAGGGGAGCCTACTTTTGGAGGGAATCCTTGCTTTGAACCTAACTTGTGGCTGTCATTGGGCCCAAAGACGATTCCTCGGGTATCTGAGATTCAGCTTCAGAAAACGATTTTACAGTTTTATCCTCCTGCTGCCCCCTCCCCGACCCCTCGCTGGGTAATTCCAGCGGTGAAAACGTAATAAACATTTGAGTTTTATTACTGTGAAGTGACCCATAAATACCTCTTCTGGACAGTTAGATGGACAAGGCAAACGTTTTCCTTCTTTTAATGTATTCACAAGTCTGGTGACCGTCATCTGGCCGTGAGTTGGGCCTATCATTTTCAGGAACAACTACGTAACAAAACCAAACAAAAAAAGTTAAGATGAAATGTCTAGAATTAACTGGAAATTAAAATAACGAAAAGACTTTTCTCCTTTAAATGAAAGAGTCCAAAACCCTCCTTAGCTCTCAATGATAAGTCTGTAATCCATCTCTCAGACTCAATCAACCCCTCCTCCTCCCGGTCGAGGAGCGTTCTCCAGTGAGAACGACGTCATTCAGGACTAGCTGAGGCTCAGACAGGGCTCCTACCCAGTGCTCGCTCACGCGCCCATGCACCGGTCCCCAGACGCCTCACACAGGTAGGACCCCGGAAGGTCAGAATTCTCTTAGAGAACTTTGGGCTCCTTGTGAGAAACCAAGACTTGTGAGAGCCACAATTAACAGTCAAGGAACAAAGTTAAATGGAGAGTGACACTTTCCCCTTCCATTACGATACAATCATTGGATTCCGTTTAAGACTAAGACTTGCAAAGCACAAGGATGGACACACTGTAATTGGGTGCGAGGTTCAAATGAAGAGACACAGCAGACTTACCGTCATGGGACTGGACTCTGAGTCACAGTAAGTGAGCAGCTCGTGCAGAGTCACTCCGAAAGACCAGACGTCAGAGGCGATATAAAATTTACACTGGATTAAACATTCTGGAGCATACCTGAAAGAAAGCAGAACACGAAACTTCATTCCCTGGGAAGCCTATTCCAACGGGCATTAGAGAGTCCCCCAGAAACACCACCTCTTCGGTCTGTCTAAGAATTTACTCTTCTAAGCCATGTATATGTATTCATCACAGACGCTGCTGTGACACACATGCTGACATCTGGAGCAATGTCCTTCACAGGCTTTAGGAGGACATATTTGCTACAAAATAAGTCAGACAAATGTGTGCTCCTCCTCTCACAGCACAGGCTGCCTGTGGGGGTGGGGGTGGGGGGGAAGCACAGGATGACAGGCCCCGGGTTTCATTGGCCGGCAAGCTCAGAATGAGTCAGCAGTGATCCACCTCACTGCCCATTCCTCTTCCAAGCTCCACTGTTTGGCTGAATGATGCCCAACTGCCTAAGCCAGAAATTGAGGCAGCCCCATATCCGATTTCCTAAATACTTCTCAAACCTACTCACCACTCTTCAACTCCCCTGTCACTATCCTAAGTTCACACCACCACTGGCTCATGTCTTGCTGCCCTCCAGTCCATAGTAATCTTTTTAAAACCAAATGCCCCATCCTGAGACCCTCCCATGGCTCCAAAGCTCTCGGGATGGCGTCCCCGCTCCACCTCAGCTTCCCGTGCTCTGCCTTAGCCACCCGCTTCACGAGCCAGCCCCACAGCGGATTTCAGTTCTTGGGACAGCCACTGCTCGTCTCACTCTTGTCAGCCACGCGTGGCTGCTTCTAACCATTTTTACAAACCCCGTGACTTTTAAGGTTTTATAGTCAGGACTTCCAGAAAACCAAGCCTAAACCCTCCTACACTTCTGGCACCACGAAACTGGCTGCCTCATCCATTAAACTCTACACGTGGTCTGCGTGTTCACCATCACACCTCTACTCCCTACAAAGTATCGCCTCGACACATAGTTGTTTAATGAATAAATGAAGGTTTGGGCTCCACGGGTGGGAGAGAGCTTTATCTGTGTCTACACAGGATGTACCTCCCAAGTGCTGATCAGTTTTATGGGGGTGGGCGGAGTGTGGAGTAAACACATAAGCAACTTCTCGCCTGGAAACTGTTCCAGGGTGACGGGTCCTAGTCAGGGTGTGACCTTCTCACCAGGAGACTCTAGGGATTCACGAGAAGATGGCCAGCTTTCCCACGGATTCTGCTCTGCTGTGGCTAGGATCTCCCTGTGTCTGTTCCATGCCTACTCCGTCTCCTCATCCGGCCACCTTCTCCCACCTGCCCTCCAGGCTTCCTCTGCATGGAGGTACCTACTCCCACACCCAACAGTTTTAAGAACACTGTCAGATGAATGCCCTCTCCTGGGAAGTTGATGGTTCGATTTGTCCATTCCTTGGAAGGTGGTGTCAGATGAAGCTCCGGCATTTCTCTGTTGGTTGCTTTCAGTGAAACAGCCGGAAAAGCTGTTTCTTGAAAGCAAAGATCAGTCCATTCCAAATGTTCTAAGTCCTTTCTAACCTCGACTCAGGCAAGAGGAATGAGAGACATTAACATCGCTAGAAAGGGCCTATCGAAACAGCAGAAACCCTACATGAAGCATTGACGAGATTTAACTCTGATTCTGTTACCAAAACACAGGGCTGTCCCGGTCGTCCTTGACGGTGTAGTACTCCTTATCGGTTTCGATTGTTTTGGTTAAACCGAAGTCTCCAATTTTCACTTGGTGTTCACTCTCAACCAGGACATTTCTTGCTGCTAAGTCTCGGTGAACGTATTGTCGTGAACCCAAATAGTCCATGCCCTGAGGGAGAGAAACAAAATTAAGAGTGCACTGCTGAAGGGCAGTTCAGATTATATTTTGTATCTATCATTTCATAACAACAAAAATACAATGTTATTTCACTCGCTGGTCACTGATTGGGTTGGTTTTTTGGTTTTTTTTTTTGGTATTTACTGTTATGCAAAAATAGTAAGACCAACCTGATTCAAAGAACTAATTACACATTAAATCAGCTATACTTATCAGTTCACTTTCTTAGTAGAGGCTAATTTTTCATCCAAATCATGTAGAGCAAAATAAACTCAGTACAATTATTGGAAAGTTTCCCATTTGCAGTCTAATTACAAACCAATTACCCAGGGCTGAGTGCCTGATTCCGTCATTAACATGTTTTTTTTTTTTTTTTTTACCTTACAAATCTGAACAGCGTATTTTAACTGCTGTTTGAGGTTAATTTTGTTCTTATTCTTTGGAAGATATTCCTTAAGGCTTCCCGAAGGTAGAAATTCCATGATAAGCTTAATACCATTTCCTCCTGTAGAGAGAAAAACACCCATCAGTACGAGGTTACCAAAGGAAGGGGCTGTGGGAGAGCACAGGGCATGCGTGGGTCTGGAGACGAGGGACTTAAATTGATTTCAGCATCACCCCCGAGTCACAGGCAAGTGACTTAACCTCTGAAGCCCCACAGCCTGGGGTTCCTGAACAGGGATAGGAACGCTCGTGCGCCAACCCCCCCGCCCAAGTTATCAGCCGTCACTGAAATACAACTGAGTGCTCTGTGAACCACTAGGCGAATGAGAATTTAAACATTTTACAACCCATTTTAAAGTATAATATAAGAGTATTGTATTGGCTTGCCAATAAGATACTTATTGATAAATACTACTTGCCACCTTGATTTAGGAGACCAGAAAACAAAGCATCCTGGCTAATGCTGGCTCAGAAGACTAGGGAAAGGGGAGGGGAGAGGTGGGTGTCAGTTTCATGTGGCCTAAGTGCCCCCAAGGGCCAGCATCTGGATGGGTGCAAATGGGTCCCCAGTGTGGGTGTGTGAACGGGCTGGAGACGCTGCTGGAACCAGCCCCTGGCTGGAAGGAGACCGGGCAGCTGCCCGGGAGATCTGCAGTGGCTGAGGGAGGTGACAGTGCATACAACGTGGAAGCCCTAGCGCTCATGGGGGCTGTCAGCTCGCACACATGCAGGGGGCCCACACAAGGCCCAGGGCACTGCCTTCTCAGCGCTGGTCTTACGACCCCAGACACTTAGTCTTTGCACCACACACCATCTTCCGTGCAGATGCCTTTGTACTTCACAATGTTCTCGTGATAGAGGTTCCTTAAGATTTCGATTTCCTTCTTCAGATCAGCTATGTGGTTGCCTCCACTCTCAGGCTTCAGGGATTTGACTGCCACCTGCTCCCCTGTGTTGTCCCCTTCAGGGTCATACCTGCAGAGCTCGACTTTCCCAAAGTGGCCCTAGAGGGAAAGATGCATATGTCTGATTAGAGAAGCCCCAGCCTGGGCCAGCAGGAACACACTTAGAAGATGAGGCAAGACGGAGCCAAGAACACCCAATGGGGAAAGGTCAGTCTCTTCAACAAACGGTGCTGGGACAACCAGAGAAACACGTGCAAAACTATGAAACTGGACCCCTATGTCACACAACTCACAGAAATTAACTCGAAATGGAGAAAAGACTTAAATAAGCCCTGATGCCACAAAACTCCTAGAAGGAAACATAGGGAAGAAGCTCCTCAGTACTGGTACTGGAAATGATTTTTTTGGACATGATGAAGAAAAAAAGCAACAAATGGGACTACATCAAACCGAAAAGCTGCTACACAGCACAAGAAACAGTTAACAAACTGAAAAGGCAGCCAACAGGATGGGAAAAACTTTTTGCAAACTGTAGATTGGGTAAGGGTTTAATATCCAAAATACATACAGAACTTTTACAAGTTAGTAATAACAAACAACCCAATTTAAAAAAATAATGGGCAGAACAAACAACCCAATTAAAAAATGGGCAGAAGAACTAAATAGAGATTTTCCAAAGAGGACATCAAAATGACCAATAGGTACATGACAAGATGCTTAACATCACTAGATGCAAATAAAATCCGCAATGAGCTATCAGTGAACATCTGTTAGGATGGCCATCATTAAGAAAATGAGACAACAGGTGCTGGCGAGGATGTGCTGAGAAAGGAACCCTTAAACACTGCTGGTGGGACTGTAAGTTTGTCCATCCACTTTGAAAAACAATACGGAAATTCCTCAAAAAATTAAAAATAGATCTGTATGACCCCGAGATTTCACTTCTAGGAATATACCCAAAGGAAATGAAAACAGGAGGTCAGCAAGCTAGCTGCACCCCCATGTTTATCACAGCACTATTCACAATAGCCAAGATGTGGCAACAACCCAAAGGCCCGCCAGTGGCTGAAAGGATAGAAAAATGTAGTAAATATATACAAGGGAATATTCAGCCAGGAGAAAGGAGGCAATCCTGCCATGTGCAACAATATGGATGGACCTTGAGCACATTATGCTAAGTGAGATAAGACAAATACCGTATGATATCACTTACATGTGAAATCTAAAAAAAAAAAAAAATTTTTTTTTTTAAAAAGTAAAACAGTAGGTACCAGGGGATGCAGAGGTAGGAGAATAAAACTGATGGTACTTAAGGATACAAATTTGCAACAGGTCCTAAAAAAGCCACAGATTTAATGTACAGTATATTGAACATAGAGGATACTGTACTGTAAGTATGTAATGTGATAAATATAACATGGGCGACCATATTACAAATGTATCAAAGTAACACACTCTTTATACAATGTGACATGTCAAACAAACGTGAGGCTTGTTCCCTGTGCTGCTCCCCTGACCTTGCAGTAGGCAGGCTCCTGCTGGTTACTACCGTGTTTCCCCTAAAATAAGACCTAACTGGAAAAGAAGCCCTAGCATGACTTTTCAGGATGCTCGTAATATAAAATACGCCCTACCATATTTCCCCGAAAATAAGACCAGGTCTTATATTAATTTTTGCTCCAAAAGACACATTAGGGCTTATTTTATATTATGAGCATCCTGAAAAATCGTGCTATGGCTTCTTTTCCGGTTAGGTCTTACTTTCGGAGAAACACGGTACCCCATCACTACAGCCCCTTCCTCACATGCCATCCCCTCTATCACTGAGCTAAGGCAGGAAAGTAACAGATTACTGGGGAACCAACACATCAATCCATTTTTCCATGAAAATGTAACCCAAAGGAAATGAAGGTGGCCTTTGGACACGTGGGACAACTGGCATTCTTGGACAGCCCTGGGCCCACTCAAGAGAGAGGCACCATGGTGGAGCTGCAAAGAACGTCGCCTGAGGCATCTTGAGAAGACGTGGGATCAGATCCCACCTGAGCCACTTGACAGTGACGCTGGCCCAGTCACCACATCTTTTGAGCTGGTCTGGAGGTGCTCTACACAGTAGTAACAAACCCTCAGGGATATATGAGGAACTAGGCACGCTGTGCTTGTACAATGCCAGCGCACAGCCTGGCACACAGCCTGGCAGGACACAGCCTTTGTACTTAACTGCAGAAAAACCTGTAAAAAGATGAAAATCCCAGGAGCTTCTCTATCACATCAACTATTAGGAAACTCTTATTTGAGCTGAAAGCTGGTCTTGGCATTCTGTGTAGTAAATCCATCTCTCATTTAAGCAGCCTCGGACACATGCCCTGGCAAGGCCGAGATGGGGACTTTTCTATTCTCCGGTATCTATGCCCACTCCCCCATGTTCTTCCCTTTCTACTCTCCTGTCCCTTAGAGAAAAATCAAGTCTCTCAAGTGAGCTGACCGGTGTCCTGTGTGCCTAGACTACCACATGTACATGCTGTCACTATGTGCACGACAATCCCTTGGGATACAAGTGGCCCAGCAAAAACATAGTAAGATGCTTCCTCTTAAAGACTCTGATCCAAGATGAGAGAGATGGCAAGCAGCCTGAAATGCAGGTGGAGGTGACATGGTCAGCGGGGTACTAGAGTGTAACTTGCCTCTCCCAAGTCACGGATCCGCTTTAAGAACCGCTTTTCGAAATGCGTGGGGTCCACTTCAGTGGCTGGCTTTTTTTCTGAAACAATGTCTGGATCTAACGGAAGAGAAAAGCAAACATGTTAAAAAGATGGGACTGCCACTCGTGGGCTCCTAGATCCCTCCACTCCCCTAACCCACTCTCTGGGGCGTTGGTTAAACCATGCCAGGCAGTGTCTTACTCTGCTCTTCCAGCTTATTGATGTCTCTCATGATGGCTCGGAAAAAGGGTCTCTGATTGGGGTCATAGTTCATGCAGCGAGTCATCAGGTCAGCCAGCTCCTTACAAGATGGTGTCACTGGCCTGCACCGGCTTTCATAGAATCTTTCTTTCTGTAAAGAAGAGGACCACATGGAAGAAACCAAAGGAACAACCCACAAACCTCGTGGCCCCAGGTCAGGAGGAGTAACCAATCCCTAATTTAACTCCCAGCATCCCTGCTTAGAGGTCAAGTTCACAAACGCGTGTGTGACTGTTGCCTTATTCCAGCTTGCGGAAATCTCTGCTACTGAAATAATCCGAATTCAAGGAGGATGGGCAGTAGATTGCAGCCCCAAACAACCTGCACCCCCAGTAAAGTCACGCAACCTTTCTGCAATGCAGTTTGGTGATACGTATAAAAATCTCCAGATTCTTCAAACTCTTTGACTCATTAATTCGTATTACTGAATGACTCAGATATAAACAGAGATTTATATTTCAAGATATTCCCTGAAGAATTAGATAGAACATTACAAAACTGAAAACAACATATATGAAATATGAAATTAGTTGAACAAAGCAATTGACTCTTACATTAAATTTGTAAAAATTATAGGTCTTACTTCATCATATAGGAAAGTACTTGGTATTAAATGAAAAGATACAACATATGTAACTATATCTAGCATGGTCCCAATTTTGTTTAAAAAAGAGTTATAAACAGACTGGAAGATAATATGCTGAAATGTTAAATAGTGGTCAAGGGTGACAGGAATATAGTGATTGCTTTTTTTTTATTTTTAAGTTTTCTGTATTTTTCAAATTTTCTTTATTAGTTTAAAATTCAGAAACAAGTAACTGATGCCACTTAAAAAAATTAAGTGGAATCACTATTCTCGTCTGTAGCTGAATCCGGATCCCAAGAGTCCTGGGGTGAGGGTGAGGGCAAGCCCCAGAGGACGAAGAGGAAGGCAGACTGGGATTATGGAGCTGAGAGCAGCCTCTCCTCTGAGTGTCACTCACTCTTCCCTGCTCCAAGGCCATCCAACCCAACCAAGGGTCCTTGGGAGGAGAGAGGGGGCCCCGCTTTTATCAGAGGTACACACACCCTTCCTTACACCATCCCTGGATGCTGCTCAGCCCTGGGTACCCAGCAGGGACTCAGTGAATGTTGACTGACAACAAAGGGTATGCTGTTTTACTTCCAAAACGTTCAAAATAAAATGACTTTCCCAAAAGCCTAGGCTGAAAATCCCAAATAGATGTACAGACCTGATGGTTTCCCTATTGGTTTTAGCTTAGCTCCTCTTTCTCAAGTCCTGCACCATCTTTACCTGGCGAAAGGTTAACTGGTTAAAGGTTCTACCCCTTCAATCATCTCCTATGCGCTCAATCCCCACTCTGGATTCCAACTGCCACTTCCTGTCCCAGCCTCCGAGCACGAGTCTCCTACTGGTCTCTCCTCAGCCTGTCCCCTCCCAACCACCGCGTCCAGATGAACTGTCCCCAAGCCAACTGTGAACCACCTTAGTCCTCACCCAAACCCTTCAATGTCCCACACGAAGCCCCAGTAAAAGGCCTGGAATTTGGGGTTTTATAGTCTGACCCCACATGATCTTTCCACCTGTCTTTCCTCTCCATTCTCTACTAGGCAAACGAAACCACTCACGGCTTCCTATAGATAACTGAACTGCTACGTTCCCCTCCCAGCAAAAAGCGACGCCTGCCCCTTAAAACACAGGCACATCCCAATAATCGAATCACTGGGTCAGGGTCAGTGGTCCTGTATGGTCATTTTTATTCTTCAGGAGTTAATCTCCACTCTTGCCACAAGTGAATGTAAGACAGATTCGAAGCTCGCCTGTTTTGCATTCTAGCTGGGCAACCCAGGTGGAGTGTCTTGGGCTACCTGTGTCTCAGGTACCTGACCTATATGATGTGGGTAATGTGCTGTCCTACCTACCTGTCAGGGCTCTTAGGGTGACAGTCTCAGGTGTTATTATATTTGTGGGTTCCCTATTACTGCTATTTTAGCTTAACTCTCCTACCACAGCCTAAAGTGCTCAAGGGGAAGGCAAGGCCTGTGTCTATTTTATTGTGCACCCCCAGCTTTTACCTAGGACAATGCCTGATGCACAGCAGGAACTCAACAGGTATCTCTGTGTTAATTTTGCTGAATAATAGGCACTGAAAATCTCAGATGAATAACATCGCAGTGATCTCTTGGGCATGTATTGTGTGCCTGGCATTCTGCATGCATTATTTAATTTTCACAACAACCCTACAAAGTGGGTACGATTCATCCCCATTGTACAGACGATGACATTGCGGCTCAGGGAAGTTACCACCTTTGCAAGGTCACAACGCCCGTAAGCCTGAGGATGAGATTCAGACCCGCGCCCATCTCTTCCCACAACATGAGGCTCCCCGCTAACTCCTGAGAAGCCCATGAACGTCCAAGGAGCCCTCAGTCAGCTCACACCCTGGAAAACAACTGCTCACCTCAATCAGCGTCTTGTCTTTCAGGGGGATCTCGCCATTATAGCAGATTTCCCAGAGTGTCGTTCCGAAGCTCCATTTGTCAGCGGCCACACTCAGGTTTTTGGAATCTTCCACACACTCGGGAGCAATCCATGGGATTCGTTCTATGCATTCTGCAAAAAGACGACGTTTACAGGTCAGCTTCTGGAATCACCTGGGGAGTTAATCACGACTACAGCAGCCAGAATTGTGAGCTAACAAACTATTCCAGGCAGTGTTTTCCAAACACGGGCCATGGCTACATCGGGGAGCTTGTTGAAGGTGTGGTTTCCAGGCCTTGCAACCCTGGTGTTTCCAGCACAATGGCCCACGTCACGGCCAGCAGACGTGTGTGTAGGTCACAAGCTCCCCAGGAGGGCTGTGTGCAGCCAGTCTCCTGAAGCTCTGGCCTCAGAAACAGCAAAGCATTCAGGGCGGAGGCCAACACCCCGAGGAGGGAGAATGGGGGGTCACGTGGACAAAGGCTTAAGAAAGAGAAGGTGGAAGGAGAAGAGGCCGACTTACGCAGAGCGGGCATGTGCTTACCTCATGTACTCTGCACAGTTCCCTGCAATATTATGTTTGTTTTATGTGGGTTTTCCTTCATTTAGGAAATAACAGGGGACGCACAGCCTGCAGTGAAGCAGTCACACATCTCTTACACCCGGCTACCTCTGTAGCCCCTGTTCTGGCTTCTAACCAAGGCCAGTGATCTGAGCAGAAAGCCCTGCCACATCCATGGAGATGCCCCTCAGTCAGCACAGGGGCCTCAGGGCACTGTCTCCTGGCTCCTGCTGGATGGAGTAAGAGGCAGGAGGACGTTCCTGAGCAGGGCATTCCTGGGCAGGCCCACTTGCCCCTCCTTCCCCACCTCACGTCCGTCCTCCTGAGACAGGTACGTGCAGGCGGTGCCCTTGGATCACCCACCTCCCGTCCCCTCGCAGCAGGCCTCTTCACTGACCTGCCGTCTCACTGCCTGCCCGAATCACCTTGTCCCCCAGATGGACAGTGTCTTCTCTGAATGCCCACAGCACTTCACTGGCATCTCTGGTGGGGTGCCAAGGCTTCTCTACTTGCTCTAGTCATCTGTGTCTGTGCCTCAGACCCTTGCTGAGGCCAGAACCCCTGACAGGTTCTGGGCTGCATCTGCCTTAAGACTGTTAGATGATGGCTGGTGCTAAGCATCAAACAGGTGCTTCCCCTCCCCTTCCAAGGAATGGATGATTTGGGTCTTATTTGTAAGGCTTTTTATCCCGGTTCCCTTCCAAACTTAGTCAGTCTTTGAATTACTGAGCAAAACTCGGAAGTGCCAGGCCTGGGGGGGGGGGGGGTGCTGCCGCCACCACCAGCAGTGGCCCGCCCCCAGGATCGCTGGTATTCACACAGCACCCCCCCAGGCAGAGACGGAGCGTGACCTGTACCACGCTGGTTTCAGTGGCTCAGTTCCCTGGTCTGTCCTTCTCTTTTGGAGCCCACCACACATGATAACCTCATTCAAAGAGAGGATGCAAGACCACAGCTGGACCACAAGTACTCAGGTGCCTCCTCAAGCTGCTCACTACGTGAAGTGGATTTCCAAGGAAACACGGGAGGACCCAGGAGGCCCAGCTCCTCCCGACACCTCTCCGACCACCTCTGGGCCCAGCGGCCTCCCTCTGTGCTACCCCCACCTCCTGCACACAGCTCCCTACATGCAAGGGTCAGACGTGCCCCCTGTGAATTGTCGGTTTGTCCTTAAAGGCAGCAGGGACTGAGCCTCCCTACACCCCACATCTCCCCCGGCCCGGCCCCAGGGCACGGTACGAGCAGACACACATTTGCTGACATGTACTTTCTAAAAGGAGACAGAACCCCAGCCCCAGCTCCCTTTCCCCGCTGGCCTGATCCCGCCTCGGGGTGGGGGCAAGGACGAGGGGTGCAGACGGGGACACACCTTGTCTGGACAACACAGTGATGGGGATGCCGGGGTCGCTGAGCTTGATGAATGGGCCGCACTCGCTGTCGATGCCCTCGCGGGCCAGGAGGAGGTTTTTAGTGCACACGTTTCCATGGACCAGGTCTTTATCCTCCTGTAGAGCGGAAAGGGTGAGCTCAGAAAAGCTGCCCCCAGGGCTGCCTGTCTTCTATCCTTCCCACACTCCCTCCATTTCCAAGCCTGGCCCCTCGGATCAATCTCTCCATATTCCCCAGACCCAGGCAGCCCAGCTCTCCCACCGTGACGCAGGCACGTTATATGACATCCGACATCGGTGAAACAGGGATAACAGTAGAACATGCCTCGTAGGGCTTGAGAATGAAAGGGATTAGGACCTGTCAGACCCCTGACCCGCTGAACTACATAAGCACTCACTAAATGTGAACTACTATTGATGCTAGCAGGTTTCCTCATCCGACAAGTTCTGCACTATTTTTTCTCTTACCATACACTGCGATACAGAAGGCGGTCCTTTGACGTGACCCGAGTTCCCTCTCAACAGGATTCCTTCATTTGGAGCACACGGAACAGCCCAAAATGACCACTTTCACTAAGCACCAGGCCCACCTGCGTTTCTTCAGAGCCCGGGGCCACTCCAGCCTGCATGGCTACTGCTTGGCTGGCACCTCCTTCCTGTCACCCCCTACTAGGACATTCTGGTTCCTGGCGGGCCACCACGGACATTGGGATATACTTACCAAGTAACTCAGGGCACTGGCCAGCTGTTTAGCAACTTTGAATTTCCATGGTGTGGTGAGGACGTCACTTTTCCGGTGCATGAAGAGATCCAGGGGCCCCCCCTCCACAAACTCTTCCACCATGATATCTACAAGCACAAAAACAGCCACATCTGGAACCTTCTGTCTGCCTGGGATAGTAACTTCCCTCATTTCCTTAGAAGAGCCCACTTTAGTGGCTGGTACTCAGCTTGAGACAATGCAAACATCCTCGGGACCAGTAAACCGTGGAATGCTTCAGAGCTGGACAGGCCTGGCTTCAACCCCTGCCTGGAGCGCCGTATACTCCGACTCACAGGGCAACAAACTCAGCTTCCTCACCCCAACCTCCCAGGGGCCAGAGCGGGCAAGAAATAAACATTCAAGACACGAGTGAAACACACATGGGACTTCGTTCCATGTCCACTACTAACTTAAACAAGTGACCTACTCAGTATCTCAAATTCCTTGATTGCAAAAAGGAAGGCAGAAAGCCTGGACAGCATGAAGGGGGTGATGGCCCCTGCTCGTCTGCACAGCACCCCTGTTTCCCGGCCAGTGCCAACCTCCTCTTCCAAAGAGAATACACTTACTCTCCACGTCTCGGACACAGACGCCATAGAGGTACACGATGTGCTTGTGGGAGACCTGTCTCATCATGCTGGCTGCCTCAAAGAAGGCCTGTGGGAGAAAGAGGCAAAGGAAGGTCAACGGCAGCCTCCCCAGGTCTGATCCCAAAGGGGCTCTGCTGAGAGAGAGACCAGTGGGTCCAGTGGGTTACAAACCATTCCCCTGACCGTACCTGCCAACCCTGTACCTCGAGGCCAATCCGGCTGAGAGACAGTACTTACGTAGAAAACCTAATAGGATACAGAGCCTGGCTGGTGGGATAAGCTAGCTACCAATTTCCCCATTGGATACTCATGCCCACCACACTCTTTTCAACTTTGGGAAATAACAATATTTGGCCCTGTATTAGAATAAAAGGGAAACCAAGGCAGCAGACCTCTATCAAGACTTGGTTTCATCACTGTCTAATGGTCTGATTGATCCTGGGGAAGGTTTTATTCGTCTGGGCTTTAATTTTCCAGACGGTGAAGGGGGACAGCCCTGGACTACATCAGGGACGCGGAGAGCCTTTCACTAGAGCCCTAAACCCCACAGCACTGCCACAGGACCTCCAGGTAGGAGATGGGAGGCTGGAAGGGGGGACAGGCCCAGTGGGAGGGCTGCTCAATCCACTTCCTCTCCCATCTTCCCTTATTTTACATATGAGTTTATCGAAGATTACATTTGAAGAGAGAGATCCTGGCTAAAAGGACAAATTTGAAAACCATAAATAGGGCCTAAAGAAGGGCAAAGGGTCTTCCCAGCCCACTGTGCCCCACTGATTCCAAGAATGGGGGAGAGGAGGGGTGGAGTTAAGAGGACGACACTTGCCAGAGAAATGTCCCTGTGGCTGGGGTCTAAGACTTTGAGGATCACTTTTATCCTCTTCTCTTCCGAAGTTCCTTCGTCGTCCTTGTAATCCACCAGGGTCCCAGAGTAGATGTGTGTCCGTGTGCCTCTCCCAAGGTGCTCGCCCTGGAGGAGGAAGCAGGAAGTTGGGGGACCACTCTCTGGGGCCACTGTGATGGCAGAATCTGGGACTGAGGACTTAATGGGTACACACAATACCAGAAAAGGGTGGAGCCAAGGCAAAAGAGCCCCAACAGCTCCCGGCCTCTTCAGTGCCTCGTCCTGGTCAGGCTTTCAGATGAAATAAAAAGCTACTTGGCCAAACACAGCTGTGGAACTTCCTGGGCCCCAGGAGACAGTCCTCATATTCCCACACAGTTCCTTCCTTTCTACCTCTAGGAACCGCCTGTGGCCAAAACAACCCTGACCCGTCACAAAACTTCTGACAGTGCCAAAGACCCAACAACCTCAGCCTCATCCTACGCCTCCAGAGCAGACTGAGAGAGAACCCCACTGGGGGCCCCCCACGCACAGGCTGGAGTACAGGGAAAGGGGGCTTGCTGGTCCTGGCTCTACTTCCTGGTGGCATTTAACTTGCGGACGTTCTTTTACCATGCTCAATCCCTGCCCACTTCCCGTACATGGGGATAATAAGGATACCAGCCTCATAGGGTTCTAAAAATCAAACAAGCAAATGGGTGTAAAAGCACCTGGTGCAGACCCTGGCACACAGTGGGCAGAAACCAATCTCATGGGCCAGTGTGTTTTGTTTGATTGCCCTCTAGACCCGGCACTTGCCCTTTCTCACAGGCCAACTGTTCCTTTTCCATCCATCTATCCAGTGTATGTGTGCACGTGTGCATGCTTTAAATCTAGTGGTGCAATTTACACATGCACGTGCCCTAGCAATCCCAGAGACGGTGATGTGAAGACATGGGCACAGACTGGTGGGACCGGCCCTCGGTTCCCGCACCTATGAAAGGGGATGATACCACCAAATGAGTGGCGTCAGGGCTAAATGAGGAGATGACCTGCACAAAGCCCGGAGCACATCATGACCTATTTCTAAGGACCCTTCCAGTTCAAGCGTGAATGATTCTGATTGAAACATCCTCGATATCTGGAAATCGACATGTGATTTAACACTTAGGCACTGTCACGTTATTGACATTGACCCCACAAAACCTATAAATTGAAGTTCTATTAGTCTATTATCCAAGGACCCCCTGTCAGTGCAGAAAATGGATGTGGCTGCCTCCTCGCCCCCCAAAGGAATGTACACCATTGTTAATCGGGTATACTGATTTGCACGAACAAACGCCACCATTTGTCATCTGTCACGGCAGAATGACGATGTGTCCGCTCTGTCTCCCGTATCCTGACAACGTCCCGTGACTATTCATTAAAGCTGCATCTGTCATGAAGCAATTCATCAGATTATGGGAAGCTGTGTTCCCAGAATATCCCATAAAAGCCATATGCTTTCAGAATCATTACTCTTCCCCAGAAGGATTACTTATTCTAGTGACCAAGTCACGGCACCATCAGGATTCCACAGCAGTCTGCAAAGACCATGCCTGTGGCACATCAGCCTCTTCCTACTCCGGGGCTCTGCTTTGATGCCTGTCCTTTCAAGGTCAGGTAGGATGATGGTCTCAGACAGCCCCACATCCTGCTCTACTTCCTACTTAGGCCGTGTCTCTTGAGAATGTAACCAGCTACTTAAGACAGACAAGTCTGCCACCTCTTCCAGATTGTGAGCCTGCTGTAGGTGGCAATTGTGCTGGCACCTGGAGGTGCCCCATCCCTGTGGGCTAAATGAATGCTGGATGCATGGAGGATGGCGGTTAACTGCCCAGAAGCTCAAGGGGAAGGAAAGAAGAAAGGCCCCCAAGTGTATGTTGGGCTCTAGACGGAAAAGAGGCTGGGGTGTTACTGCGCTGCTTATTTCAATCTCTGAACACAGTTCTGATGCCACCAGAGACAGAGAATGATAAAGACCACCCTTCAGTGAAGAAGTCACTGTAATGGAAGTGAGGCAGTTGTAGCTGTCGGCTTCCACTTCCTCAAAACCCTACACAACAATTTCAGGGATTAACTTAAAGTAAACTACAAACCAACTCCATGCCTGCCCCCCTCCACCAGGCTCCTTAATGGCGGTGAGCCCCTCCAACTCCTCCAAGGTGTCACAACCTCTCCCAGGTGGTAAATGGCCCTACGCAGATTCCTTCTCTTCCAGGCTGCTGGATGCTGTGTCCTTAGCCTCCCCGGGCATGTGGCCCTGGGTGAGGGGGCTGCAGAAGGGTACAGAACAGAAAGTGGGATGGGCCTCACACCCCTAGCCAAGGCCCAGGGGCAGCTATGAAGGAAACTGAGCCTGCCTAACGGCTGGGACACTGGTCTGGAATCTGTTTCTCCAGACAGTTTTTCTCCTTCAGGCCTAAATTGTGCGTCTCAGGCTCCCTCACCGTGTTCCATGTTCCCTCAGCTTTGCTCCTTCTGGAATCATCATCAGAAAGTCCAGACTCTCACGTAGCAAGTCATGGGGAAGTAAGGGGTCATCAGCAGACCTGATTCCTGCCGCCCTGTCAGCACTTCCGCTGAGTTCCTCACTTCCTTCTGTCTGCAGAAGACCCATGTGAAGGTCCCTGTCTCCTAAACAACCCCACAAAGCCTAATTAATCCACTTCAAGGAGAAGGCGTGTCAGGAGCATCAGCCTGGCGGAGGCAGGGTGCTGGTTAAACTGCTCTCACTGTGAAAGGAAAGTCTCCTTGTTCCTTTTCCACTGGGATTTGCCCAAACCCAGGCTTTATTCCTCCCAAAGTCCTCAGGCTATTCTGCTGCAGGGAGGCAGGACCCAGGAACCCCAGCCATGACTCACCTGCATAATGTCTTTCTTGAGGATCCGATCGAAACTCAGCTGACTCATGGGGTAGACGGGCTGCCACTCCTGGGCTTTCTTAGTAGCCACCAGCAGATTGGAGATTTCTGTGGAAGAGAGTGGAGATGTCTGAGCAGGGAAGCGAAGGCCCAAGATTCCAGCCAGCCAATGTCTGCCGAGTCACGGGACTTGCTGAACACATATCTGTGCATTTGCTGGTTCAGTCATTCAACAAATATTAAGTACTTCATTCCTGCCCTCCAGGACCTCACAGACTAATAACAGAGACACAACTAATCAAATAATTAACCAATCAAGAGGAAAGCTACAATTTGTGCAGCTACTCTAAGGACAGCTATGGGTTGACACAGCAAGACGGGTCCTAGTAGGAGAGGTGAGGGAAGGTTTCCCCAAGGAGTTCCTGCTCTATCTCCACAGGCTGGTACACAGCAGACACTCAGGAAGTATCTGTTAAATGTGTGAGTAAATAATCAGGGTGTGAGCCGAAGAATGTGAGCTAAGGAGGGAGAAAGAAGCAGTATGTTGGGCCTAAGGAGTGGTAGGAACCAAGGCAGGTAGGAACTAGTTTTGTGCAGAAGCACAGGGCAGGTGACCCAGGGAGAGGGTCGTGCCTGACCCTCTCGGGGCTCCCATGCTGCCTGAACCAAGGAGGCACTTACTAAATATTTGCTGACTGTATAGATTGTGAGCAGACCATGCCCCAAATTCTACTGATTCAAACAGCAAGCTAACACATTTCAAAATCTGCCAGGCCAGGGTCAGCACAGGTGGCAAACTGGGAATTAACAATCCACGGAAGTCACCTTCCCCCTACTGAGCCACTGCAAGTTACAGGGTATGGGGGGAGCCTCTTCTAGATTCTAGTGAGAATGTTCTGGGAACCTCTGAGGATTTTTATGTTGTCATCAGTTAGCGGCTGAGTACCAGGCCAATCTCTCAAACCCTCACCACCCTGCGAGGCAGGGTTTCTTGTCCTTTTCTTTTCTCTAAGCTCACATCTTCTGACACTTTCTCTGTGCCAGCCACTGTCCTAAGAGTCTCACCACATTAACTCCTTGGTCCTCATGGCATTCCTATGAGGCATATAGTATTTCTTATCCCCCTTTTAGAGTCAGAAAAGAGAGATTCCAAATAATTAAACCATTTGCCTAAGGTCAGGTAGCTACAGTGTTTCCCCGAAAATTAGACCTAGCCGGACAGTCAGCTCTAATGAGTCTTTTGGAGCAAAAATTAATATAAGACCCGGTCTTATATTCTACTACATTATATAAGACCCAGTCTTATTTTACTGTAATATAGTATAATAATAAAGACCTGGTCTTATATTAATTTTTGCTCCAAAAGACACATTAGAGCTGAGTGTCCGGCTAGGTCTTATTTTCAGGGAAACACAGTAGTAGTCCCCAGACCTGAGCTTCACCCTGAGTCAGGGTTTAGTCCAGTCTCTTACCTTCTTCCCACTGCACCCCTGGCCCTAGTGGGGGGTACAAATCTGGAGGCCAGAAACTGGGTTCAGGTACAGGTTCCCCTTGTTATCATATCACGAGTCTACTCCGTTCTTTATCCTGACTCTACCCTGTTACCCAGATTCAAACAGGCAACTCACAACTGCCCTGACGGAGAAAAGACATCAGGGAGGGGCCACTTGAATGGTATCCCCGGGGAAGGGTTGGGACAATAGGTGTTTGGGAAATCAGAGAGGAGGATGGGAACAGGGAGCAGTTGTGGGCTAATGATCTGCATGGCTGCTTCGGGGAACACAGCACCAGGGCCATCCCTGGGAGTGGGGGAAGCCATGTGACCTCCACGCACCCGTTTGTCACTAGATAAATGGGGGACTCGGTTGTGCCCCTTGTCGGGTTGCTGTGAGGGATAATGAGAGGCTGCAGGTGAAGGGCTTACTTCAGTGCCTGATGCACAGTGAATGTCCCATACTTGGCAACCACTGTGATTATGACCAGTATTACCCCTCAGCGACATCAGCCTTGTTTACCAGCGGTTCCTCAAGCCTTGGCAAAGTCCTGCCAGAGCTGAAGGTGTACAAATCAAGCACCAACCTGGACCCCACAGATGTGACAGGATCAGTGGTGACCGGGCCAGTGAGTGCTGTGGGCCCCTATCTCTTTCTTAATTAACATGGTCACCGTCAGACTTGGAGAGGGGCCGTGGGGCTGGACGACACACAAGAAATGGTGGACTTCACTGTCGCACTCACTCTGAGGGGCTGCCTGCTTTTTCTTTATTCCATGAGGAGTTTCTTGGTTGTGTTTTTCAAGTGGGAAACCCTGGCTGGGGTCTGGCCATCAGAACCTTGTGGTTAGAAGGGCAGTGACACTAAGGAACTCAAAATGACATTCTCTTTAATTTTCACGATTTCACCACTTCTCTAATTTGCAGGTGGCAGAGGAAGATAGAGGGCTTCTGAGGGCCTACATGAGAAGCCTCACACATGGGGCTGCTTCTTCCTGTCCCACCTCTAGTTCCTCTCCTTCCTCCCCAGTCTCTACATTCTCCAACACTCCGGAGCAGGAGAACTGGCCCTTGCCCCAGAGTCTTGGACTGATGGCTGCACCTGCACCTTTGCAAAGAAAGTGTGATAAAGGCCAAAGATCACTGGAGTTGGAGTCAGAAGCCATGAGTTCAAATCCCCACTCTTCCTCTAACTACCTAAGTGAGCTTGGGCAAGTATAATCGGGATAAAAACATACTCTGAGTTGTCCTGAGGAGTAAATGACTTAATATATGAAAGACCCTCAAACACTGCCTGGCAAATTGCAAGCAATACTGACACATATAGTAGCCATTACCCTCATCATCACTGTCTATTGCTACTATTACTGTAACTACTACTGATACTGTAACTACTACTGATACTGTAACGACTACTAGCTGTGTGGCCTTGAGCAAGTTACTGAACATCTCTGAGCCTCAGTTTCCTCTTCTTTATAATAGCTACGAAGAGCTATTATGTAGATAAAAGAAATGCCAATAGGCATGCATACTGCTTGTACCCACCAATATGGCAGCTACTGCTGAAATTATTCCCTTGACGGGCATTAGTGAATGCTGAATTCTGTGCTGGGTGCTGTGCTTCCCAGGAGTCACAGAGTGGAGAGTGAGAACCAGATCCTGTCTTACCAGTTCACAATAAAGTGGGAGAGACAGACACACACTCAATGCTTGGAGCCTCAACAGAAAGCCACGAGAGCGGTTCTATTCCATTCCTGTGCTTCTCCCTCCACAGCTACTGGCTCCCAGGTCTGGGCTAGTAGGGGTGGTGGTATCTACATCAGAGACCAACCCAGCTGATGTCTGCAAAGAGTCACGTCGCCATCTCCCACCTGCTACCACCTCTCTCTTCCTGTGGCTGCTGTTCTCCATGTCCTTAACACACCTACAGACTGCTAATTCTTAGGGGGAAAAAACAGAACAAAAAAATGCATCTAATATCTGGAAGGAGAGTAAATAGGGCCGTTGGGCATTAAGGTTTTAACTCCCTCTGGAGGTCTCACAGCCAAGAGGCAGATGTGTTTTTACCTTTGCTGAACATCTTCGAGCACAAAAACAAAGGCTGCAGTTACTCCGTGAGGCTGGCAGGAAACCCTATCTGATCAACAAGAACACAAGTCCTTCCTCTTTCACTACATTCAGTGACAGGCCCTTGCTGGGAGACCAGAAAGTAATTCAAATGTCAAGAACCCAGGCCCTTTATGTCCTGGTACTGCTTCCTCTGACCACCCTGCAGTGAGGACTCACAGAGGCATTCCTTTAAAGGGACAAGATGGGGCTCACACAGACTCCTCAGAGCACCTTCCACACCACTTACAGGGCCTCGGGAACAATTGTGCTGCCGTTTGTTTGAGGCCTGACCCCCTACTAAGGGAAGGATCTGACACATGCAGGGCAGCACTCTGCGGCTGGGGAATGTCAAAAACAGCAACACTTGGGGCCGCCGGACGGCTCAGTGGGTTAGAGCGCGGGCTCTGAACAGCAAGGTTGCTGGTTCAATTCCCACATGGGATGGTGGGCTGCACCCCCTGCAACTAAGATTGAAAACGGTGACTGGACTTGGAGTTGAGCTGTGCCCTCTACAACTAGATTGAAGGACAACAACTTGGAGCTGATGGGCCCTGGAGAAACACACTGTTCCCCAACAAAAAATTAAAACAAACAAACAAAAAGCAATACTCAAGGTACCTGGCATTCAGGATAGACCTGGCATCAAACCCCTCTTTGACCTTGACCTTGACAATAAGACCTACTTCACTTCTCTAGGACTCAGTTTTCTTATCTACAAGAAAACTTAGACTAGACAACCCCTAAGTGTCCTTCCAGTTCTCACATTCTGAGAGGTGATGAATCCACCTACAGGACATCAGTGACACTCTCATGGGGCATTAAAAAGAGCAGCTAAGTTCCTCACCCCCTCCTACCCTCTTACTCCCTGATCCTCCTATGGCTCCCCATTGCCTAGAGGATAAAGTCCCAGCTCCTTGGTGTGGCATCCATGGCCGCCCATGATCCCAAATCTCTCCCTTCCCAGTCTCATCTCCCCGTTCTTTCTAACTTCACCTAACACATTAGCCCTTCAGAACCTTGCTGCAGCCTCTGCTTTTGCCTGCCGCTTTGCCCCTGCACATGCTCCCCTGGACATGCCCTTATGTAACTGACAAGCCCCCACTCACTGTCCAGCACTCAGTTCCAGTCCTGCCTCCTCTATGCAGCCTTCCATTCCCTGAGACTCGGGGATGTTGACCATCACTTCTTTACAAGCCCAAGGTCTGATACATGTATGTGTTGATTTAAAAGCCCCATCACATCCGGCAGTGCTCATATCCCTGTAACATTTTCTGTATTAGATAGCAAACCCTTGGAGAGAGAGCAGGACTGGGGGTCAGGCATTTCTGATTCTTTACATCTAACATAGTTCTTGGCTCACAGAAGACATGCCAGGAACATTTCTCAGATAAATAAAGCATTGACAGGGGAACTGTCAAGACATTTTATCTTAAAGAAGTTTCTGCCTACGATTCCTAAACATGCCTCTTCCTGCAGCTTAATAGGGATGCTGAGGAAAGGGGTATGTTTTTTTCTATAGAAAACGCTGACACTTGAAGAATTGGGAACAGACATGTAACAAAACTCAATGAAAGACACCTAGAAACTGCGGGGAGGGGCCAGTCCCTTCAGAGCAGCCAGCTCCTTTGGTGGAGCTGGGTCTTGGCACCTGCGAAGCGCGCAGGGCATCACCGAGGAGACACGGGGACACCCACCTCGGGGCTTGGGCTGGCAGCAGCGCTTCAGCACAAAGCTGATATTGTCCGTGCGCAGAATCTGCTTCTTGAGGTGGCTCATGAGGTCCCCCAGGCTGGGGAAGCTGTGGTCCGAGCCATGCAGGCTGTAGCGACCCTTCTGCACCTCGATCTGAAAGTTCTTGAACTGTTTCTGGCCACCCAGCACCTGCCATTCGGGAAAAGAACCAGAAATGATTTGCTTTAAAAGAGGGGTTGGGAAAATGTACCACGGGGTCTGGACAACTAGGGTAACAGCGGAGGAAGCTGGGTGAAGGCTATAGGGAAACTGTTGCCATCTCTGTAACAGGTCTGTAAATCTAAACTTACTTAAAAATGAAAGGTTGGTCAAAAGCAAGTTAGCAAAACAATGTATGTGCAACCAACAAAAGGGAGACAGCATACACAGACCAGTGGTTTCCCGGAAAGCAGCGCTTGGTTTTGGACCAATGGGATGAAGTTCATGGAAATACCAACCTCATAGGACTGTCGCTACAATTACATGACATGGTGCATGTAAAAAACTTAGGAAGCACTTTATAAAGGCTAACAAATATTATTATACATGAAATAATAATTACTGTAGCAAAATTTATCCAGGAACTCCCTCAAACTGAATCCTTCCAGGCCACAGGTCTATCTGAGGAGAACCTCAGCTGTCTGGGCCAGTTTCAGGGTTCCATGGTACCACAGAGAGGAAATACAGGCACAAATTTTCCTTCAGGGCCACTTTTGGTACAAAGGGAACTATTTTAATGGTTAAGAATGAGAGCCAGAAAGATCTATTTATGGCATAAATTAGGACAAGATGCCACAGCTTCTTCGTATGTACAACGGGGATAATATCAAATAAAGCAGTAGGAGCATTCTTTCTGTGGTCCTTGTTTTCCCCAGGTAAGGTAACACCAGGTAGATAGACCATGTCGCTGAATGGTCTTGGGACAGGACAGGTCAATTCGGCCTCAGGAGGAGATTGGGATGTCTCATGCACCCATCCATGCATGTTAAAAACCTTCAACTTCCTCCAAAGACTAATGAATACACAAGAGAGACATCCTGCCAAGGCAACAAGCCTGACAAGTTCTGAGCCACCGTGCCTGTCTGAGCCAGGGGACCTAGTCGTACAGGAACACCCCCAGGCAGGCGGCCGCCCGTAGAGGCATCGCCTAGGACACCTGGCAGCACTGGGTACCTTCTGCCACTTCCTCTGCCCTCTCTTGACTGCGTCCAGTCCCCAGGGGTCCTCTGGTACTTTTCCTTTCTGCGTCTGAGGTCTTCACTATGCTAATGTGCTGACTTCCATCTCACTGGCCCCTCCCACCCTGGTTCTCCAAATTCATCTTAAACCCAATCAACATTAGTATATTTATTTGGGCTAATTCTGTAAAACTCATTTGTCTTTTAAAATATTCCATTTCTTGTATTTTGAAAAGCATTAGATGAATCACAAAGACATTTGTGGTCCAGTGAGGTAAAGGCAACAATTCTGGCTTCTATCTTAGCCGTCAGGATTTCTCTCACAACATCCTGGCTTCCAGCGACAGCTGAGTCACTAACAGACATCTCCACGTGTCTAAACATGGGACAGCAGTATGTCTGTCAAAATGTCTGAAGCTACCATCTGGGGAAAACTGTGTTAGGCCAGCTGCCAACGTGGCCTCGGCACTGGTTTGTACCAGCGAATGCCACACACACACACACACACACACACACACACACACACACAGCTCTGGGGCTCTGCTGATTTTGGCACTGAGTATAGAATAAGTCAGTCTAAACAGTTATACAACACTTTGCAAGTGTCTGGTGTAAACTGGTTTTCTGGTCGTGTTCCACCTCCCAGAGCCACGGTGGACCCCTGCCTTGGGTCATCGGAAGGAAGAAAGAAGGGGTCATGAGGGAGAAAGGTTATAGGGTCTGGCTGCTCAGGAGCAGTCTCCTTTGGGCAAGCAGGTTGCCCCTGTCGGAACTGCCAGGGATTTTTCTCAGAGACCCAGGCTTTTCTAACTTTACCCCCTCAGAGGGGTCCTCTCTGCAGCAGCTCCCGGACCAGATTGCACTGGACGCCCGGTGGCCACATGGCTTGACCCCCACCCATGCCTTGACTGACCTCAGACTTTTCAAAGCAGGTGACGGTCATGAGGATGTTGTCAAAGTCGGTGCAGCTCCATCGCAGGACGTACATCCCCTCCTCGCTTCCTTCTTGCCGCAATTTATTGATGGCATATTCTGTGCTAGAGGGAGAGAGAGGCAAAGGGACAAAGAGGTCACACCCTCCAGGAGCACTCTGAACCCCATGGAATAGCCGTGCCCCTGGAACGCCTCAGTCTTACAGCCCTGTTGCCTCACCTGCCCTGGGTCCTAAAGATGCTTGAGGGAACACACCTGTCTTACACTCCTCTGTGTCCCCAGGACTCATCAGTCCTGGAACACAGAGGGCAGTGGACAGGTGCTAAATACATACACACGTGAGGTTACTACACCTGGGGAATGGTGCTCACAGAGTGGAGGAAAGAAGGCTGACATGGTCGACATGTACCAGAAAGGCAGACACCCACTGCTCTGTGGTCTGTGACACTGTCATGCCTCTGCCCGTGTCAGTCCCTCACATTAAGTGCCCTTTCTCCTCTTCCAGACCTGGTAAACCATCCTGGATTCTTCTAAGTTTAACCTGATTTGAAATTTACCTACTCTGAGAAGGCTTCTTAGGCAATGAGTTTCAGACCCCACAGAACATGAAACATTCATTCATTCATTCACTCACTCACTCACTCACTCACTCACTCACTCACTCGTTCATTCAAGAAATACTTACTAAGGGCCCAAGATGTGCCCCTGCCTTTATGGCGCTCATATTCTGAGCGGTGAGGGTAGGCAGACAAGAAACAAGTGGACACGGAAATAAGCATAGTATATCAGGAAGCAATAAATGCCACTGAAGAAAAATAGAGCAGCGTAAAGGAGCCAGGAAGTGTGGAGTGCGGAAGGGGAAGAGGTATCATTATTTTATAAATGGTGGTCGGGGAAGACTTCACCGATAAGGGGATACCTGAGTAACCCCTGAAGGAAGTGGAGGCTGTGGAGGTTCTGGAGGAAGGGCATTCCAGGCCAAGGGACAAGCAAGTGCCAGGGGCTCCGAGCCTAACTGTGGGTGGGATATTTGACGGACTTGCTTTACTGTAAGGCTCAACCCCTTGCTCTGCAATTCTCTGTGTGTCTACCTGCCTGTGGGTCTTTGAGACTCTCTAGGCCAGGGTTCAGCCCACTAACAAACTACCTGTCCACAAGGTAACTGGGATAAGGAAGAAGGTGGGAACCGGGTCATGTGGAAGGCAGCTGATGGGATGCTTCCCCAAATATATTTTGGTCTGGAAAGGGAGACTCAGAAGAAACACAGTAGCTATTTTCCTTTACCTGAAGGACAGTCACATGTAAGAGGAAGGAAACTTCCTTTCTGCCTCCTCATTTGAATTCTGCCACTTGAATCCCTGTTGTTTCAAGTGGCAGAATTCAAATGAAGCGGCAGAAGTTACAGAGAGGCAAATTTAATGCCAGATCAGAAATGTACTGTGTTCCCCCGAAAATAAGACCTAACCGGAAAATAAGTCCTAGCATGATTTTTCAGGATGACATTCCCTGAACATAAGCCCTCATGTGTCTTCGTATAAGACCCAGTCTTATTTTCGGGGAAACATGGTATGTGTGTTGGTAATTTTTAGAGCTAGAATCCACTGGCTGCCTCGCATAGCATTCATTACATCCTCCATCACCAGAAGTATCTGAGCACAGGATACTCGTCCTGAGATGCAAGAGGGGCAAGATATCCAGCAAGGCCCTTTCCAGTGCCAAGGCTTGGCCACGCTCAGTGTCTCCACCATTTATCTGACACGTTAGGACATGCTGACCCAGGATTCCATTATTTACTACCCTGTCTGATGTGGAGATCTGTGTCCTATCTTTCTTGAATCACCCACAATGCTTGGCACAGAAAGGGGTCAGGATGTGTGGCACTTCTTGGTCAGGTGTGGAAAAGTGGGGGAGGAGGATGGACATTAAACTACGCGGAGACCCAAGTACGACAGAAGAGAGGAGGGGCTGCTGCAAGAACCAAGGTAAGAGATGACAGGAAGGCTGGACCAACAGACCAGCAGGGATAAAAAAGAAGGCACCAAATCAGTACTAAGCAACATGCCCAACTGCCCGCAACCTAAACAACACCCCTGTCTGAGGAGGCCACACTCCCCGTCACTAAAAGGTGGGTCTTTTCACACCGAGGGCAACAGAGAGGGTTCTAGAACCAACCAGATTGGACCGTGACAGCCGTTCTGTATGTTGTGGACGATCAGGGGGGGAGCCACATCAGTGCAGAGGTAATGATGGGCGTCTGCTGTGAGCCGAAAGTAGCCATCTACCAGGGACACGAAGGACAAGGCCTCCTCGTGGGAAGAGAGCTTCAGTTCCTGGTGAGAGAAGAAATGCCCATGGTTACATCATGTGCTACCATCTTAAGCAGCTGACTCTATGGGGAGTTACACAGTGAGAAGGTATTCATATTTAAAACACAATGGAGAATGCGTGACCCCAAAGGAAAACTCCTTTTGTTGACAATAGCAGTAACCCTTGCATTTATATAGGACTTTGACTACTCATCCCTTTCTGAGCTATTATCTCAAAACTATCAGTGTGTTTGTATGTGAGAAAGCGGGGAACGGGAAGCTGTGGCAGGCAGGTGAACTGTGAAGCTGCCACCTTCGTCTAGGTGGAAAAGCAGGCCAGAATGAAAGGGGTGGAGGTAGAAAAGTCGAAATGCGGGGAGAGGAGCGTGTACACGAGGTACCCTGGTCTTGGCACTAAGCAATGACTGACTCAGCATCACACCTACTTGAGAAAAGGAAGCAGAGCACAGGTGCTTCGTCTCAGGCAGAGTTGGTCAAGAAGGCGAAACTTCTGGATTTTAATCCAGGAATGGTCCCAGATACAACAATGAGGTTGCTAGACACAGTCCAGGGACCTCTGAGGGTTTGGAGGAGGCAGAGAGTCTCACTCAAAGTAGGAGAGGCAAAAGTGGGGAAGAGGAAGGGAATAGCCGTGGGAAGGAGGTTTGCAGAAAAACACTTGGAGGTGACAGGTAGTTTTTTTGTTTTTTGTCTTGATCATACAGCCCTGAGCAGAGGTTGTCCATCTGAGAGGAGCCAAGGGGTCAACTAGGAACATCTCCTGGGGAAGGAGGGTACGTAAAGCCGTGATTAGAGCTTTGACTCCCAAAAGTATTCAAAAGCACCTGAGTCTTCAGAGCAGGGCAAAACACTACTTAAGAATAAGACCCTTTACACAGCACTGTTGCAAGAAGAGGCTAGTGGCAGAGAAAAATAGACCAGTGAAGGGGAAAGAGGGCGGATATAAGCAACAAGACAGGGTGGAGGGAGGGGGCCGCGTCACAGTTGGCTGCAATGCCAAGGGCAGGGAGCTCTAGGCCTGTGAGTCAAGGAGGCCACCACAGGGACGGTGATTCAGGAAGCAGACTTTGTGCTGAAGGTGCTTCCTTTCAGGGATGACCTGGCGTCCACTGCAGATCCCCAAAGACAAAATTCAAGATGGTCTAGCTTGGGCAGCCCTTCATCTAGTCATAGATGAGTGAGAGTGGAAGTCTGCATGGAAATGGGAGACCTCAAGGAGATGCAGAGAAGAGAGAAATCAAGAGATGATGCGGTAGCAGGTAAGCATCATGCTTCCCAGGAAAAACCGGCAGCCAAAGTATCGCCTGATCAAAGGACTTGGACCTCCCTGGCTGTGAAGGGACGAGGGAGTGAGATACAGAGGAGAAAGCATCGCAGTGTCGAACCTGGCTCCACAGGTTCTGGAGCCAGCGTGGCTGGTTGTGATCTCAGGATCTCCACTTGCTATTCTGTGTACACATATGTAATCATCGTGTTTACAGGTCCCAAACTGCCAAAGACTGGCAATCGCAAATGGTTCAGCCTAAAAGCTGAGTGACGATGGGGACGTTAATCTTTCTGTACCTCAGTTCCCTCCTCTGTAAAAAGGGGATAGTAACAGAGCCATCTCATAGGGTCAACATGAAAATGAAAAGAGTGGAGACTTGTCAAGCATTTAGAATAGGAAATGCCTAGCGTGCAGTAAGAGCTACTGTTTGTAAAGAAAAATAAAATAAGGCGGCAAGCGAGTATTTATTTCTTCCTGACTTTCTCCTGCTCCCCTACCCAGCTTGGCACAGAGTCATCGGCCCATGTGGTCAGAGCATGCTCTGACTTCGATGACAGGTGCACCCACTGGGTGCCAGACTTGAAACTGTCAGCCAGGACAGGAGAGGGGCAGGCCCACAGAAACTGTACCAGCTGGCCGCTGCTTCTCCTCCTCGGCCATGTATCTTCCGAGTTTGGCCATGCACAAGAGCCAGATCACAGGTGTGCCAAGCTCCCCCTCACTACAGAGTCTCTGGGGAAGAGAACGTTGGGGAAACCGAAGCAGCAACAGGCAGAACCGCCACTTCCTCACTCTGTGACCCTGGACAAGTTTCTGCACCTCTCCACGAGTCTCAGAGTTTCCCCTGGAAATAGAGCCAAAATTCCTACATCGAAGGTTCTTGTAAGGACTGAAGAGGATAATTGTGGACAGAATATATAACACAGCCCAGGATCTATAATATGCTGAATGAATAACACTTATTTTCACATTTTCCCTCCTTCCATTTCCACCTTCCCACTAGCATCTACCTGGGCTGGTCCACTTCTCCTTTCACCTTGTGGTTTGCTATGGTTTCCTGATGAGATTAATGTATGTTTATTGTTAAAATGGGGTGGGGGGGCTGTTATTTGAGGAATAAGGAAATTAAAATCACTCATAATTCCACGATACATAATAACTGTTACTATTTTATTATTTTTCTGAGAGCATGTGTAGGTACACGCATACCTTCTCAAAAATGTTTGAACAAAATTGGTGCTGTTCTATAGGGAGCTTTAGAGTCTGCTCTTTTCCCTTTACAAAGCATTTTTCCAGATTATTTAAAAATTCAGCAATTTATTTATATAATATTCTATTACTCAGGTGATTTATGATTTACCCATTCTATTACTGTATTTTTAGGTAATTTTCTGTATTTTGATACTGTAAATACTGTTGGAATAAACATGAGCGTTCAAAGATCACTGCCTGCATCTCTCACTGTTTCTGGAAGACAGAGCCCTAGACTCCTGAATGGAGGAATATGTAAAGAATTTTAACGCATGGAGCTAAGCTGCTTTCCAAAGGGTACATACACCAAGACAAGTTACTCTAGTTATAAAAGGGTGACTGTCCTAAACCATATCACCAGATTCTTTCCCAGCACTGAGTGTTATCCTTTCAACACACTCTTTGCCAAATTTTAGGCAAAACCTGGTTATTTCCCTGGCGCTGACTACCTTCACTTTGCATGTACCCTGCCTCGCCAACCTGTTCGCCCCACATTTGCCAGCTGTGACCTCCCTGAACAAACATGTATATTGTGGCAGGGTTCCCACTTCCCCTGCCAAACGGGCCTGCCTGTCTAGAATAATACACCCTCCAGTGACACCAAAGGAGAGGAAGTGAGATTGACCCCCTTCCTCTGTCCGAGAGTCACTTGGGTGTGCCTGACACCACGAGGAGACTGCCACCGCGGCCACAGCCACCCGCCTGATCGTCTGCAAACGTGCAAAGTGGGGCTTCCCACCACCCTCACCCCAGCTCAGCAGAGAAGCTGTGCAGGCCCTGGGGGGGAAACGCTGACATCCACCCATCTTCTGTGCCTTCACACTCACTAAGGTTTGTGAAATACTGATGCTGAAATATCTTTGGGAGAGGAGCAAATGCTGAAAGATACACACATTTGCAAAACCAAAGGAAGACACTGGGATGTACCAGTATAAATGCAAAAACCTGTCATCAGTAACGTCAAGGTCAGCAACAGGGGCTTTGGGCTTCAGTAAGATAATCACCAGATTTCCTGTGAAAGGCATGTACCTCATAACTGTCCTCGCATCACCAGATCCAGACCGAACGGCTTCTGGAGCAAACTTACCATTTTTTTGTTGTCCTGCTTATTAATGCTGACAACAGATTCCTTTATTACGATGTGGGTGATTTCGGGGAAGTAAGAAAAATTGCTCCACTCTTCCCGGATTTTGTTTCTCTCCTCATCCTTCTTGTGTTTATTTTCCAGTTTTTTCCGTTTCAGTTTATTTTTTTCCTTTTCAACAGGGATAACCTGATAACATGCATAAAAGTGACAGAGTTACGTTGGCGTTCTCCTTTTCTATTGGTAAAAAGATCAGTGCTTCTGGGAAAGCAAGGCAGAGCCTCCAACCTCGGGGGAGAGCATCAGCCTGGACTTACAGAGAAACTGGGAGAAACAAGGATCACAGTTTTGGGTCCTTCTCAGGGAGGCCTAGGATTGTACGCTTGGAGACCTTCATGAAGACACTGACTAACCTCTTTATATCACCTCTAACGTACAAGTACACTGAGAAAGGGAAATGAATGTCCATTACACATGCATCTACAATGAGGGCCCTCACTTCTGTTGTGTGTTTCAACAGAGGCAGAGAACCTGTTCCTCCCCAAATAAGACTGGACAGAACATGGGCTTTCTCCTTGTCTATCACCAACTGTCGTGACTCTATGACAATATTCAAGCCAGAATTTTCAAGAGAAGGTATAAATGCCATGCTTGACCAATCTAAGGAGTCACACGTGTCTGCACGGGTTTAAATATTTTGTGTAGCATGAGTCTTAAAGACTAGAGATCTGGGGTAAGATCCTGCCCCTGCCAGTTACTAATTAGTTCTTTCATCTCTTTGAGCCTCCATCTCCCCATCCATAAAGCAGAGATCTTACATCTTCGCAAGGTCCTTTGAGGATTAGGTAAGTTTTCATTAACATAGTACCTACCATATAGAAAGCACTCAGTAAGCGTTAGTCATTGTTATTTTAGCAAGAGAATAAAACAGGAGAAGAAAATCTCACCTTTACTTTAATACTATTATTTACAATAATAATAATGATGATAATAGCAGATATAATAACTTACTGAACATTTATTACATGCCAGGCTCTGTGCTAAATGACATTTAGTTCTCTCACCAAACCTATGAGGTAGATACAGTATCTCCATTTTACTGATAAGTAATATGGGGCTGATATAGGTGAAGTAACCCTCCCAAGGCCATGTAATGGAGCTAGGATTTGAACCAGGTTGAGTTAGGTTTAAAACCCACGCTTTGAAACCACTCTGCTCTACTGCCTCCTTCGACAAACACTTCAAAAAGAAGCTTCAAATTTAAAAAATCAGTTACCCTATTTCATGGAGCGAGAGGCGTAAGTTCAATTCTTGGCACAATCATTTATCAGTTATGACCTTGGACAAGTTGCTTAACTTCTCTACTTCTCTATGCCTCTTTGTGTTCATCTATAATTTAGAGATAATGGTAGTATTCCCCTCAAGGTTTCTTTGTTTGTTCATTTTTTGTTTTTAAGGAATAAATGAGTTGATACACATAAAAAGTGTAGAAAAGTACTTGGTACATAGTAAGCACTCGGTAAATATCTGATGTTCTTATTATATTATTACATATTGTATGTGTTATTCTATTTCTCTGTGTCCCTATAGAACTCAATAAATACTTATTTAGATCTACTGCTACATGGACGCAATAAAAGGTGAAGGGTTCATGGTCTCTAGCCTAAATAAACTCAGCCGACAAGGGTAATGGGTAGCAAATAGATCGCTACAACGGGATCAACAGAACACGCCATGTGACCCAGGATGCCCTGTTTTCATCAGCCACCTATTCCACTTACATTTGGTTTCTGTCTCCACTGGATTCCAAGATTTCCAGTCACCATCACTTCATAGTAGAGAACATTTCCACTGTCGTTTGGATGAAACCAATTCATCTCATTTTCTGATGAAATCAGTAACATGGAGGTCTCAAATATTTCAGCACCGTAATGTTTTGTCAAAGTCTCCAACGTAGCCAGGTATTTCACCTTCAGGTCATGTGTGGACACACTGCTGTCACAAATGGTCTTGTTGTTAAATTCCTTGAGGAAATCCTTGAAGACGTTATTTATCCGCATCCTGGTGAGAAGGTTCCTCTGCCTGATGGACTTATTCAATGTTTCTGGAATATATCGCTTGTAGCTAAGAGAAAGTAGAAAAATAATACCTCTTTTTCACATACAGGTTAGCAGAGAATAGTTTGAAAACAAACCCAAATCTATAATCTTCCTTCCATGGGTTGCCAAATGAGAAACGAGGATCTACTCCCCCCCAGAGGGTCTGAGATGGCGGTCAACAGAGACCGGAAGAGAACAGCAAAGTGCATTCCACAGATTTTACTGAAATGGAGATGCCGACAAGTATCACCCAATTTTCTGGGTCACAAAGGCAGGCAGCAAAACTACCTTATCTATGTTTTTGCTTGCTGATGTGATGTCACTGTTGTGTGCACATTAATATAGATGTAAACACACAGTTATAAGATTCAGCATCAGTTAGCAAGTGGTCTGAAAGGTGTCAAGAGGGATTAGAGAGGCTTTGTATGTTCTACGTACATGTCTGTTTCCTAATTTTTCTATAAAGGTCACATATTGCTTTATGAGAAATGGGGAAAACACATAAAAGCTAATTACATCCAAAAGATAATCACACAGTGTTTGCCATGTGAAAATGTCCCAGACAGATTAAATGGATCAATCAGTAAACTGAAAGGTTATGACCCATCCAGGTGCTCACAAGAGAGTATCTATGAGTAACAGAATCTCAACAAACTGACACACTGCTAGAACAGGAGGCAGCTTTAAGGCGAGTAAGAATACCCGTGAAAGAAAGAACAAATCTACTGGGGGCCAAACAAGTGGGGAGACTTGTGTGCCTGTTACTCCCCAGCCTGAGCACCTGGTAATCCCTGCTGCATGAATGGTTTAAAAACAGTGAACACTGTGAAGTGTGAATTTACCCCCAGTAAATGTTGTAATATTTTTTTAGATTAATGTAATGGAGGGGATGATCAGAGGAGAGTTGTCAAGTTTTTACGTTAGCCTCTTGAAAAAATGAAGAGGAGGTGCCCAGAGCAAAAGCCACAGGAGAAAAAAAAAAGAGATAGAGAGCAAAAGTAGCAATACAGCATGTATCTAACCAGTCCGTGCATTACTGAGGAGCAATTCGTGATCTGCTCCAGACTCTGATCAAGGGCAGCGGAGGTCTACTCAAGGTCAAAGGGATACAATAAGTAACCTTATGAGAACATGCATGCTGCCTATCACAACTATTACAACTATAAATAATTTCCTCTTCAAAATGAGACTGTCTTCATTTATGACAATTACATCTTACTGAAAAAAAAATTATATTTCATAGGTGAGTGGAAATTACCACGTTTCCCCGAAAATAAGACCTAGGCAGACCATCAGCTCTAACACATCTTTTGGGAAAAAAATATAAGACCCGGTATTATATTATATTAATTATATTATATTATAAAACCCAGTCTTATAGTAAAATAAGACCGGGTCTTATATTAATTTTTGCTCCAAAAGATGCATGAGAGCTGATGGTCCGGCTAGGTCTTATTTTTGGGGAAACACGGTATGCAAATTGAATATTTCTTCACAGAGACTTGATCACAAATGACAGTTTTAAGTGAATACAATTTCCTTAAGGTAACAGTTAATCATCTTTCACAACAGCTCTCTAGGGAACTCTAGTTCAGGCTGGGGAGGGTAGTAGCTTCCTGTAGAGATATATTAAGAAGCATTTTAAAATACATCCAACACAGAAGGAAAAAGTGCAGTGATAGATGGCAATGCCTACAATGGGCAGAGAAGGAAGGGGAGGGTGTGGGGGCCACTATTCTGATTGGCAACCGCAGCCCAGAACTTTCACCCTAGTACAGATGTCAAGGTCATCAGCCAACATTCCAAATCAGGACACAATCATAACTGAGCTACCTTTTATAGATATTCTAAAAAGAATATTTGGGCACTGCAGAGAAGAGGGGTCAGCTAACAGCTGCCAGGGGGTAAAATGAGATGTGCGAGCACATATAAAAATAACACCATCCCCACCATCAATTCTTTAGCCAGAAGAAAGCAATAAATGAGTTAACACATGCAAAGGTTCACCTGATGTCCTTGGGGAGTTCTGGCAGCTGCATCTTCTTTATCATGGCGTAGTGGGAGATGGCCAGGACGGCCATCCCCAGACACTCGTTCTCGATGTCATGCCCGTCCTGCTCAGTCTTGGGGTCTCGGATGGGAGCCAGGCATTTGACCAAATCATACTGGCCCTTTGGAGCAAAGGTGAGAAGAAATGAACCACCACTTAAATTTCAAGAGTCCACTCATGTTTCTGATCTTGAGAGGCAGGTTCTCCACACAGGGAGGTGCTAGCCAGAAAAGCAGTACAGCATCAGACTAAGGAGATGGGTTGTGTCTCTGGCACCCAAGCTCTTTCTCAACAGCTGGGCAGGAAGGGGCTCAGGTGATGTTCTCTCTGGATTCATTTATTCACTTAACAAATATTTTTTGAGCATATGCTAGGTCCTGGCGAACAGCACGAACACATGAAGCCCTCTCAGGGAGCTTACCAAATAAATGGTGAAAAGCAGCGAGGCCTGGGCTGCATCCGGGCAAGGAAGGCAACAGCTGGCTGGGGTTTGCTCTTTCACTAATTCCACCACCATGAACTGAGATATCCTAGTCTAGGAACTGGGTGTAAAATCGACAGGGCACCTCACCCCGTTCTGATGTAGATTTAGAAAATGGGGAAGGAATCCACATTGTACAGTGCCTCACTACCACATGTGGTTTCTTCAAAATCTGCTGTTCAAGTTTCCAGTGGTGAAATGTATCACCAAAATACATCCCCTCCCCGATGGAGGTGCCCAGTATTCCAAGAGCCAACGAGGGCTTCAAAAACAAACAAACCAAAAACACTAAAAAGCAATGCCCACCCCCTGCCTTGTGCAGAGTAACGAAGATGCTGTCAGTGCCAGCTCTGGTTTATTTTTATTAAACCCTAACCTCAGTGCCAGACATGCTGCCAGGTTCTCTCATTTACTATTTCACTTCATCTTCACAACAGCCCGAGGAGGTTGATGCTAACTAACATCATCATCTCTACCTGACAGGTGAGGAATCTAAGGCACCAAAAGGTGAAATAACTTCATCCCTTCATCTGGCAGTTATTGATTCCTGAGAACCCATGACAGGCCAGATGTTATTCTAGGTGCTAGGGATACAGCAAGAAACCAAAGTACATCCCTGACCTCAGGGAGATTCCATTCTAAGAAGAAAGAATAACAAAATAGAAATAGGTAACATCAGGTAGTTATAAAAAACAAAGTCAAGTAGAAAGATAGAGAGCCAAGGAGGCCAGGCACCTAGTGAGTAGAGGGCTGGAGAGTCAAACGTAGATGTGACTCCAGGGCCATGGTTCTTCGGTGCTGCCCCACAGCCACACTCAGTCTTTACGGACTAACTGAGAGCATCCGGTACTCTAAGGGCAAGGAACTCCTTCGCCTTTCTCTAGCTTGAACAGAAGTAGACACGAAGACTGGAGGTGGTATTCCTACATAAGGAAGCCACTCACTTGCCCCAGAGTGACTTTAGTTTACTGGTTTGGGATAGAAGGTTCTCACCGCTGCAGTTCCCCTTCTTTCCAAGACAGAACTTCTTGTTTCTCCCAGATAACAAAAGGACACTGACCACTTCCACAAACTACCGAAGAGAAACAACAATCACCTCTGCCAGCAACGTGTGCAGAAGAGAACAGAATCCGAAAGGATTCTATTCAGCTGTGATTTTCTGTACACATCACTGGACAACTACCTAGTCAAGTAACTCATTCCTGAAGGTCTGAAAGGTCAGAATCTAATGCAACACTTACTCTTGAAGTATGATGCACTCTTCCTTTACACTTCCTCTCCCAAGAAAGGTAAAAGAATAAATCTCAGATATGAATTTACAAAACTGAGAGGCTGAATTCAAAAGGATCAATCTGAAAACAGCCAGTTAATTTCTTTAACACAGTTATCTGCCCAGGACTGTGTATTTCTCTGTTGTATGTATGGATGGGGATAAAGTGTAATCAGTAACTAACGCTGTACAATGGAATCTAACTGTGACACAAAATCACATGTGACAGTTTATCCTAAGGTCCTTGAAAAGAGTCTGGTGATATTAACACGTTGCATACGGATCACGAGAATCTTCACGAAGGATTTAAACCCCGAAGTTAACAAATAAAATACTATAAACACGTAGGTATGAGGTTGTTCAGACAGCCTGTAACAGTGATAGCATAACAGGGAAAACTTGAGGAAAACCAAAATTGTCCAGAAACTAGAGATGAGTTAAATAAATGATGGCTTTCCCCTGGATCCTGCCTCACACTCAACTTCCCACCTGAAAGCTTCACTTGTATGTCTCGCAGGCATCTCCAGAAGAAAATGTCTAATTCCCACCCCTTCTCCAATCTGTCCCTTTCAGTCTTCCCTATGTAGGAAATGACTCCTTTATCCATCAAACACTGTCCAAAACATAAATCTCACATCATCTTTGATTCTTCAAATTCCCTCACCTTCTACAGCCAACCCCATCAGCAAATCATATTAATTCTATCTTCCAAAGTAACCACAGATCCATCCATTTTCTCCAAGTCTCATGCCACTACACCAAGCCACGCTGGCATTTTCTCCCATGTGGACCAAGGTAGCATGTTCTCAGCTAGCATATCTGGAGTGAGCTCTGGCTGCAGCACAATCCACTTTCCATGTACCAAGAAGAATCATCATTGACTTCAACCATAAATAAAATCAAACCCTTCCAAATAGCTTTTCATTGCACTTAGGGTAAAAACACAACCCCTTGCCAGCTCATATAAGGTTCTGTGTGATCTGCCCCACCAGTCTCATTCCTTATCACCCTCTTCTTCTCCGGACACACTGACTTTCCCCTCAGCTCTGACCTACCTCCGGGCCTTCCCAGTTCTGTTTCCTCTGTATCAGATGTTTTCAACCGGGGAGACTTTGCCCCTGAGGGGATATCGGGCAGTGTCTGGAGACATTTTTGACTTCCACAACTGGGGGCACGGTGCTACTGGCATCTCATGAGGCCAGGCGTGTGGGTAAATACCCTGCAATCACAGGGCATTCCCTAACAACAAAAAATTATCCCGCCCAAAATGTCAGCAGTGCTGCTGTTGAAAAGCTTTGCTCTACATAGAAGAAATACCTTCCCCACTCCTCCCTGAGAATTGTAGGCTCCTTTTCATTCTTCAAGATTCGGTATGAATGTCCCCTTCTTAGAGAGACCCTCTCTGATCACACTATTTAAGTGATGTCTCCCCAAGCAAGCCCCTGCTCCCCATATTATCGATCACAAAAGCTTTTTTCTTCACAGCATGGCTCACAACTTCTTACGTATTAGCTACGTATCACTTTATTTGCTCGTTTGTTTTCTGTTCGCCCAACTTGAGACTGTGTCTGTCTTGTTCACAGTAGTTGCAGCCCCTCAGCAAAGAGTACACAGACACTCAGTAAATATTTGTTGAATAAGCAAATGATTATGAAGTCATTGAAACAACAAAGATCTGTATCTTTGACAATCGAAGGATCATCAATAGGAGGAATAAAAAATCAGCTTATGATACGAACAGTAAGATGTTTTCAGAAACCACGTAGTACATAATATATATATTTACACGGTAAAATCAGTAAGCATATGAAATATATATACATATATGCATACATACACGTATGTATGTATGTATGTATGCATGTATGTAATCTCAGGGTGATGTCACTTAGGCGACCCTTCTGGCTTTTCCCTAGTGTCTAATCTTTCTTCCACCACCACAATTCAGAGTGAGCACTTCCTTCCTCCACAAACATTACGAAGAGAGAAGTGCCTTCATCAGCCCCACTGACCCACACCTTCTCTCTCACAGCTTTACTCTGCTCTCTCTATAGAAGGCACTGCAGATGAGAAGTAAACTGGTAGAAGGTGAGGGGAAAAAGAAAGGAATAGGGAAGACGTGAAGCCTGGAAAACCCAGAAATGGGATAACCAGCTGCCTGGACACTGAATTGCTGCCTTCCCTCTCCTTACTTGGGGCAAATCCACGGTAGCAAAAACTGCCACAAGGCAGGCCATAAAGCATTCTACTGACTCATTCCATGAAACCCAGGTTCTGTTGGGCCCAAACTTCTTACCTGAGCAAACAGATACTCCAGGGAGCTGGCGTCAAGCAGAGGGGTTGCATCTGGAACTTTTTTTTTCTCGTAGCCATTTTTCTGCTTCTTTGGAGAATGTCGCCACACCGACTGCTCGTTATCATTGGTCCCATGCCAGTTGGTGAAATAGAACCTGGAAGGCAGGAAAATAATGTCAGTTGTGGGAAAGGGGACCTGGAAACGTGTGGGAAAGGTGTCCTGGTTCTACCCAGAATTATCAGTGCCGGAGGCTAATCTTTCCTGAGAAGCAAGCAGACAAACATTTCATCTGTGTAGCACTTCATTGCTTCTAAGGTCCTTTTCTTTTTCATTCTTACAAGCTCTCTGTGAAAAGCATCCTGCAGAACCTCATCTATGACTCAGAGATAAGGTGACTTCCGTAAGATCACAAAGATAGGTCCTCTGACCTTTTACTACATCTTCCTAAATAGGAAAACACCCATGACGAGTAGATGTCAGCCCACCAACTCCTTTTATCTCTAATTTTACCTTTAATGATGCCATCCTGCCTTGAATCCAAGACCCATTTTGTTCACATTTTAACATTTCTAAAATCTAGCTTCATCAGACAGCCAAGGTATACAGTGAATACGGCAGTGTTTCCTACTTCCTAGACAGCTGTTATTAAATTGATGGTTTATCTAGGATAAATGGAGTTTTAAAATAGAAGACATACATGAACATTACTATAAGCTTAGCCTGTAGTGTTGTGAATTACATTAATAAGCACTTAATATACATTATGTTATTTAATCCTTATAGCAACTATACAAGGTAGATTTCATTGTTTCTATTTTACAGATGAGGAAAACGAAGGTTCCAAAGGTTAGGAGGCCTAAGCCTATAAGCCCGTTATCTTAACTGCCACTTTCTCTGCCGCCTGTTAAGACAAACACAGTGAGTTCTGGCATGTGTGAAAGTGAGTGAGCCGAGCTGATCCAGGCTATCTCTAGGCTACAGACTCAGCTGGTGCCTGGGTCTCTCTCCTTTGTCACGCCCACGTGCTGATGAAAAACCACAGCATGGTCAAACAACAAATAAAACTTCCTCCCAGAAAGAGCTGCCATTAAACTCAGACTCCTGTCACTGAACTGTAATTGCAGAGCCTAACACATGCCAGGCCCTGTGCCAGGCTCTGGGATGCAAAGGGTTCTTGAGCACAATCCCTGCCCTCTGTGAGGTTCCCTGTCTACAGGTCCAGATGGCAATCAGTCAGATCCAACAATAATAATAAAGTAACATGTCATACATGTGACTCATCTGTGACTTTCATGGACCCACACACACACATTTTTCCCTTCCTCCATAAAAAAATTAATTAAAGTTATATTCTACACATGCATTGGTATAAAGATGAATATAATCCAGACTGGATTATATTACATTTTTCCTGATTTTAAATTAAATTAAAACAAATTCGTGGGCATTAAATATGATGAGCCCTAGGCACTGTGCCTGATAAGATAAATTGTCCCTGGATGTCAGAGACTCAGATAAGGTGCCAACAGAATACCAAGGAGGGAGAAGCTACCCTCCACTGTCAGGGAAGAGAGAAAAGGTTTGGGAAGGGAAGTTGCGATGAGAACCAATAAATGCCAGGCTACAGAGCCTGGACCACACGCAGAAGGCAGAGGAAAGACTGTGGGCAGGCTGATGTGAGGCGGATTCTTCTGGAAGACGGCCTCATGGATGATGGACTGAAATGAGAGAGGCCAAGAGACAAGCGCGTGCCTGCGGCAGCCATCTGGGCAACTCCGTGAGCTGGTGGGGGCAGAGGCGTCAGCTGTCATGCTGGCCACTGAGTCCCCAGTGCTTTGGCGTGTAACAGGTGCTTAGTCCATGATTGTGGACTAAACAACAAATGCATCAACTAATTCAGGGAGGAGAAATCAACACAGAGAGGAAAGGAGGAATAAGAAAGTTATTTTAAAAGTCAAATCAACACGTTTAAACTTCTAATGATTCTATAACTTATGCAAGTGACTGAGAATTTGACTGTGGGCTTTGGTGTCTCTCACTGGCACACAGAAAAGGACCACGTATCCATGGAGCCCACGTGCAGCATAAACCACAGCTGCGGAACTGTCTCTCCACCACCTATGTGGCCGGGGATCAGGGGCTGGTAACCGAAGCCTGCTCTTCCAAGGGCAGAACGGAGCACAGACCCAGAGGGCTCAGCTGGTATGGGCTCTCGGGGGCAGGCAGAAAGTAAGAGGTGAACCAGCTCCACCAGCTGAGCAGATACAGGGAAATCTGACATTGCGGCAGGAAAAAAAATGGACAAAGACATGGCTAAGTCCCGTGACTGCTGAGGAAAATGCAAAATGGAGGCTTCTTGTCATTCATACAGTAAGTGCAGCTCTACTAGAAGTTCTGGGGGCCTGCCTGGAAGGCGACACGTGAAAGGCTCTAAACAGGATGATGAAAACAGTGGCTGAGAGCTTGTGAGCGCTCACCAGGTGCCAGGCACTCCGTTACACAAAGGTGTGGAGCACGACTCTGACACGCAAAACAGGTAAATTCTCTTTGATAGTGCAGGACGATGGTGACGAGAGTGTGAGAATTATGTACAATACGGGAGGTCACTTGGGATAATGGGAGAAAGGATCTCAAGGATGGAGGAGGCTGTCTAAAAGAGAAGCACTGAAGACAGATTTTCCCTGACCCAGCCACGCCATGGTTTTCTTCTTCCACATCCCACAGAGTCTCTACGGGAAAGAGTCCTTGGCCCTGGTAAAACCAGGGGCCCACTGTACTTCCTCTGGGCAGAAAGCAATCTTCAGTCGGGTCTGAATGAGGACATTCTTCCAGGCTGCTGTCTGAGCCCTCTGGGACAAGGTTTGGCTTGGAAGCCTTCTGGCAAGATGTCCAGACAGGATAAGGCTGAGGAGATCAAAGATTATGTGCAGCTTCTCTACCTCATCCAAGATTGAAGGGAGCCTAAAACAAGGCTGGATCTTTAGAAAGTGCCTAGAATCAAAGGCTGACAGCTTTCTATCTAATAAGATGACAAAACGAAAAGAACAGAACAAAAAAAGACTTTAAAAGAGGCGGCTGCCAAAAATCAACACCTTCCTCATTGTGTCCTAATGAAGACAGAAATTCTACACTCCTTTTTAAAATGATGATGTTCATCAAAATTGAGCCAAACACTAATTCCTAATATGGCACAAAACTATCATCGAAGTACAAGAGTATTTCCCAAAATAGAGCTGGGAATCCACTGAAATAGTTACCAAAATTTATTTTTATATTACACCTACGTTAGTGGTGAGATTGTGAGGTTTTAACATGTTTGTAGCTTGTTGTAATGCAAATATTTTAGCTTAGGGTGCTTTTTTCCCAAGTTCAAAGAGCCTGTGGTAACAAAGCAATATCCTGTTGAAGCCAACATCAGGTACAAAGAAAAGGTGCCAAAAATGAAGCACCCTCGCACTTCCTGGCACCTAACAGAATGGCGAGCAGGCAAAGACAGCTTTTAATAGTGAGGGATTTACTTGACCAACAAAAAGCAATGCCTCAGAGCGTTCTGTGCTAATAAGACGACTCACTAGGTATGTGACTCTGGGAAACACACTTCTCTTTTTTGGGTATCAGTTTCCCCCTAAAAAATGGAAAGAATTGAATTAGGTAAACTTGGGTCTCTGCCAACTCCCATATTCTGCCATTCTAGATTCCCAGCCAAGTGGAGAAACCTAGAGGGAAAGAACTAGAACTCCGTGACATGTACCCCCAATGCTAGAGTGGGAGGTGCAAATACACGTTTCAATGCTGGATCACACAGTCAACCCCCAGGCCACAGAAAGCAAGATTATTTTGAAAAACAAATCCAAATTTAGTCAGAAGGCTCAGCTGGGTGGAGTGAATGTTTCCCTAAGTCTGGGGCGTGAAATCTCACAGGGCACACACTTCTGCCATTAAGGTGAGACCTTGGGTGAGTACAGAGAAAAGAAAAATAGTCCCAAGATGGTTATCAAAGAGCAGATCTGGTTCAGCTTCTGCTGAGAAAAACTTCCAGGCTCTTCTGGAATGGTAACAACTCTACTGACTTCCCAAAGGAAATAGCAGCTACGACAGGTGGAGAGCCCCTGAGGTCCCCTCAAGGGCTTTCCCAGCATGTCTCTCCCTGCATTCCATCAGCCCCTGAGCTAGCCTACTGATTTCATCGTGTCCATGTAAGTTAAAAAGTGTTCCCCTATTTATAAGCGCCTTTGTTAAATACATGTGTTCACTTGTGCTTCATTAGTATCTAACAAACACACTTTCAATTCTAAGTACAGAACAAATCAGCTTATAAACTCAAGAGACTACAGCTATGAAGTGTTGACTGTCTATGCCACCTTGGGAGACTCTGTGACATTTAACAAGTCTACAATATGGGAGAAAAGGAAAGTACTCATCAGAAGAGAAGTTACAGCTGCCCTAGACAAAATCCCTTAGGAAGTGGATCAAAACATCCACCCGGAGAGCAAGACCAACCTAGAATTTCTAAGGTATCACTTCAGGCAGTGTTTCTCAAGCTCTTTAGCTGCAACTTTCAGTAAGAAATATATTTTATTACATGATGAACTAGTACATACATATGTATTGTAGCTCTTAAACAAAAGTTTTCAAAAACAGTATTCTTAGGATATGTATGTATGCTGATATTATATATTCTTGCCTGTTTCTTTTTTTTAAATCTGGTCCCAACTCACTAAATTCAATTCATAACCATGACTCACCACTGTTTGAAACACTCTGCTATAGGATAGTAATTCTATTCAAAATACCCTCTGCATCATAACGAGTTCTTTTCTATAACGTGGAGGAAGACGGTGATCAAATTCATCTTGAATTGTATTCCAAATACTGAAGAAGTCCTTCCTCAAACCAAGCAGATACAAAACTTACAAATTACAAAAATGACTACCATCCTTCTGGTAAGTGAGTCAGGGCTGCAGGCTAACTATCGCCCGTCCCTGCAGGGGGAAGCCAGGCAGGCACCCGTACCTCATCCGGTAGTGGAGCCGGACCGATGTCTTGTCGTCAACAGTGATGGTGTGATTCGGAGCATACCAGAGCTTGGTGTTCTCATCGTACAGGGCAAAGAGGTTGTGACACAGAGGAGAGATACCTGGGGAAAAGTAACGAACATATGAGAAAGGTGAAGATAGGTACATTTGGCCATCTGTTGCCCACACGTGACATATGCAAAGTTAAGAAATTGTCTCCTCCCGAAAGAATCTAGCTCATATTCGTATCCTCTTAGGGCAAACAGGACTTCCAACCGTGCTCAGTCGGGCAGTTTTAATCATAATAATTAAGAACTAGGGGTCCTCAGGAGTGTGTACTGTAGCTCCTGGCAAACCAGATTCACGACATTTAAAAATAAATGCCTCATGATATTTCTCACTACTATGTCTATGACAGAGTCTTACCAAATCCTGCTTTTAAAAAAAGGCCATCTGAGAGGTTCCTGGATGCCACCTGATGTTCACCTTGCTAATCAGAGTCAGAAACATTTTGGAGTTTGACAAATTCCCAATCTGTCTCCTACAGAACATGTTTAAACAACTCTAATACACTGTGATTAAACACACAAAGTCCCTGCTAGTAAGTGCAAGAAATTGTGTGTTAGAATAAATAACCAAAGTGATTTTTGTCAGTGATTGAAATCTAGTACCATTAATAATAAATATACCTCTTAGATACTCTGTAGAGTTAGTTATCATAAGTACTTTTACTAGTAGCCAACTAACAAGAAGCTATATGCTTAACAAAGATGGTCCAAGAAGCTCCCTCACTCCCCGGCCCCACCAACTGCCTCCGTTGATACAAGAATGATTGAAAAGATAGGGAGATTATGAAGCCAGGAAAGCACCTTTTCACTTATTTCTTCTGAGCCCATGACTAAAATTACACCGCTCTGTAATCTAAAAGCAGGTAGGGAAAGGGAGGAAAATGACTGCAAATAATCAATACCAACTGAGACTTTCATGTGTGCTCAGGCCTCCAACGAGGATACAGTGAAGTTAAGCAAAAGACACATGAGAATATGAGATAACTGGTACCTGTTTCCCAAATCAGACATCTGAAGTGAGACGCACATTGGCAGGGCCTCTCGACCAGCGTGCCTACCTAGGCAGGGACTCTCTCCAATGAACATGCTGAGTTAAGAAGTTACAAACACCTTGATGCCTCAATGCCTGCCTTTCAAGGTAATTGGGAGCTACCCCTGCAGAAGTCACACTCCTCCAGAAGATAGAGCTGAACTTCAAACAGCATTATCTCGGGGGAGCAATGGCAAACGGCTTGTGGATCCAGTAATATTAGGACTATGTTTCAGGTATGTTATAGTTTTTCATTCATAAATTGGTTTTTGTGGACTAGCCAGGAAACCTAGCTTTTCTTTATGTGTATTCGTATTTGAATGTGCACTGGCATACACATTTGAAGCATAATTTATTTATGATTATTTATAATTATAATTTATTTATAATATTACCTTTAAATCCTCCTAACACCTAATGAGGTAAGTATTATTTTTGCCACTTTACAAATGAACAAACTGCAGCCTCCTGAGATTTAGTCTGATTCAAGGTTATTCAGTGAGTGTTAGGTTGGTGCAAAAGTAATTGTGGTTTAAAAGGTTAAAAATTGTAAAAACCGCAATTATTTTTGCACTAACTTAATAAAATGCAGAGCTGGGATTCAAACCAAGGTAGAGCTACGGAGGAAGTGAAATGATGAGAGCTAAAAAAAATAATTTTTGCCGTATAATAGTGAAATACAGGGAAGAGAACAATATTAACCCAAAATATCACTTACTATAATAATAGAGCCACGAAAATATGGCATCCCATATTCAGGTGTTTTTAAAATTAATAAATTTTTACAACGTTCATCTGAGTCGGTTACAGAAGAGACCACTCGTTGTCTACGGACGGGGCTTGGAAACTGACGCCCCAAACTGACTGACCCCGAACCCAGAGTCGTGTGAGATACAGTGGCTGCAGCTGTCTCTGGACTCACAAGCTCACTCCTCTCACCTCCTTTAGCAGCACTTCCTTGGTCTCTCAATAACCGCAGCCCAACAATTCTTCACAAATGAACCTTGCTAACATTTATACCTGCTGATGGCAAGAAGCCTGGCTAAGACAACAAACACCATAAACTAAATCTCAAGGGAAAAGAGGAAAAAACAAAACAAAACACAATGCCCTTAAAAAATACTTCAGAAGCACCAATTTACGTCTAGTTGTTTTGCTAGTTAAAAATTATTTTTAAAGCTTTGCTATCTATTCAAAATACGTTTAGGCTATTAATTCATTTCCCCCTAATAATCTATAGCTCAGCCAATTTTATATAGTGTTATGTTTAGTTAGTAAGGGTCTCCTATACTCTTCCCTATAGCACCAATCTCTCCTCTTTTATTGGAACTCTGGTATTTAAAGCATTTTAGGCAGAAAGATATACATCAGAAAGAAAATGGGTTTTTCTAGACGAGCTGTTTTATAAACAAGGTAGATGATTCTTGAAATAACCATACTATCCCCACAGAGTTGTTCTGAGGGCCACAGATGATATAAATAAAACATGGATCAGACTGTCTGCCATCATAACTACCCTTCCCCCCCGAAAATAAGACCTAGCCAGACGACAATCAGCTCTAATGCGTCTTTTGGAGCAAAAATTAATATAAGACCCGGTCTTGTATTACATTATATTGTATTGTATCATATTGTATCATATCATATTATAAGACCCGGTCTTATATTACAGTAAAATAAGACCAGGTCTTATATTAATTTTTGCTCCAAAAGACGCATTAAAGCTGATTGTCGTCTGGCTAGGTCTTGTTTTCGGGGAAAGCACGGTAGTTACTTCATCCTAAAATAAGTGGATTTTTTAAAAAACAGCTTTACTGAGAAGTAATTTACATACCATAAAGTCTACCCATTTTAAGGGCACAAGTCAATGAATCTTAGTATGTTTACAGAGTTGTACTACTGTCACTAGGATCTAAGTGAATTAGATCTGTAAGTTTCCATAATTTAACTTATTTGTCATTTAAAAGTAGGTAGGCAAAAACAGCCAGTGACCCCAAGTTTAGAGGATCATGAAAGGGACTTCATTTTGTTAGTCAGTTTGGTTTACACCTTCTGAGGGCAATAGGCTAACTTGAATAAGACAAGCTTCATTTAAAAAAAAAAAAAAAGGATTGTGCTATTCACAGCCTCACTGTCCTTTTCACAACTTGGCATTCTGACCAAGCCACAAAGCAACACTCAATTTCTCACTTTAACTCAGCATCACGTGGGTGGGTGGGGGCTGGGGGGGAGGAGGCAGGTCACAGCAGCAGCAGGACTGGATCATACTTTTCAGAAGAAGTTTTGAACAATTATTATGCTATTGAGAGCTGCCGCTTATCGAGCTTATAACGTTGTGGTAGGTATTGTGCTCATTTAGTGCTGACATTACTCCAATGTAGCCTCCACAGAAGGCAAGCATCATTCCTTGGTATCCCACAGCTCCTTAGTGACAGAGCGGGAATAAGCCACTTGGCAATGCAGAAAGTGAACAGTGAAACTCCAGGAATTCAAATCACTGGCCTAAGATCAAACGCAAGTAAACGGAAGAGGCAGATGCAACCCCAGACTCCAGAGCCCACACCTCTTTCCACTCGGGCAGAGACACTGGGTTGTGCTTCTGGGATGCTGTGCCACCCAAGCCCACCCGGTCCGGGCCCCGGGGCCATGCCAGTACTCACAGCACGCTTGCGCCGCCCTGATGCAAAGCTCCTCGGCCGTGTACTCCCCACCGCTCAGTCGGAGGGGCTCCCTATCCGGTAGGTAGAAGAGCACTTCCACCCCTGGCTCGGGGGCCTCCAGATTCACCTCGGTCTTCTTGGAGCTCCGCATTTTAGCACAGAAAGCCATAGCATTGCAGTCCTCTTTTATGTTTAGATACTGTAAGGAAAACGAGACTGAAGTCATTCCATGGGCTAGAAGGTCCAGTGGTAAAAGACTGCTATGAAGGGAAGCAAGCAGAAATATGTGCTATTGGGCAAGTACCCCTCCCTGCTCTGTTCCTCCCTGAAAATCAAATGCATCAGAGCTTACGAGAGGCGAAACTGTGGAAAACAATCAATTATGTGTTCTAATTAATTAGTTGTGGTCAGGCCATAGTCTCAAAAGTTAGAATAGTTTTAGACATGGCTTAAATTTATTTTCTCTATTTGCACACGAGCTATAGTTGAAAAATGTGGCTCACTCTGGAACGATTGATGTTAATGTTACAAATACTGCTGCTACCTCTATTGGAATCATTTAACTTTTGAACAGACCTGTGGCACGAATCACCGTCTTTTAATTTTGGGTCTATCTCCCACTAAACTGCAAGCTCAGTGAAGGCAGTAACCATGTTATTGATCTTCATGCCCCCAGAGCCCAGCCCAGGGCTGGCTCAGACACAGCACACACAAAAGGACTAGCAATTCATGTTCATAAGCCGCATGGAAGGTTCATGAAAATTACTTAATGCAGCCAGGACCCCGTCACCCCACGGGCAGGCAAGAGGATGAGCAGCACACTGTGGCAGCAGAACGAGGGCAGGAAGCCTTGCTCTGAAGAGGTCAGAACCCTCTGGTGACAAGCTTGCAAGTAAGTCAGTCGTGAGCTCCCTCAACTCGAAGGGCAACTAGGATCAAAGAGCCCAGCTCAGCAACTTAGTCTTGGGCAAAGAAGGAAAGGGGAACAAGGGAAAGTCCTACAAACTAACATCCCCCTCCTCGTGCCTGCCAAGCCAACCTTCATTGAGCCCCCAAAGTAATGTCTCCATAACACCAATCAGGTCCTCCAAAGGCTCCCCATTTATCTACAGACCAACCTCAAACTCTTGGTAGAGGCCCTCCATCAATCACCTGGCCAGCTAGCCTCACGCGGCTCAGCTTCAATCACTCCTAACCTCTCACTTCATGCTTCAAAATCCCACAAAGCTGCCATCTTCCCCCAATGCACCCCATAATGAAAAATAAAGATGGAAAACAGAGTAGCTAAAGTCTGCTTCATAATCCAAGATAAACTTTTGCCCTTGAGAATCTATATAGACATGGCAGGAAAAGAATTCAAAGACAGTGTCATATCCTTTACCCTAAGGAGATGATCAGGCAAGTATATGTAATTATATAGGTACAAGATGCTACACCGTTTGAAATGGGGAAAAAAAAAATGTAACCAACAACGTCCAACAAGAGAGGACTCACTAAACAAAATAAGGAATAGAATTATAAAGGAATAGTATGCAGCTGTTAAAAAGTTGAAGTTCATACAGCTACTGAAAGATGTATATGACATACTACAAAGTTTTAAAAAAGCATAATATGTCTATTATGATCCTTTCGGCTATACATACATATAATTGGGAAAAACATACAATAAATTGTTAACAATGGTGCATACCTGCGAGGATTACAAAGGAACTTTAACCTTTTCTTTGTACTCCCTACACTTTTGCACCAGGATTTATTTTAAAGCAGCACACTCAGCATTTAGGATGAACAAAAATTAAAATACTGATGTTTGAAAACTAAAGGATATAATACAGGTAGCCCTACAAGTTCAAGATCGGTTCCATTATTCTTTTTAAAACCTATTTTCCTTTTTGTCTTTTTTAATAAGTAGATGTACATACCTGCATTTATTCTGCTGTCCAATGTCCCCCAAAAGCAGACTGGATTTTCTTCTCTACTTTCCAAAGCCCGTTCAGAGCTGAGCTAAGGACAAAGATAAGTAAATAAATCAGCTGCAGAGGTAATTGCATTGGAAAAGAAAAGGACACTTTCATTAAGGAAGCAGCCCAAACCATAAGCAGGCAGGAAAAAGCATCTGAGAGGAAGAAGGGGGAAAAAAACAACAACAACATTGTTGAGGACACTGAGGACAGAGAGGCATCTTAGGGTGTAAACAGCAAAGAAGATATTCCCTTCATTGCTGCAAGAGAGGAAGCCAGGGACTTTTGCTTCCTGGCGTAGAGAACCCTGTCCAGTGTTAAGTGAAGACTCTGCACCTTTTCCGTCAACAACCTCTCTCCTGAGGCTGTGAACAATAGTGTAGGACATCCAAAGATGTGCACTTGTATTTCCTAGTTCCATTTCCTTTAGAATTTCCCTCCTCCCAACTCGGTCTGTCCTTGGCCTCATTTTAACGGTGAAACAACATAATGGGGTAGTGAAAGGGGGAGGGCCTGGGAATAAATCTGACAAAAAATGCTATCAGCTCACCAAATATTTTCTAAGCCATTGTTACTTGAACACGTAGCATATAAAGCCCCCTCCCAACTCCCAACCCATCTCAAAGCCTACTACTACACACACACACACACACACACCCTCTGTATTGTTTCCAACTTTTCTTCGTGTTTCTCACAAATTCTTTTTAACAGTAGAACCAAATTATTTTTGCAGATAAGGAGCAATCACCCTTAGTGATTTGAAAGTGGTTTCCAAATCAATACAGATTTCTGCCTCTGTTTTCTGTCAGTCGTTCAACGCATTTTGTCAGGAAGAGCGCTGTCCCGGGCATCATATGGCAGAAGCGCAGGTGGACTGGAGAGAAGGACATGGGGTGGGTCACCTCTGAGGCTGCAAGGCCGGCATTCCCACAGGACCTTGCCATCCATGTGGGAGACGGCACAAATGAAAACACAAAAGCAATCTAAAAGCAATGGAGTGAGTGTGTCACGATGTCATCATCTGCACTCTTGCTAACTGCAGTGACTAACACTGGGAAGGGCTGATTTGCAAAGGCTTTCTGCTGTGGATGAGACTTAAGCAAAAGTAACGACAGGGGCCAACCTGGGAATACGAGTATGAATTTTGATGTGACAACTTTGACTTCGCTATTTTGACATGGACAATTTTAACAAGATTCAAAGAACAAGTTGTCATACTTTCCGCTTTTAAAAATGTAATATAATCGATTGTTTTAATGATGTGAATAGATACCCTGCCCTGCCGCAAAACAGCACTCTGAAATTAACTACATGCTAATAATGCCTATTGGCTGAAAAGCAAGGTTTCAAATGTCACATTCAGGAAATTTATTCAACAAGTCCTTTTGAGTTCTATGTGCCAAAAACTGAGCTACAGCAGGAGGCCACGATGAAGAACAAGAGTGATGTGGTCCTTCACAGTGTATAGGACCAATGGAATCAAACAAAAACGCACAGAAACAGGTCATGATACAGACTTGTAAATGCCCTGAAGGAAAAAGGAGAGCACACAGACTAAGAGGAATGTGATCCGGCATGGGGCTCAAGGGGGAATAACACTGGCCTGAGATGGAATGGGTATCTGGGGAGGTAGAGAGCGCAGTCTGGGTAAAGGATCACCAAGGGCAAAGGCCCTGCCTATGGAAAGAGCCAGTCTGGGCTCTCCAACTGCATAAATGGGCAAATCCCTCCACTATTCCTCTTTCTACCTGGGCACAGAATAGTACTAGCCAATTTACCAGCAGTACTGGCCAACAGCATTTCTGGGACCTTTCTAGCCCAGGTTTCCTGCTGCATGCTATTATAGTCTATTGCCAGGGATGAAGGAAAATTGACCAGATCAGCTCCATGCTTTAGAGCGTTAAGAAGCCAGTCCCAAACCAAGAAAGGGACATATACTCAGGAACCTTTTCTAGCAGGAAAAGATCTGTAAGTTCCACCAGGCCCAGGCTCTTTAAGAAGAGCTACAGCATAAACCTTTTTAGAACACACAAAGCATTTTAATAGGCACCTTCAGCTCACGTGTTACTTGAATTTAGGAGAAGTGGGGTTGCTCTGGGCCCTGTGTAAGATTTGAGGATCAGACTAAAATCACTAAAGTTCTGCTAGAACTAGGAGTCTATGAAAACCTGTAGTCAAGGAGAGTTTGTTTTTTTTCCATTATTCATTTTCCAACATTATATTGAAATCACATTGTCCCTAATTTCCAAACTGACCTCCACTATTACTGGATAGAATAAAATGGTATCGATTTGTGATTCTTCGCCTAGCGATTAAACTCTGAGAAAACAAGATCAGCTACAGAATTTCTAGACAATGTGCACGTACTATAATGTTTTTATATGCTGATTCAATAACAACAAAATCTCTGCTCTCACAAAACTGACATTCTAATGATAAAAGTTTTAAAACACCCACACAGCGCTTACAAGACATGCCGGGTACCAACCTAGGTACTTAAAACTACGGCTGCTGATCCAATTTATATGTAATGACAACTACTTGTCCTCATGCAGGATGACAAGTGGTTCTGAGTGCGACAGCATTTGTGTAATGGCTTCCCGCAAATGACATTTCTTTCCAAATGAACCATATGATATGCTCTAGCTACTTATTTTTAGAACAGGTAGGAAAAGAGCAAGATCAGTGTATACGCAATTCGGATAATTCCAAGAAATCAAGTTTCTTGCTACAAGATAAAAAAAGAAAATTTTTAACGCTAGCAAAACTGACTAGTAGGAATCACACAAGACCCTTCAAAAATAACATAATTCACTGGGTTCCATTGCCAACTCAAGTGAATACAATGAAACTCAGAAAATGGGAAGGATAAAAGTGAGTCATCCAAAGCTTTCTGATGATAACAGTGAATTCTTCCACCCTGATTTACTTATAAATTTTCAAGAATTTGAAAGAAAATGTGTTTCTTTCCATGACAGAGGATTACTTTTGTGGCTCAATCCTGTAGATACTACTTTTACATGAAAAAAGAAAAATCAGAGAAATTTTGTATAGTCTCAATTTTTTGTTTTCAGTTTATAAAAGTCTTAGGAAAAAGACATGTTTATCTGATGCTTTCTGAACGAGGGAAAAGTAACAGAAACAAAACACAATTCTGTGAGCCTGAATAAGGACTAACTGCAATAGATGGGATATCACAACTATTTTCTAAGATGCAAAATGCCAAAAATCTATGTCTGAAGATACTGAAACCCGCTTAAATTTTCAAGGACACCTTTTGAAACACAGGTTATCTGTATAAGGAAGAACATACAATTAAATTTTGAATAGTGCAGAAAAGAAACATAAAAATAGAGCATATGAATATTCATAAATGTAATCATCAGAATATGACTGCTTTTGGCCAAAGACCACTGCCAGATTTATATGATAAAAACAGGTTGGATGATGGTTAAATTCAAAGACAAGAATCAAAATAAAATACTTTGGATATCTGACTGGTTTTACTAAAGAAACCATCACTGATTTCTGAAGTAGAAAATACAAATAAAATGTTGATGAATTAAGGTTTGAATCCCCCAAAAACTGAAAAAAATTTAATTAGAAAATGTTCTATTCTGGGGTGGCCAAATGGTCCCAGTTGGTTTGAGCATGAGCTCCTAACTACAGGGTTGCTGGTTCGATTCCTGCATGGGATGGTGGGCTACGCCCCTTGCAACTAAAGATTGAAAACAGCAAATGGACTTGGAGCTGAGCTGCGCCCTCCACAACTAGACTGAAGGACAATGACTTGGATCTGATGGGCCCTGGAGAAACACACTGTTCCCCAATATTCCCCAATAAAAAATTTTAAAAAGAAACTGTTCTGAAATCACCTGCTTACTACCTTAAGAAATTTTAAGACTAAAAATCTTAAACCTTAAAAAACTATTTCAGGAGTCACCAGTCTTACGGTTGGTGAGGAAACCTAAAGCAAGAATACGATCTCCAAGAGGGCAGGGGTTTTTGTCTCTTTTGTTTAGTGCTTTATCGGCAGCACGTATTAGGTGATTAATAAGTAGTTAAGCAGTTGTTAAATGAAAGATGAAGGTGACAAACTAAGCAACACATGCAATGGAAAAGTCACCGTAATCCAGGGTGGGTGGGTTCTTAATGACTAGATATGTAATTAGCAAGTGTGACCTTGAGCAAGTCATTTTATTCTCTGACCCTCAGTTTCCCCATCCATTAACGTGAGAGGAAACATCCTGTCTAAAGGGTTGGTGTAAGGATGAAAGTCTTCATCAAGGTCCTACAATGCCCTTTTCAAATGAGGTTGCAGATGTGAAAGTGTTCAGAAATGTGTTATGTGCTAAAGCAATATAATGCAGGCTACATGGCAAAAAACTAAAGTGGACTTCCTTAGAAGAACAAAAGAATAAATAGGGATTCTGAGCAAAAAGCCTGGTCACAAATCAAAGTCCCCCTTCACAGACCTCAGATGACACAGCAGAGCAGTTAAGAGCATGAGCTGGCGTCATCCTGACTGGGGGTTGATTCTGCCTCCCCTACCTACTAGCTATTGTACTCTTAGGTAATTGACTTAACATCCCTAAACCTCAATGTTCTCAGCTGTAAGTGGAGGAATAAAAATAGCGTATTATCTCACAGAGCTGTTAAGAGTTAAGTGAGTTAGTTAATGCATACAAAGTGCCTAACAGAGTTTAACAGGCAATGCTTACAGCATTCAGATTTGGGCCATAATTTCTGTTAAACTGATTACAGTTTGATGGAATACAGTTCCAGTCAAGGAGAGGAAACTCCACCATATATATCTCGTGTGTGGAGCTAGGCACATGCACTTAATCGGCACAAAAAGCAGGAGAGGTTTTAGGCCAATCAGTGGGAATGCCAGAAGTCAAACACGTGACTCCCGATTCCAAGGATCATGGTCTTTTCTCCTCTCAAGAAGGGAAAAAGCTGCTTTAAGATGCCCCCCCCCATCATCAACACCATGTCTCTCTGGTATTTTGTGCTTTTGATAGTCTGACATCCAAGTAGGAGACTGATCTCATTCCAATGCCATTCCCTCCAGAGATCGAAAGAACCATCATTTAAAAAAATCATCACGATGCCCCAGACTGGCCTGCGTTCCAACTCACAACTAATGCACTGCTCTGGTACCACTACTGCAGATGTAGGGAGGAAAGTTCTGTGGCCCCTGGCACAGGCCCACGCCCCGTGGACATGGAACCTCACTGAAACCTAACACACACACCAAGGCAGGGCAAGTGTCTCTGCTTCCCTGTCAGTTTCATCACCAGAGGCTTCATGCCCACAGGAGTCCTGGAAGTGATTTGCGTCTGTCGCTCCCAATGGCCCCTGCTTTGCCGACACCCGGAGTTCAGTGATCTGATGAAAGCATCACAAGACACTGCAAAGCTGATGGAGTCCAGCCAAAAGGACTACATAATATAAATACAAAATCTGCTATTTTTTCCCGTCAGTGAGTCAGAATTATGGCTTTTCTATATGCCACTCCTGCCACACAGAATAACTCACTTATAACTATAGCAGCGATTCCAGGAATACCCCAGAACCGTAAGTGCTGCTTCATTTACAATAAACTTCTAGGATGATCAAACAATCAATGCCAACTCAATGGCTCGGGGCTCTGCCTTGCTCCCAACGAGCCTGCTTTCCCTGAGAGATGGTTTCTGATCAAAGCAAATATAGTACTTTGCTTTAATTAAAGTCAATAACTATTTCCCTAAAAGCCGCGTCGTATCAAGTTGCTTTTCTATTCTTTCTTTTTCTTTCCTGTTTCCTTTGTTTACCACTAATACAACTACAAGGTTACTAAACAACACAGAATAGAAAGGTCAAAAATATGGTAGCAGAAGTGGACACACCAGACGGGGTGGGGGGGGAGTGGTTTGTCTTCACCTTACGTGCTTTCCAATCATTCATTCCTAAAATACTTACTAAGCACTTGTACCATCACAATAAAACCTTGCATTGTGTGGTACTTTGTAGCTTTAAAAAAAGGGCTTTCACATCTATAACCACATTCAAGTCTCACAGCCCCTTTCACAGATGAGAAGATTCGGCTTCAGACTTTCCCACAGTCCAATGGCCAGTGAGTGGCGAGACCAGGCTCAAACACATTTCTCCACCTCTAGCTTCACTGCCCTTTCAGTTTGCCACACTTCCTTAGGCAAGGCACAGGGCTCTGGGAGAATCTAAAGTAGCACCACAATTAAATCTGAGCCCCCCAAAACCTGACAGTCGATTATCAGCTGGCAGGGTAAACACATACACGGGACCCTCAAGAAAGCGGATGTGGAAGGGATGCAGAGAGACAGGCAGTAAGAACTACAGGAATGAAGAGAGGGCTGTGAAGTGATGAGGAGTGGACTCCGTTCCCAGCTTTGCGGAACAGAGAAGATTTCCAAAGGCTGAAGGGAAGGGTGCAGCTGCTCTGGAAAAGGGCCGGGAGAAAGGAAAACAATGAGGATGGATGTGTAGGAAGGAATAAGCATACCAGGAGGGACCATACAGGAAAGAGGCAGGCAGCGTGGAAAGGTGAGGGAGGGTCCACTTGAGGACAGTAATGTCTATGCACCAGCTTCTGGTCCGACAGGCAGTGAGCGACTACCCATCAGAAAGGGGCCTGGGGCCCGGCCCAGTTCTGCCAGGACCTGCTTGGTCTTGAGCAAGCCTCTAAGCTCTCTGAGTTCAAAGCCTGTGTGCTAAACAAGTATTTACCTGACCTCTCAGGTTCCTTACAGACCAGAAGCCGTTAGAAGCCCAGGCCTGGGGTCTCCCTAACCTGGGTTCAGATCCCAGCTTGAGCATCTGTGTGACCTTAGCAAGTTTTTCATCCTCTCTGAGTTTCTGTTTCCTCTGTAAAATGGGATTAATAAAACCATCTACTTTACAGGGCTGTGGTGAAGATTCAAGCTTTTTCTAAATCTGTTACTCTAAGATTTTGGCTGGCTCGCACTCAAAAAGCTCACCGTTCATTAGGAAATCAGTTTTCTGTGAGTATACTCAAGGCTTTTAAAAACTTTTAGGCTAAAAGGAATAGAAACAAAAATAAACCCTATCTTACAAATGTTTGAAACCATATTATGCTGCACCTTAAACAAAGCTGCTTTTTCGTTAATTTGTATTTCCAAAATATCATAACACAAAGACACAGACCCTCTTGCTGATATGCCTCTGAAAAATCCTGAAGGTAGGTACCTTAATTTAAAGGAATACTACCGTAGGAAACAACCCCGAATCCCTCCACTCTTTGTTGACTTTCACTAACTTATTCGTGTGTCTACTGCATATTCACCTACTCCCTCTCTCTGTTATGTACTAAGCTCTCTCTTCCATCTAAAATGTTCCTCATAATTCTTTAACCACTCAGGGTTCTTGGGTGCAAACAAGAGAAATTAGCTCTCCTTCCCTTGGGATAAAAAAGGGGAAGATATCAGAACACAGGATCAGTCTGATAAGGACACATTCTAGCATGGCCACCGTCACCAGCCGTCACTACAACTGAACTCCTAACTGTGCAGCTTCCAGGCGTGATCCCAAGCCACCCCTATGTATTTGTCCCATTCCCTCCAGATTCAAAGTCCTAGACAGAGTTCACCCTAGTTCAGCCCCAGTCATGGGTCTGTACCTCCTTCAACTTCCGTATCAAGAACGGAAAATCACTCTAGAAATGAAGGGGATCAGATGCTGGACAATCCCCGCACACGGCAAAGTCCGCTCCAGTCTAACCCCAAAGGAACTCAGCTATTGCCTCAAAATGTAAGTGAAGCTGGGGGAGAAAAACAAGAGGAAATCTCAAGCAAAACGTTTCAGTACATGGTCCCCCATACCTCACCTCAACCAAGAAACTATAATCTGTTTTTATGTTTAACTTTGAAATCGCCTGCTGACAAGGTCTCGGATTTTAAACTGCAGCCAGAGCTCTTCAGTGAACCATATCTCACGAGTAATGAACTTGGTCTTCATCGAGGCAGCAGACTTGATCACCAGGCTGACACTGCTTCTCCAGAGCCCGGAGCTGCCGCTCACTCTCCTCCCCCTTCTGTCTCAGTTGTCTCCAGCATCCGCGGAGAATCCAGGAAGGGCTGCGCTTCACTATATGGTACCTTAGGAACCCGTGCTGACAGCCATGCTTTACAGCAGCTTTTCAAACCTTTCTGACCGTGACCCACAGAAAGAAATATATGTGTGTGTGTGTGTGTGTGTGTGTGTGCGTGTGTGTGTGACAAAAAAAAATGAGTTTCACAGAAAGATATCCTTACTATGTGCAATTCACTGATATTTTTCTTCTATACTATTTTCTTCTATTTAATAATACATTTTTAAAAGGCAAAACAAGAGCCACAAAATAGATTTCACAGTCCACTAATGAATAACAAATGACAGTCTGAAAAACACTAGTTTGAAGGATGCAACAGAATTACCGTAATAAAACTGACTTATAGTCACTGTTTATAGCCAATGTGCATACTATCTCCAGCTGAATATAAAAGTGAAATGGATTTCATCTGGAATGCCTTTGATTGCCAGAAGGTCATTCCTCGTTTTCCACAGTGTGTAACCCATGATGCTGCAGCACAAACAGCTGCACTGAGATCCACTGTACGATGCCACACTCACAGTCCAGTTTCAATACAGTTTCTCCTTCCAGAAAGCTATTGCGTTGGTTACCTCCTAAATCCATATAATGGTGCCAGATAGAGAAAATGTAGAGACTATGCCCGCAAGGCATGGAAGATCCATGTTTTAAATTCTGCTAATACCCACTATTCTTACCCATGATTTATTCCCATAGTCTCCAGTTTCTAACTGTACGATCCCATCTCCTAGTGATGCTTTGTGGGAACCTAACGAATTAAAAATCCATTCTGTTTACTGCACATCTGTACAATATTTTCAATGTATTTCACGGAAATAACCACTGTGAATGGAGAGAAAAGTTCATTGTATGGCCATCGATGGGAATTTCTGGGGAGGGGGCAGCTTTCCAAGTCTTGGAGGTTTAGATAATAGATGACATCAAGCAGGAGTCTTTTGTAGCAACTTCACTTATATTTATCTACCAATAAACTGAAAAACGTGATCAGATACAGCTATCCTTGATCAAGATAAATGCTCACTTTATACTCTGCACAAAGAAGGCAGAACCTCAATGAGACACTTTTTTGTACCCTTGAAGTAAAGTCCCAAGCAGGTTCCGAACATGACTACAGCCATAATTCTTTTATCAAATAGCCTTTGTCTATCAGGTGACACTTGAACTTAGCCAAGCTGGCATTCCACCTCATGGCACCACACTATTTAGGGGCAATGCTTGGTCTTCATTCATTCCATTTAATTTTCCTGTTGGTTCTTTTGTGGAGATGTGGGGGGCAGTTACAGACTCCAACCATGATGGTTCTTTTGTTTTTCCTTTCAAGGTAATAAAATTGGAGAAAAAGAGGAGGAGGATTTGCTAAGATTACTGTGGAGCTAAATATTATGATAGGATGTTAATGAGTAGGATGTTAACTAAACAGAAAAATATGCACATTCACTTGCTCCTGAACATCATTCATAACATAAAATAAACAAACAAAAACTCATCACGGCTTGGTGGGAAGAAAGTAAGAAACGATGTATCGCCAAAGAAGAGTTAGCCACCCAAGCATGTGACAAGGTCTGCATGACCAACCAAGACAACAGAGCACGCTCAGAGACAGTGAGACGTGGGGGCTGGTGCAGCCAGTCCAATCAGAAGAACTCAGGGGAAACCAGGGGGTGGGTTAAACGTTGGGGTTGAGAATACCTGAGCCACAGGACTGGTCCTGCCACTGAGGACTTAGTAGCTGAGTTCAACTCACTTTTTAAATTTTCTGTGGTTTTTTTCTCAGTCACAAACAACAATAATAGTAATTATTTGACAGAATTGTTTTAAACTCTACGAGAAAAAAACCATAGGTATAGTAGAACACATGGCTGACAGTGGGCATGTAATAGCATGACCATTATGGAGGAGGCTGGATTTGAACTGGGAATTTAGGGATGGGGAAGATACAAATAGGGTGAGAATAGCAGCTGACTGAGGCAAACATTCCAAATAAAGGAAATGTGAAGAAGAGCAAAAGAAAGAAAGGGGGAGTGTAAAACACAGAAAGTTTGTGGAGCACAGAAAGAAATAGGGGAGAAAGCCGAGGCTAGTTTACAGCAGGCCACAAATGCCCACACCTAGGGAATTCCCGCCCATTCTCAGTAATTTTTTTCGCTTTCCCGTTCCCGAATCCTGAGAAAAGTTGGTGGGAAAATTGGCAACTTGAACCCAGTAATACCCACAATGGGAAATAAACGTACTACTCACAATTCATCTCTTAGACATTTTTCTTATTTATCGCTAGGGTTTCCAGGCGGGAATTCCCACCCGTTCTCGGGATTTGTTTTGCTTTTCCTTTCCCGAATCCCGAGAAAAGTTGGTCGGGAAATCAGGGAAATCAGCTCCTTGAACCCAGGTGGTTGGTAGTATCGGCCGTCACTTTGTGGAAACGATTCATCGTGGAGAACAGAAAACAGTTTATATCTTGGGATTTGGGAACGGGAAAGCGAAAAAACTTCCTGAGAACGGGTGGAATTCCCACCTGGAAACCCTACCCACACCTAAGGAATCTGGACTTTCCTTTCAGGAGACAACCCTCAAGGAGAACGCAAATCCCCAGACCCATATGAATTCTTCAGAAACAAGCAAGTCCCCCTGTATGTGAATGTGTACCAGTGGGGGGGGGGGATTGGGGGGGCTCTCAGACAAGGAGACGGTGGGGAAAGGTGTAGGGACACTCGAAATTCAACTGTGGAAAAATCAGTGTCCTTCGTTTTAAGTATTTAAAAGAATTAACCAGTTCTTGATGGACATATAGGCACTGTACATTGAGATTCCCCACCCTCTCCCCTGCAGTGTGACCATCCCAGGACTGTAAAGGTTAACTGAGCAAATAGCCCCATAGCTACCAGTAAGAGCTAATTTGAATATTTATTGGGGGACTCCATACTCTAACCCGACCCAACCATAAAGACACTCACACAAAGACGAAACGTCTTTCTTTTAAAAAAATGAAATGAAATGAGAAGCTAGAAGTTTTCTTCTGCGAAGTACACTGTGAATGAGTCAGAAAAAACTTTCCCAAAGCTTCTGTCTTCACGGCTAAAGAGCCTGGCTGGGCATTCACTAACAGTGCTGGGGGAACCAACATGCTGCTGGTGGTGAGTCACCCTCCTCCACAAGGACAGTCTGAGGGAGGTCTGCCGTCTCAGGGCTATCCTTGGGAGTCACTCTCCCAAGGGTCTTGTTGTAACATCTTGTCCTTGGATAAAAGGGAACACAGTCAGAAGTCAGAGGCCAGGAGGTCATCTATTACTCAGTAGAGTTGTTTATGCGGCCGTTTCCTATTATCCAGAATTCAGTGCTCTGGATAATTGACAGACAGAAGGTACCACCCATGTTTCCAAGGATCTAAATATGGCAGGAATTCATAAAAATCACATTGAATGGAAATTTCTGAATTATCAAATGATTCAATAGACCATATCAGACCTTCTCAGGCCTTGGAATCATACTTTTGACCAATTTTCACTTCACAAAACTGTGAGGGGTGGAAATAGGGGAAGATTCTAGTTAGTATAATTTGCATAAACAAATTCCTTTGTACTATCATCCACTTAAATAGTTTCCAGCAGCTTGAATAAAAGTTTTATCAGTTCACGGAGCTCTCTGATGTGTGTCCAGACAGGTGTTCCCTGAATGTTTCTGGTCTTGGTCAAAATAACTGTATTTGTCTAGTACACTACATCTGTGCACATAGCTAATAAGTAGCAGAAATGCAGCACAAACTAGGTCCTCTAATGCCAAATCTCACAGATCGCACATTGCACCAAAATAAATATTAATAAAGGAACCTCTGCATTCTTAGCCTTCCTACAAATGAAAGCAAAAAAGCAATGTAGGCTTAACTGTTCATAACCATTAACTAATCAAAATCAATACAAAATCAATACACAAAATCAATAAATACAATTGTATACTTTTTACAGCTTACAAAGCACTTTTAATATGTGAGCTCCATTAATCCTCACAATTTTAATCATTCCTCTTATTTTACTCTTAAGCAAACTAAGACCTAGAGGTACCACAGCGACTCGTGGATGGTCACACGTATTTATTAACTGGGACTCAAATCCATGTCATCAGGAGGCAAAGGAAATGGAAACTAAAGAAAAAAAAAAAGTCAAATGGTCATGGTAAGAAGGTCAAATCTGAATAACAGTCAAATTAAAATAACAGGATGTCATTTTTTAAATCTCTCTAATCAGTAAAGGTGGTATAGTTGTTTTTAAACGTAGATACAAGCCTGGATTAGGTCAACGTATAAATTACTGTCATCTTCAAACTAAAACGTTAGACTCATGATAATAAAAATACACATTCAACAAAATAGAAAAATCTCATTGAAAAGCAAAAGTTCCCCTCCCTACTCCCCAGAGATAATCTCTATTCAGTTTTTTGGTGCAACTTTCCTTAAGGACAGTTTGGCCCCGCATGTCAGTTTGGACTTAAAAATTCTTGTTTGGATTCAGCAACCCCAAAATACATTAATGAAAAAAGCAGGTTAGGAAATAGCATGGAGAGGATGATCCTATGAGCATGGATGGCCACATGCATGATCCTAGAGAGAGAAAGATCATGCAAGATGGGGAGGAAACGACAAGAAAAATAACCTATGTTAACAGAGATTTATATCAGGTGTTTGTGGGATTAGTGATTACTTCATTTTACATGCTTTTTAAGATTTTCCAAGTGTTCTACAACAACTGTGCCTTACTACTCTAATCAGGACAAAAGTAATTCCTCCGGGTTACGCAGGGAGTTAGGGCTGACACTACAATTCAGAAGAGAGGATTCCTAGTCCACTATTTAAGCCATCATGTCAATACATCACTGCCTGCTGTAATTTTAAAACAGTTCTAGAGTTACTAATGACCCAAGGCAATTAAGAGATGTGACAAAGCAAAATGTAATTATTTGCTAATGAATGATAGAGATATTAAGTGCTATGACTTCAAAGGAGAAAAGGATTGTTCTAGCTCAGAATAATCCCAAAGGCTTCATAAATCAGAGATCTTGACAGGTAAAGAGGAGAGGCGAGCACCATTCCAGGTGAAGATCAAGATGTGACCAAAGGCAGCAGGCAGAAGAATCAGCGAGCCTATTCTGGGGACAGTTAAGCAGAAGGCTTAACATATTCATGCAGAAAAGCAGGAGACCAGGCTGAGAGGTAGGCTGGGGTCAGATGGAGATGCAAGAGACCATGGTGTAGTGGGGAGAGGACCTGGGAGGCAAAAACTGCTTCCACACCCACTGGTGAGTAAGCCACCATCATTCCAACTCCTTCGTCTCCATCCACTTCTCTCCATCATCCCAGGATTCCTCTAGAAAATTAGGGCCACAGTCTCCTGAAAAGTTCCTGCCTTCCTTTTCATCTGCCTCTATCCCAGCCTCCATATTTCTAACCTGCAAATCTGAAAATCTTATGCGTTCTCTTCAACTCTTTTATTTCCCACTCTCTTAGGAAAGATGGCTTTCAAGGCTACTTGTGATCTAAGCTACCGTGGCTTATTACGATTTGTACCCTGGAATCCAAATGTACTGAGTTATTTGCAGATGCTGTAACCCAGCACACCTTCTTCCTCTAAGCCTCTGCCGTCCCCACTCATCCTTCGCTTCATAGCTCACAAATCATCTCCATCCAGGCTTCCCTCTGCCTACCTTTACAGCAGCACTTACAATCCCGCTCTGTTAACTGTCAGAGTTGTGTTTTCTCCACTGCCTTTGTGCCACATACACCCCAGGGAGGGTGGGCAGAGACTGTGGCTGTTACCTGGCTCTACACAACACCAAACAACAGTGCCTAGGGGACAGTGAGACAGGTTAGTTAGCATGTCGTTAAGTAGGCAGGAAGGTCCCTGGTGGAATAAACAAAAAGGCAGCCATATCCTGAAACTCCAGGCCCTGAAATGTCTCCTTCACTCTAGAACAGAGACATGAGAATACGCTTTAAGGTTAATAAATAATCTCAAATCCCTTCTGGCAGGACAAAGGAGCAGATCTGATAAATAGGAATGGGTTATTTCATTAATCCCTTCAGGATGGGCAAACAGGACAAACCTGATAGATGAATTCCATTAGAAGGCTCCAGCCCCCTTCCCCAAGCAGGCAAGGGAAGGTATAAAAGAACTTTTGCCTCAGTCACTGGGCACCCCCATTTGGGAACCCCTCCCTCTCAGGAGCTCTGACCCTTTGCTTTCAATAAACTATCCTCTTTTTAAAACTCTTTGCCTCTCCTGGGTCCGCGTGTCCATTCTTTGGCTCCACAAGAGACGATCCCAGCCCACACCCAGAAACTGCCGGCAGATCCAACATGGCTTACATCAACAATAGATACTCAATAAATGCTTGTGGAAGGAACAAATGCTTAAACATTCCTTTGTCCACGATGCCCTCCCTGACCATTCCCACTTCCGTCCAGAAGTACTCATTTAATCCATGTGAACGTTATATACCAGCTTGCATTTAAGAAATTGTTTTATAACATACGCCTAACTGAACTGTGAAAAACGATTTAACTTTGTATCTTTATATCTGCCACCACCATGGTACCCATGAAGCCAAACAGCTTATTCTTCTTTCTAATAAGAAACAACACACCCAGCCCTTTCTCAGTGTGCTGGGAGTCATGTGAAATGATAAAGAAAGTCTAATATGTGAAATCAATTAACTTAGGCCAGCAAGTGAAAAAAACCCAAGTTCATAGTAGCTATGGAGCTACTTTGTTACAAAACAATCAAAGATAAACTGAGCCAAAATTATAGACACAGCTTTAAAATATTCTCTTACTTACAATTATATTGTTCAGCGAAACATTTACATTTTTTACATTTTTTAAGTGTACAGTTTACAGGCTTTTTGTATATTCATCAAGTTGTACAACTATCACCACTATTTAATTCTGCAACATTTTCATCACTTTCAAAAGAAATCCCACGCCCATTAGTGGTCACTCTCCATTCTCCCCTACCACAGCCTCTGGCAATCATGAATCAATTTGCCCATTCTGGACATTTCATATAAATAGAATCATACAGTGTATAGCCTTTTGTGTCTGGCTTATTTCACCTAACATAATGTTTTCAAGGTTCATCCATGTTGTAGCATGTATTATTATTTTATTCCATTTTATGGCTGAATAATATTACATTGTACAATAGCACTTCCATTTTAAAAATCATTTTGAGAAATAAAATAGTAAAGGTCAAGATACTCCTTGATCTTAAAAAATCACCACAGAAAGCGAAAATAGTATTATCAGGGGTGTACGCTTGACCACAGTTTTCTCATTTAATCATGATAACCTTGATAATCATGATAATATAATAATATAATATAATATAATATAATATAATATAATATAATATAATATAATATAATATAATATAATATTAGTACCGGGTCTTACATTACATTTTTGCTCCAAAAAAACGCATTAGAGCTGATGGTCAGCTAGGTCTTATTTTTGGGGAAACATGGCAATTCCTTCTGGAAATGTGTACAGCCTCTGAACCTGTTAAAGGTGAGCTTCTAATATGAATGGGGTAATGAAAGATATGAGGATTAAGTGGAAGAGCAGGAAGCCTAATGGTTAAATGCACAGAATTTTTAATTTCACACCTGGATCCTAATTCTGACTTTTCACTCAGGAGGCTATGTCACCTTAGCTATGTTTCTAAATCTCTGAGCCTCAATTCCTTTATAAAATGGGCTTCAATAAATGGTGTTAGGAAAATAGTACAGACAAATGCAAAAGAGTGAAACTGGATCACTATCTTACATCATACACAAAAATCAACTCAAAATAGATTAAAAACTTTAACATAAGGGGTGGCCAGATGGCTCAGTTGGTTAGAGCATGAGCACCAAACAACAAGGTTTCTGGTTCAATTCCCACATGGGATGGTGGGCTGTGTCCCCTGCAACTAAGATTGAATACAGCGACTGGAGTTGGAGCTGAGTTGTGCCCTCCACAACTAGATTGAAGGACAATGAGTTGGAGCTGATGGGCCCTGGAGAAACACTGTTCCCACAATATTCCCCAATAAAAAATTAAAACAAAAAACTTCAACATAAGATTTAAAACCATAAAACTCCTAAAAAACAAAAACAAAAAAACAGGCAGTAAGCTCCCTGACATCAGTCTAAACGATTTATTGGATTTGACACCAAAAGCAAAGGTAACAACAGCAAAAACAAACAAGCGAGATTCTATCAAACTAAAAAGCTCTGCACAGCAAAGGAAACATCAACAAAATGGAAAGAAATCTACTGAATGGAAAGAATATTTGCAATTAATATATCTGATTAGGGGTTAATATCCAAAATATATAAAGAACTCATACAGCTCAATAGCAAAACAATCTGATCAAAAAATGGAATAGACATTTTTGCAAAGAAGACAACAGGTACATGAAAAGGTGCTCAACATCACTACTTATCAGGGCAATGCAAATCCAAACTACAATAAGGTATCACCTCACACCTGTTAGGATGACTACCATCAAAAAGACAAGAAATAAGTGTTGGTGAAGATATGGAGAAAAATGGAAATCGGTACAGCCACTGTGGAAAACAGTATGGAGGTGCCACAAAAAATTAAAACTAGAACTACCATATGACCCAGCAATTCCACTTTTGGGTATTAATCTGAAGGAAAGAAAACAATTCAAAAAGATATCTGCATTCCCCAAGGTCATTGCAGCATTATGTACAATAGCCAAGACCTGGAAACAACCTAACGTCCAATCGACTAATGAATAAAATGTGATACACACACACACACACACACACACGAGTGGAATGTAATTCAGCCATAAAAAGAAGGAAATTCTGTCATTTGTGACAATATGATGGACCCTGAGGGCTTTATGCTAAGTGAGATAAGTCAGTGAAAGACAAATACTGTATGATCTCACTTATATGTGGAATCTAAAAAAAACTCATAGAAAAAGAGTCAGATTGGTGACTGTCCAAGGTGGGGGGGGGGGGTGAGAGGGGAAACTGAGTAAAGGTGGTTGGTCTAAAGGTACAAACTTCCAGTTATAAGATAAATAAGTCCCAGGGATGTAATGCACAGCATGGTGACTATAGTTAACAAGACCATATTGTACATTTGAACGATGTTAAGAGAAAAATTATCTTAAAAGTTCTCATTGTAAGAAGAAAATATTTAGCTATGTGTGACGATGGATGGTAACTAAACGTATTGTGGTAATCATTTTGCAACATGTATATTTTGCACTATGTACAGGTATTACGTCATTATGTTGCACACCTAAAACTAATACAATGTTATATGTCAATTATAAATGAATGATCTACGTTGACCTGATTGAGGCTGGGAGGTCTAAAGTAAGCAACATATTAGTATTAAAAGGGAAAAAAATGTGAAAAAGAGAATAAAAGGTTCTCAAGAATTCAAAAATAAAATAGGAATACTATTAGCTCTGATCTCCTAGTGCTGGCAGTAGAGTCCTTGCCAGGGGAAAAAGGACTATGTGGCTGCTACTGTGACCCTAACTCTAAATGACATCTTGTGTCATGAAAGTTATGTTCACACCACCCAGTGGTGTTCTAGTCCACACATCTGATGCAGAGTCAGAAACCATGTCCAACATATCTCCATCATACAGATTCCTGCAATCAAAATCTAACCTGAATTCTCCTCCGGGCACATCCCATGCTCTTGGGAAAGTCACCAACTTAACTACTAGTTCTTGGAAGGCAAGAACAAAATCTTTTCTTCTCTACAGCTTCAAGGCATAGCTGGCACAGTGCTCTGAAAACTAATCGTATGTACACGTATTTGTTCAATAACACTTACTGCACGGCTACTGTGTGCCAGGCACTGTACTAGGTGCTACGGTCATAGTGAGGAACAAGAAACACAAGATTCTTTAATACAGAATAAAACATAACTTTTTTAAATGTTGATTTAGTTAATATCTGAACCAGAAGGTGTCATCGCCAGGAGTGACAGCGATTAATTCATTCAACCTACTCATATTATGAAATATGAACAAAGACCAAGAGAAGTGGCAAACTCAGTTAAATGTAAGAATTATATTAAATCAGCATTCCCAAACTGTTTTCTAGAACCTTCTATTTCTACGCAATGGTAATAATTGTTCTACACAAACACTGCTCAGAAAATGAGAAGGAAAATGGAGGTGATGTCCATAGTGAAATATTAATAACTTGGGGAAACACTAGTAAAACAAAGTTAAACAGTATTTTTAACAAGAACTCTCCGCTTTTAATGTGTTAATAAGTATAGGGAGTCTCCAACTTTTGCAAAATTATTTGACCTAGGGACCTCTTTTTTAATGGAATATGTATTTGGAAAAGTCTAAATCAGGTGACCTCTATGTTCTATTTCACTTCTCAAATTCTATAAATTTATCTAAGAGTATCAATCTCAGAACGCCTTCTTTCCTGGGCAGATAATTTAATATACCAGGTTCTGCAGAAAAGGCATTCATTTATCCATCCATCCATTCATTCAATCACTTATATTCGTATTTTCTCTTTTGGTCACTCTCTGTCCACTCTCCATCTCTCTCTCCCTTCTCTCTCTCTCTCTCTCTCTCTCTGTCACACACACACACACACACACACACACACACACCCTAAAATTGAATAGACACAAGCATAGGAATAAAATATAAGATTTCAGTTTAATCAGATCAGACTTAAAAAAAGTGGGGAAGAACAGGGCATTTTTGCAATGTCACCTCAAGCAAGTGTTCTGGAAGGTAGCAATGCGTGGGCAAGTTACATTTCCCTATCTCTCAATAATCCAAACACCTGGGGAAAGTCACTGTAATTCTGAAAGTAGCAGGTGGGCACACAAAAAAAAAATAACCGAAAAAGAGAGAAAGAAATACGTCACCTAGGGGAACAGTGGAGGTGCCTTTCCCCAACTCAGTCCCAAATGATCCTCTGCCTTTATTTGCCTAAGCTTTCTTGCCTTTTCCCCTTCGACCCACTTGATTTTCCTGTTTTCATCCCCGATCTTTTTGCAAGTCTTCTCTTTTCACCATGTGACTGGATAAGTTATAGGACGCACTGGCAGCGGGCCACAGAGTCTTCCCAGAAGAGAGCCCACTTTTCAGGAAACCCTGCCTTGTTCCCAGTAAACGGTAGATGACAGAGGAGAGCGGGGGCAGAGAGTACGATGATGGCAAGTTCAGACAACTTACTAAGATTTGGGAACTCAAGCAGATGATCTGTTCACAAGAGCAGGAACACCAATGTACCCAATTCATACTTATTACATAAACATTTTTATGCATGGGTATATCTCTAGATGTGTCAAATACCAGTATTAAATTTTTTGAGAATGAGAACCCTGCTAACAGTAATAGTTTATGATGATCCCTCTGCTGTATATTTTCTTGGGCTGATAAAAAAAAAAAGCAAATAACCAAATTTAAAGCCTACATCGTGTGGTAGGGCCTGTTGCAAAATTCCCCAAACACCCTCCCCACCCTCACCTCTTTCCTCCCAATTACACAACCTACATGTTGGGAACCTCTGCTACCCTGTTTCCCCGAAAGTAAGACCTAGCCGGACAATCAGCTCTAATGCGTCTTTTGGAGCAAAAACTAGTATCAGACCCAGTATTATATTATATTATATTATATTATATTATATCATATCATATTATATTATACCTGGTCTTATATAATATTTATATATTATATATATATTATATATATGTATTATATAATATATATCATACATATATCTTATATAAGACCGGGTCTTATATTAATATTATATTATATAAGACCCGGTCTCATATAAGATATATATATATATGATATATATTATATAATACATATATAATATATAATTATTATAATTAATTATAATATTATATATAAATATATGTAATATATATTAATATTACATTATATAAGACCTGGTCTTACATTAGAGTAAAATAAGACCAGTTTTATATTAATTTTTGCTCCAAAAGACGCATTAGAGCTGCTTGTCTGGCTAGGTCTTACTTTCGGGGAAACAGTATATACCAAATTCACAAACACCTCACCTAAATCACATGCAAACGGATTTTCAGAAGAAAAATCAAGTGGGAAAATGATTTCCCTAGACAACTTCCCCTACTTCTATATTATTTATGCAATTAAGCACAAAATAATTTTCAGTGTATGTTCATGTGTAGTATCTCACACGATCCCTGTAACAATTTTAAGAGCAAGCGAGAGCGGTCAAGTTCTAGCATCCTCATTTTCAGAGGCTGGAGCCTCCTCCGTTTCCCAGTCTCCAACATTGGAGCGCTCCAGGACTCAGACCTTCACTGTCACCTTTTGTCTATCCACACTCACTACCAAAGCAACCACACCCAGCTGCATGACTTAAATGCCATTTATGTGCTGACAATTTCCAAACTTTCATCACAGAACTCCCATCTCAAATACCCAATTACCTCTTTAACATCTCCACTTGGGAGTCCAATAAGCATCTAAAGCAGGGGTGTCCAAACTTTTTTCAATGTTTTTTACCAACGGCCATATGCGGTAAAATACACAAACAGCCGGGCCACTCACTCGAGGTGAAGTACATATTGCCTCACCTGGTTTATTTAAGCAAACTATTTTTTGGAATTTGCTGCGGGCCAATTAACAATGGATTGCGGACCGCAGTTGGCCCGCGGGCTGCAGTTTTGACATCCCTGATCTAAAGCCTGTATAAAAAGAAACACTTGATTCCCACAACACCACACACCATCTCCCTCCTCCCCAGTGTTCAACACTTCAGTAAATGCCACCACTATGCAGCACACTGAGCAAAAAACCCAGACGTCTGGTATCGCCCTCTCTCTCACATCCTACATCCAAACCATCACCAATTCTATTAGCTTTAGCTTCAAAATGCATCAGACTTCCAACAATTTGTCACCACCCCGACTGCTACCGCCCCATCCTCAGTCACCATCCTCTTCTTAACACTAGCAACCAAGAAGGCCGGGGGTGTATCAGTTTCATCCTCCACTGTATCTGCAATGGCTGGCACCCAATAAATACGCTGTCAATCATAAATGATCCTGGCTCAGACAGCTGAGCTGACTCACAGAGTAAGTGAATGACAAAAGCCAGCCTTGAACCCAGATCTCCACTTCCGCAGGAAGCATCATTCCCACAATCCCACACCCTTTGAAGCCTTAGGGGGTGGGGGGGAGGGGTAAATCCTACTACTACTATCTTTCATCTTTGCGCCTGTGTTTCTTTTTCCTTTTACCCTTCTCAAATGCACACACTCCAAACTTGTTTTCCAACCAATTTCTACTCTAGGCAGTGAGGAGATGTGTACAAAGGAGAGAGATGTTTGTGGAACCCAACACTGTACAGTAAACTTTTCAGTGACATCTTTTAAATTGAGTCTGTTTTGGCAACATCGTGTAAAAAGTTTTAAAAATTAATAGATGATGGGGAAAAGGGCAGATGAGATGCTTCTGTCGCCTAACCCCAATTCGGAACTGAAAATATCAGGACACAGAGTTGGTTGGCGTGGGGGTGTTTCTATGAAGTAAAGCGATACACGCGTACATTTTAGCTAAATGCACTTATATATTCCTACTGATGTTCTTAAAGAATAGCTATTAGAAAGTGAACAGGCTGGGTTCTGAAGGAAAGAATAATCCTTTCCTAAGCATAATAAACTCGTGGGCCTTTCTCAGGCCGGCAGCAAAGTGGAATTCCTAGTGTCAGGCCCATTACAGGCTCCGCCACAATAAACCTCTCCTGTTCTGAGCCCCAGGTTCCTCAGGTACAAAAGCACACAGATAAGGTGTGTCAGGCATGTCCGCTCGGCCCTGACATGCCAAGATCCCCAAAGTTTACGGAACCAGGCCCTGAGAAGACACAGGCGCTGCCTCCGAGTACAATACAATATGCTAATGACACGCACCCCTGTTCCTTTACTACCAGACAGGAAGGATTACAAACAAGTGAAGAAGACTCAGGTCACACCAAAACCGTACCCGTTGATCGAAATATAAGTAAGACCCTTACCTGCTACTCCCCTTAGCCTAAATCCTTCTAAATCAGATTTTCTCCCCGTTTGGAACTTGAGACACATTCCAAAGTGTTGAGCATTGCACCGTCTGTCCAAAATGAAACCAGTAAAGAAAATAAATCACCAAGTAAAGGAGACTATTGACCTTGTCGGAGGAACATTTCAGACATTTGAAAAGTCCATTTATCACTATAAATAGTATTGGTAAAGTCAAGTCACGTCAGCACTGCTCGAGATAAAACAGAAGTAATTGTTATCAAATCCTTAAACATAAAATCTCTACTAAGCCATACATAAGGCAAGTTTTTTCAGTCCTTATTCTGCTGGTGGTGATCTTCCCAGAATGGCATGCATATTAGGTTGTATCCTTCTTAATTTTAACATGATAGGGGACTTTCAACTGAGCTACCATTCCCAGGTACTCTTTATTCCTTTTCATGTATTCTACTGTTCAAGCTTTCAACATATTCAGGCAACTCTTCTTTCCTATTTACTCCAGTTAGTAAAAGTTTCACTATGCAAATTGGAAAAAAAATATTAATTATGTTTTGCTTAAATTAGTGCATTTGAGGGAAGGTCCCAATGACCTCAGAGCAGAAGCAAGGGGTTAAGGCTCCTATCTTTCCCAGTCTTCGCGGTTTGACTTCTTTTACTAGCCAAAGGCCTTCTGAATAATCATAATCAGACACTCAAATTGCTGCATTTCATCCCAAGCTTGCCAAAATGGAAGCATATGCCCACAGTCTTTAGAAAATAATATGTTGTAATGTTCATGGCACACACACACATACACACACACACACGCACACACACACACTCACACACACAGACATACACATTCTGCTTAGATAAATACTCAGTGTACACTGTATTTGTTAATATAACCGTGCTAGGTCTAAATGTTTGTGTCCTGCCAAAACTCACGTTAGAATACGAACACTCAATGTGGGGGTGTCAGGAGGCAGGGCCTGTGGGAGGTGATTACACCCTCTGGGTGAACACTCATGAAAGGTTATCAGTGAGCTTATCAAAGAGACCCCCCCACACCCCCAGGGCTCCTTAGCTCCTTCTGCAATGTGAGGATACAAGAGAAGCCTGCAGCCTGAAAGAGGGTCCTCACCCGACCATTCTGGCACGCCGACCTTGGACTTCCAGCTCCAGAACTGTGAGAAATAAATTTCTGTGGTTTATAAGCTTCCCAATCTCTGGGATTTTGTTGTAGCAGCCTGAAAGACTAAGACAAACCTCTGTGCATAAGAGAAGTTGTATAATTAGAGGTGGCCTTTCCCCAGCTCAAAAATTATACAAGTTATTAAATTCCCCGACGAGGCCTCAGGCTTCACCAAGCTCTAGTCATCAGAAGCCTAGACCACTGAAACATTACTGGCAACAAAGCAGACATAGAATAAGTGGTTGCTCAGGCAACGAATAAATGAATGAACCAATGAACAAACAAACAGAGGACATAAGAACTGAGCTACTGTTACTGCTGTCTAGCATTATGCTAGCTAGCTACTGCCATGTTGTTGTTTTTCTCCTTCCTACCATTAAACTATTGGAATGCAATGTAAGACATTTCAATCAAGTTTGATGTTTTATTTTGCATTTCTCTAAATTACACCTTGGTGTTTAACGGGGTGTTTCTTTTCCTGGTTTGAGGGTAGCTGATTAGCCAGGGGTGACTTCACAGGAGCTGCTGACAAGTAAGCTGACGCATGCATGCGACTTGGTCTGAGGGGATTAGGAAGAGAGGGTCCCAGGGGCAGTAGCTGAAAAGAGGTGGGAGTGAAGTGGTGTTTAATAGAGGAGAGAAGATGATGTGGAAGGGGAAACTGGCTGGTGATGGAACACAAAGGTTTTAGGACGGAAGACAAGGGGAGGGCTAGACCAGGAAGAAAGGGTAGATTGAATACTGAAGTTGAGAAAACTGAAAGGGCAACATCAAGATATGGAGGGAGAGAGAAGGACAGACAGTAATCATGAGAAGCATATAAAGAAATTGGGTATTCTAATTCAGGTTGAATTTTTGAAGTTGCAGTCCTCATCCTCACGTTAACGCTTCGACACACTAGGTTTATTGATTCTCAGTCCAAGAGTTTTAATAGGCAACATATGGAGCTAATCTGTTTAATTTAGCCTTTATTCTTTTTTTTTAAACTTTGTTTATTGGGTAAATGTGTTTTTTCCAGGACCCATCATCAGCTCCAAGTCAAATTGCTGTCCTTCAATCTAGTTGTGGAGGGCGCAGCTCAGCTCCAAGTCCAGTCGCCATTTTCAATCTAGTTGCAGGGAGCACAGCCCACCATCCCATGCGGGAATCGAACCGGCAACCCTGTGTTAAAAGCACGTGCTCTAACCAACTGAGCCATCTGGCCACCCTAGCCTTTATTCTTGAGGGGAGAGGAATTCTTCAATGGGATAGTACATCAGTGCATACTCATTACTATTCTATTATAGGTCTCTTTGCCACAAAAGCTCTTGCCTTCGAAACTCCACACAGTTCCATCAAAATAATGTTGAAGCTATAATGCTATCTTTATATTTGTTATGCATTTAACCTCTGACTTAACCCACAGATTCTAAGGCAGTTTATAGTTCATAAAAAATGAGAATCTATTTTAAAAAACAGAAATATATTTAAAAATAAAAATCCAGGAGCAAGAAAATTATAACATAAGACAAGAAAAGTCAAGACGAGGGAAACATTATTTGCAAGCTACAGCTTTCCAAACATATGAGCCACCAATTTAGATCTGAGTTTCCTAGGGGTCAAAAAGAAAAAGGGAAACATGACTAAATACATTATTTTGATTGTCAAAAGGGTCAAAGAAAGTGCACCAGTTCTTGAAAAAAGGACATTTCCTTCTGGCCTCAGTTCTAAAACCATTTCTCCTGAGGGAGTAGGAAGCATTTGAAATTTGATCTTCTGAAGCTTCTGTAGTTCTCCCAACTGCTTCATGATTTATGCTGCACTTGGGAATATCAACATAGGGTATTTATACTCCAAAAAAATCAAGCCAGGACACCAGCCTAAAAACTGCATTTCTCTGTGTTTTAGTATTTTTCCACAAAGCCACTTTCCCCACTACCAGTCCTCTGTCTTCTCCTTGCACTTAGAATTTACTTCCTTAGGGCACATCAGTCAAAACAGGCAATTAAAGTGTTTAAAATGCTAACACTGTGACTAATCTAGAAAATTATTCACAAGTGCAGAAACAAAGAAACCATTCTTATCCACAAATCAATATAGTTAGAGGAGATTGACATAAAATTTGAAGAAAATTACCAACAAGCATCTAAGAAATGCTAGATTATTTGGTGAGGGATTTGGGGCTACAGGAATAGGCCAGAAAACCTTCCTACTGTACCATAGTATTAAGAGTAAACTGGATGGGTGTTATGAGTACAGGGTGACCAAGTAATTTATCATCCAAACTGGAACACCTGCGAATTAAACAGGCTGCTATTAATAATTACCCCGGACAATAGGCATAAACGAGGGCCATCCCAGGCAAACAGGAAATTATGGTCTCTCTGTGAGCTCACCATAGCTTTATATTCCTGTGGAATATATTTCCTCATTATACCCCCAACACCACTATACCGGACACAGAGAGGCAATCTTTTTTTTTTTTTTTTTTTTAAAGATTTTATTGGGGAAGGGGAACAGGGCTTTATTGGTGAACAGTGTATACCTTCCAGGCCTTTTCTGTTTTTTCCAAGTCAAGTTGTTGTCTTAGTTATGGAGGGTGCCATTCAGCTTCAAATTGTTGTCATTTCAGTCTTAGTTGTGGAGGGCGCAGCTCAACTCCAGGTCCAGTTGCCGTTGCTAGTTGCAGGGGGCACAGCCCACCATCCCTTCAAACCGGCAACCTTGTGGTTGAGAGGACGCGCTCCAACCAACTGAGCCATCCGGGAGCTCAGCAGCAGCTCAGTGGCAGCTCAGCTCAAGGTGCCCTGTTCAATCTTAGTTGCAGGGGCGGAGCCCACCATCCCTTGTGGGACTCAAGGAATTGAACTGTCAACCTAGTGGTTGAGAGCCCACTGGCCCATGTGGGAATCGAACCGGCAGCCTTCGGAGTTAGGAGCACAGAGCTCCAACCGCCTGAGCCACTGGGCCAGCCCCAGAGAACCAATCTCGGCCGCATTTGTACCTGGGTTTATGTTTTGAGTATTTTACATTTCTAACAGGATTTTGTTTAATTGTTCGTGATTTCACAATTTTCTTTGTTACTTCATTTCCAATAACCTAAATATAGGCAAGGATTCTGGATAAGAACAACACAGAGGCATGCCAGACTTAAATTCAAAACTCTCATAAAATTTAACTCAGTTTAACTCAGTAATGTAAGCACTCCATTTCAATATATTAACAATAATCTGTCTCTATTTTCTGACCCTAAAATGAGTATCACTATGCCATCACCTGCCCCATATTACGTAGCAAATGATTAGAAAAATGTTTTACAAAAGTATTAGGTAATAGTCACCTAATGTAGTAATTCTCAAACCTAGCTGTACATCAGAATCAGCTGGGAGCTTTTTAAAAAATACACTATTCCGTACTATACCCTGGACCTACTGAATCAGAAACCCAGAAAAGAATACTTTTTAAACTTTTCAGATGATTCTGAGGCCCAGCCTTTCTAATCCCAGTCCAAATCTGGCCAACCCAAGACTTCCTAGGTCCCACCTGCAAACACAGTTTTGTCATTCTACTCTCTCCTCTACAACCCGCATGATTTCTTCCTATTGATTTTCTCTTTTCCACTCTGCAATGCAGCACTGACAAGCAGCTAAGGACATACACACCGCAATCAGAAAGCTGTGGGGGCAGATCTTATTTGCTGTTCCCCCAAAACCCTCACAAACATCTTCTGAATTAGCTCGGGTCAAAAAATAAGAATTGTTCTCATCACAACAACCATTTTAAAAAGCTGATATCTGCTAAGCACTTACATTGCCACTCACGGTGCTAATCTATCTGGACGCATGCTCTCAATCTCCACTTTAACCCTATGAGGTGGAACTATTCTCATCCTCATGTCACATTATGTGAGGGGTTAAAATATAATAGCTTTCCCAAGGTCATACTGCTAGGAAGTAACACAGCAAGGACTTGAACCTAAAGCCCAAGCTCTTCTCAATACTCCCACCCACTAACCTGAAGCTATTCTGAGTCCCATTCGCCTTCAGGACAGCTGGCTTCCTCAGGCTGCACACCACAGCCCAGCACCCCCTGGGGTCGCAACAGAAAAAGAATCCAAGAAACTCTTGGCTTTTCTATCAGACTGAAACTGAAATCTGAAAGTCAGCATCAGGAAAGAGAAGCAAAGATCCATTTCTGAAACATAAACTGCTCTTTATAAAAGGGCTTCTGGAAGGAATCAGTAGTCCTCCTGGAACATGCAACAGTTCAACTTTGAAGGTGCATCAAAGGTGACTGACTCTTCCAACATGTAACTTGGGGCTTTCCTCTCTGGCTGCTTGGAGAGAAATGGGATTCAATGTTTCAAATGAAATTTCACATTTCAAGTATTCCTTCCTTTTTAGTTGCTCTGCTGGATAAGAGAAATGGTCCTCTAGTTGGATGTGTTTGATTGATGGTGGCCGTACACTTTATTGTCCAAACTAAGGGACTTTTAAGAATAAAAGTTGGGTGCTATTTATACTTATGGTGGGAAAACAGACAAGTGAAATTTATGGTCACCCTATTGATGGCAGAATTCAACACCAACAAAGGAGAAATCAACTGCCACGGACTCACTGAACACTAGGGCTGTTTGGTTTCGACAATCACTTTCTGTGTTCCTATTATGTGTCAGCCTCTATACTAGGAACTGTTTCTATGAAAATAAAATTCCTCCTAATCTGAAGCTAATAGGAAGAACTGTCATTCAACAATTCTAACATAAAAAGCCAACTGCAGAATAATATATATATATGGCAGAATCCCATGTGGATGGATGGACAGATGGATGGATGGATGGATGGATGGATGGATGGACGGACGGATGGACGGACGGATGGACGGATGAAACTGAAATGTGACACTGCGTGAACAGAAAGCTGACTCCTCAAACTCTACATGAGGGTGGATTCAGGCAAGGTTTCACAGGGGAGAGTATCCTGGGGCTGAGATTTGCAGGAAAATAGTAGATATTAAACAGGAGAAACAGGTGGAAATGGAGACAGCATATTTCACACACAAATAAAAGCATGGGTAAAGGACACAGATTCAAGACCATGCAGAGAGTCTTCCATGAAATGCAGGATGGTGCACTGCATGAGGCGGTGGGTGGCCAGCAATGGGGCTACAGTGATGGGAAAAGGCAGACCAGGGTCAACTTTCCACGCCATGCTGAGGAGCCAGGAGTTTATGGTGAAGGTCAGAGGAAGCCAAGCAATGCTGCACGGGAGAAGAACCAATATGTACAGGTCATCTCAGGCAAGCAGGAGATAGAGGCAGAGAGGCCAGCAGTTAAGGAGCAATGAATACAATGGTCCAAATAAGCAATGATGTCAAACCAAACCTTTATGAATCCCATACCTCACACAAGGGGCTGGGCCCTAGGGATTCAAAGATAAACAAGATTACTTGTTGCTTTATGGAAAGTGGGGTCCTCCTGAAGAGACAGATATAGGGATCATTTTAATACGAGAATGACTATAGATAGTTTGAATAAAAGGCTTAAATTAAACAACTGAATGTTTTCGACTCTAAGCACTTCAAGAACTGCTGAAAAGAATGCTAACAAAGTTTAGAAGTCATGAGATCTTGGAACAAAGTGGAAATGAACAGCTGGGGAGGAAAAAAACCTTTCTGAGACAGAATTATTCAAGTCTGACCTCTTAAGTAGGTTTAAGGATAACTGAGAAATATCTGGGTTAATATATTTAAAACACAACTATAATTAAAGTATTGCAACTTGGGGCATGTGTGATGGGGGAGGTTTTCCTAAGTACAAGATGATACACAATACTATTCAAAGAAGAAGATACCAGATTTTTAAGTGTGCTTTTTAAGTTAAAAATCCCACTTACTAGCTAATTATCTTACCTGCCTCTCTCTTCATTGTAAAATGAGAGTAACCGCACCTATACCTTACAGAACTGTGAAAAGTAAATGAATCAGGATTCCTGGTTAAAACGGCAGACTGAACATATCTAATTTCATTCTCCTCTTGAAAACCCACTAAAATATTTGTGCATGTGTGTGAGTGTGTGTGTGTGTGTGTGTGTGTGTGTGTGTGTGTGTGTTTAAAGTAGTACATAGAGTAAGGCTTTTTGGTTTTAAGACCCAAAACCACAAATATAGGAAGGGAATAGGAAAGACAAAAATTGCAACTAACTTTCAGAAGCTGGTAATTAGATGGATGTGTAGATAAATGACTTAGATAACCCACAAAAACTGAATCCCAAGCTGACAATGGCAAAAGCTGAAGCCTCAAAAGTCACAGAAATTGGAAGCACAGCAACTGGAGTAAAGAAAAGAGGGCTGGGGGGAAGTGCTTGAGAAACAGAAGTCCCTTGCCCACTTCTCCATCCCAGCAAAGCTCGTGACTAGCACAGGCCAATGAAATGTTGTATAATAATGCAAACGTTCTCCATCCGCTCTGCACAGCAGGTAGCCACGTCACATGTGGTTACTAGAGCTTAAAACGTGATGAGGGCAAATGAGGAACTGACTTCTTAATTTTAATGTTGACTAATACAAATGTAAATGTCTATACGTGGCTAGTGGCTATCGCATTTTAGGGCAGCACAGCTCTAGAGGCTTATTTTCTGGAGAGGATCAGAGAGGATGCTGGGAGTAGAGATGCCAGGCAGAGAATGGGGATGTCACGGCACACACACAGGCGGGCTGTGTCGGCACACACACTGAATGCTGAGGGCCTGAGTGCTGCAACCTCTTACCCTCTTCCCCACATGGCTCCCGAAACGCTGGCAGCCAGTCCCTGACCCTCCCCGCCAAGAGACGGAAATACTTTTTTCTGAGGAATGTTACCATCCCATGAGAACAAACCTAAAGATACTGACATTGGGGGGTTCCCCAATTAATGGCCCACTCAAATCACTCTTCTGCACTGATAAAGTTCCTGTTCAAAGTTCACAAGCCCCACACATGCTCAGCTTTCCCTGTGTGTTTAATCAGGAATAAACAGCCAAGATAAACAAATGTCTGAGGAAACCCTCCAACGCAGACATAGAGACAGGAAAAAAAAGCACCTCAGAATAAACAGACATTATTTACAGAGAGAAAAAAAAACTTTAAAAATTAATTAATGTCTTCAGAGAGGTAAAGGAATATATTTTATCAATAAAGCGAAACTAGATTTTTTTTTTTTAAGTAACATTTCAGAGAGAAAAGAGCTCTTGACTATAGAGAAGAAATGCAAAGCAGGACTGGAAAAGGGCCCTACAGAACTTTCTAGGTTGAAGAAAGAAAGTGTTCTATATTTTCTTTTGGGTGGCGGTTGTATGAGTTTATACAATTGTCAAAACTAAGTGAAATAAACACTTAGAACTGGTACACTTTACTGTATGTAAATTATACCTTTATTTTTAAAATCTCAATTGAAGGGTTTGAGTATAAAGTTTGGGAAATTGCTTAGCAAAGAATAGCTTGAAAATGAGAGAAAACGTTAAGAAAATTAAGAGGCCCAATCCAGAAAAGTCACATATCTGAGTAAAAGGAGTTCCTGAAGACAGAGAAAAACGGAAAAAGAAAACCATCATCAGCAAAATCATTTAAGAAAGATTTCCCAGAATGGTAGGCCACCAGTTACCTAATTGAAAGGCCCAAAAATACAATGGAGGAAAAGACTTGTTCTTGGTATTACTGAAAACACTGGAAACAAGAGAAGAGTCCATACGCTTCCAAAAGTGAATAAAATAAGCCACATTCAAAAAGAGCCAGAATTGAGAATGTTTCGGCTTTGTATACATACACACACACACACACACACACACACACACACACACACATAATTCTGAAGGGAAAGTTTTCAACCGTAAAGCCTATAACCAGCCAAATTATCAATAAAGTCTGAAGGAGGAAGAAAGGCATATTTCGACATTCAAGATCTTTAAAATTTTACCATCTATGTGCCCTCAAGAAGCCAGCAGAGGAGAGGCTCCACACAAGAAGTAAAGATTAAACAGAGAGGAGAGAATTTCTAGGGGGACAGAACAGAGAGATGTCAGGATGAGAGCTGTAGCCAGTCTTAGAGGACAAGCAGTCCCACTTTGGGCAGTGAGACTCAGGAGACAGATATGTTTCGAGGTGTCATCAGCAAGATCCCCACCGACTACATCAAGGGACAGACGCCAGATTCCTAATGGAGTTTGACTTGGCCTAATCGTGCACTAATCAAGTTCCTGTTCTTCTCTCCATGTCCTGATGCCTGAATCAGTGGAAGGCCATTTCCCCCCCACAGGAGTATTCCGCTTTGGCCTACACCTGAGAGCTCTGTGCAAGGCAGGGCGAGCTTCGAAGCAAAAATACAATATGAAGCAGCCCACTCCCCTTGACTAGACTACTTTCAGGCTCCCAGCAGCTGGACCCACCGCAGTCCTCGAGACATACCAACTGTGAGAAACTTCATTTCCCACAACTCTCTGACGACCTTGTCCACTGACTGCCCCAGAAGTGTCCCTGCAACCTCCAACTCCAAATCCAGACTTGACCCAGCGCTTCTGCTGAGACCCAGGGGTAATGAGTTCAAACGAGGACCAGGAAGCTGTTCTCCTGAGAAGAATGATGGCCACATGGCCTTGTCTGCCCAGGCTTGTCCTTGCTTGAGGGACGTCTACACTGAAAGGAAGGGAATGAGAACTCCAGGGTGGCATAGCTGGTTCCTCTGAGGGAAGTGCAATAGGAAGGGGCCCCTGGCGACTTCTAAAATACTGGAATGTGCAATTCTCACCTGAATGGTGAGGATATAGGTATTTTTCTCTAACTACACACATATGTTTTATATACTCTTCTGTATGCTTGATACATTTTTCAATGTAAAGACTCCCCCTTCCAAAAAGATGAAATGAGCTAGTATATTTAAAGCCCCTAACAAGTGAGAGAGCCGTTTTACATACTCATTAATGATCCATTACCTCTCCTCTCCAGTCATCCAATCCTGTGCCTTTTTAGGGACCACCTCGAATGGAAACAACCTTCTGAAGTCTCCACGCTGCAGTAATTCCCTTGACTTTAATTTCTAGTTTGTGTCATTCTTTACTGGTAATTAATGTATGTCTCCTTACCTACGTTGAGAACAAAAAATTTTTGGAAATCATTGTTTTTCCTAATGACGGCTTCCCTCTTTCAGCCTTCCATTATCGACTGTAAAACACAATGATGGTCCCAGTCGAATGGGGGTGGGGCCTGATCGGCGCACTGGATTCTCTCCGGAGAAAGTCAAGTGCTTTGATGAGGTACTTCCATTGCTCAATGCCTTCCCACCCCCAGCACCCACCTAGCACAGGGCCTGGCACAGAGTAAGAACGCAAATGTCTGTGGATAAATAATAAAATGAAGTCAGCAGAGAAAGCCTTACTAAATATGACTACACTGAATAATGGAAAAGTAGCCCCATATGGAAAGGTAAAAACATTGTGATCATATCCAGTTAAAAGAACCAAGCAAACATTTTAAGCATAAAGAGGCGATGTGGTATGAAGGATAATCCTGGAAAATTATTTCCAAATCTGAAAGGAACTAAAACCAGAGGAAAGTGACTTAAACTAAATGACCCATGATTTTAGATGGAATAAGTCGGTCGTGCCAGTGGACGGGGCCTTCTTAGCCAAAGCAGTGATTAAACCTTGGTGGGGTCTGTCTCCCTGTAGGCAGCGTGATGTGGACTGAGCGAGCTGTGATCCTGCCTCTCGCATAACTTAGCTCTGGGCCTTAGGCAAGTCAGGTAACCCCTCTGGGCCTCAGTTTCCCCCACAGTAAAACAAGTGGGCAGAATAAATGACCATGAAACTCCCTGAAGGCAAGTAGGGCTGTAGGAATCCTATGTCCCTGCTTTCTGATTCACTGAGAATCAGAGCAGTACACAGGGACAATCCAATGCAAAACCGTCTCTCAGAGCCTGCTGGTAGGGAAATTAAAAGACAGTGTTTCAAATTCAGGTGACTTGACAGAGTTCTAAGTTTTCAAAGCTTTTTTTATAAATGGTATGCTTTCAGGCAGCTAAACGCAGTGACTTTTAACCTAAAAACTACTAAAGCCAAGGAAAATAATATAAGTTGAATGCATGCCCATTTCTATTAGGATTCCATTTTTTAGAGTAACTCATAAATGTGCATGAGTCATACATCTGAATATAATGAGACGTTCCTTTATCATTTCATCTCGCAGTGCCAGTAATCCCACAGCACAGAGTGCCAAAACCCTTTAATAGTGTACCATGTGTTTCTTGCCATTCTCCAAAAACCAGCATAGAACTTGCTGCAGTAGGTAAACACCCAAGTGAGGATTTCTGGGCTTTGGAATACAGGACCTCCAGTCAGTTGCCCAAAATGATTCTCCTCACCTCTCCGTGCACAGCCACCTAGATTTTTGATACCTGAAATCATAACAACAATTATTCTTCAGGCTTATATATAGCCCTTTGAAGTTCACAGAGCACTTTCACATCTATGAACTTCGCTGATTCCCAGTGACCCACTAGAATGCTTAGGGCAGACGTTATTATACCCATTTTACAGATGAAGAAACAAGGGTTCAGAGAATTCAAGTGACTTGCTCAAGGGTGGAGCTGAGACTTGCATCCAGGTCATCGCCAAAACCTAGGCTCTTCTGACCAAACTGCATTGTGATCTGGGATAAGAAAATAAATGATCGAAATGAAATCGAAATGGAAACTCGCTTGATTTCACTTATGGGAGTAGTTCCATCTTTTGTAAACTTACTTATGGGAGTAGTTCAATCTTTTGCAAACACTGTAGACCAGAAAAAATGATTCTTAATCTTCCTTCTGCCTTTCTTATTTATCCCCTTATACCTTGAGTTGCTGGAGTTATCACTTCTAAGAAAGTGCCAGCTAAAGAATGAAAGTATATAAAACAGCTAGTACCCTTCACTTGTCCCTACCCCCCAAAATCACCGGTGAGTGAACCCTATTTCCAAAAGAACACAGAAGTGATGGAGCCAAAATTAGAAACAGGCCCAGTGACAGTTCTAATGCTAAATCCAATCCAGTTCACTCCCATCACCTTTCTTTCTTGTTCCGCACAAAGTGGGTCAGAAGAACCTCAGAGCCTAGAAGGGGTAGGCCAGGACAAAAATCCCTGGGGTGGGAGGTGGGGCCAGCTAGGACAGGAACAGAGACAGCGTACCTTTTTGGGCTTGGGCCCAGATGTGCCCCCTCTTCCATTCCTAACGAAGGACACAATTCTTGAAATCTGCCCTCAGAAGTTAAGAGCTACAGCATGCCATGGAGGCAAAGAGAGATAAAGTAACTGGCCTCAGTCACAGGGTTGCACGTGGGCCTTGAATTTTCTATGTGTAGACATTTGGTAATCCTTCCTGAGAAAGGGCTTTTTGGTCATCCTTTCAGTGACAAAAATTCCCTAAGCAGACAAAGGTGTTAGGTTCCTTATTTGATTGTTTTTTACAAAAGGGAACACACACACACACACAAACACACTATTAAATATCCTCGCTAGTTAGTCACTCAGTAACAGCGAGCCAAACCATCCCTGTTTAAAAACAAGATTTTTTTCATTGACCTGACAGTTTCATTGGCAGCTATAACTAACTTCATGACAGTCAGGGACACGGAAATTCACTCCGTATCCTTACCTTTAATCATACAACAAGGGCTGGAATCTTGTCAGTTTATTCAGCCAAGTTTACAAGAAGTCACAAAATGGGGGTAATTTCCAAAGCCAGCCTAACATCGGTAAATATAAATACCGCCAAGGCTTCTCAGTTTACAAACACGTTTTTTACAGCAGACTAGAAACAATATAAAAATCTCCCCTATCCTTCACCACTTCAAACATTTAGTACGATTTAGGTTTTTTGGTTAACCAGGCTGTTCAAATGCTTTAAATTGCAAATTACTGAGTGGGTTTGAACTTTGTAACCATGTCTCATTTAAATACAATCACAGATGAGATGTCAGAAACTTAACACAAATCTCCATGTCTTGGGCCAAATGAGATGTGCCTTATACTCTGGGTAGGAAATGGTGCACAGTTAATCATGATCACCATCTCTAGAACAAGATGTGAAAAGGCCTTAAGGAGTGGTTTGGGCATCACTCAAACCTGAGTTTAAATCATGGCCCTGCCACTTATGAGCTACGTGGCCTTGGGCACTTGAGTTTCTGAGATCAAGTTTCTGCATCTGTAATATAAATTCCCTCTCATCTAACAGTTGCCAAGGACCAAGCACAGAGGAAATCATACATTAGGTACTAAATAAAAGATATCTATTAACTACTATGAGTGTAAATTCAGAATCCAAGCCAATGTGACCACTTGGGCAATAACAGCATGGAAATTCAGGGCAGGAAACAATTAGAGGTTTTTTCACATTCCACTCTCCTCTTTTCAAGGCTCACCCCAATCCAACCTCCTCCTCCATCACCTGTCTCCATCAGCTCCAGCCTCCAATGACTGGCACATAACGTAATTAGCACTTTATTAACTATTTTATTATGTTTCCAGGACCACTACTCAGCTGGTCCTAACACCTACCCATTTAAGACTTTCAGGGGAAGAGTGCTCTGTGTTTCTTTAACTTCCGTCTCATCACCCATTCATTATTCTCACTGATTATAAACTACATTGAGACCACAGGCAATTACACAATGCCCTTTAATTAGAATTGTGGAAGCCCGAAAATGCAAAAATCACTCCTGAACATTGACAGATAACTTCACCAGTTTCAGCAAACATCTAACACTAACACTGCTTTGGTGCAGATCACATGGGGACATTCCCATTGGTTGGCTGTGGTGACAATGACACGAATTAGAGTCCCTCGGGCTATATTCTCAGGCACAGGGTGCTGTGGACTAAACCACCATAACCACTTCACATCTATTCAGATACACCCATTTTCTAGAACTTCGAAACCAGCAGCTACAAATAACTCTTTATTCAAATGAGTTTGGAATTGAAGCTACACATATCATGACTTAAAACAAAATGTAGTTTTAACTCTCTCTACAGACTTCTCTACACTTTGACAAGTCGAATGGATTTGAAACCAATGCACTAGACCAACGATTCTAAACATTCTCCTCCCTTTTGTAAAATGTATATCGTGTAATGCTACCCTGAAATGAAAATCAAAAATAATATCAACTATTTATATGTAAACTTTCAAAGCAATCAATGTCCAAACTAGAAAGGAGAACTTAAAGAAATGTGTAAGAATTTGCATTTCATGATGTAATTTCTCTGTCATGAGTGCACTAGGAGACATAATGAACTAGTCTAATACAATAGAATAATCATGATGTAATAACAACAAATGCAGACAGATGCTGCTGGCATGTTCTTCGCAACACAAATACATGCACATCAACACTGGTAACACGATTTATAAAAATGGTGACAAGCTTTTGGTAAAGTTCTAGACAAAATAAAGTAAAATAGTATACTATTTATGTAGCATAGTATATCAACTACATATATTATTTGTATATGTATTATATATTTTTACATATATATTATATATCTATTATACACACACACACACACGGTAACTGCATTCCTAGAAAATTCAGGGTATATCAAAATAATGCAAAAATTATGTTATGTAAAATGGAGTTTGATTCTAGGCTCATAAAATTATAAACAGGTTTTCCCCCTACCAGAATGTCTGGAGAGACTATTGAAAGTCATGTAGGCTATTGGAAAATTCTTTGCACAGGACGATCGTGCACACTATAGGATAATTAGTATTCCTGACCATGCCCTGTAAGTGCCAAAGGTATATGCAGCCCCACAGAAAATCACTGAGTCAACCGTTACAAGAGGTGCTGCTTTGAGGTCCAGTGTAGTCTTTGTGTCTCGTCTCCTGCCCTTAGAACTATGCTTGGCTCCTACACAGGTGCTCAGTGAGTCTGAGGAATTGGGTGGCAGTTCTAAAACTCCTCCTCCACTGATTCTTAGCTGGCAGAAAAGCAGAGTCAGTACTTTCAGTCAATAGGAAGACGGCATGTAAAACTGCTGACATTTCACTCACAAGCAGAAACACTTTAAAGAATGCGATTGGTCCTGCCCCATAATGACATCCTAAGGCTCAGACAGCAACTACACATCATGGCATGATGTCCCACGGAGCCTGGGAATGGCTTTAAAATCCATCTCAACGTGGCTCCAATGAGTCCTGCCAACTTTCGGCTTCCTAACCTCAGAAATAGGGAAGGAAATCGGCAGGCTCCCATAGTCTTCCTGTGGGGATTTAGAATCTTCTACACTATGCAATCTAGTAACTTCCACTACTATCATCTGAGTACCTACTATGTGCTTCAGGCGCATAGTGCTAAATGCTTATTTGACCCTCACACAAGAATGAGACGGTAAAAACCTCTACTTCATAGGAAGGTACGTGAGGCCCAAACACAAGGCCGAAGGCCAAAAGCTGGCATCAGAGCCCGAATGCCAGCCCAGCTCTATCTAGCTGGCTCCAAAGCCTGTGCTAGTTACTTGTCTGCAACCACCAGTAAAACAACCTGTCCAGAGGAGTGGGGTAATAACGCTTTCTACTACAGTGGCACTTCTCTGAGTGGACCCAGGAAGTGGGCAGGCACCTCTAGGCGGACAGCCCGACAGCATGTCACATAAAAGCCAAAACAAATTCCTCTCTCTCACTGACTCAGCCAGAGGCCATTCTGAGGCTTGGGAGGGGCCCCCAATTAGATCTGGGGACACCAGGACACCACATTTCCTGATGCAGAAAGACCCAAAGCTTCAGGATGGCATCAAGCCCTGTTGAGGGCTGACTCCAAGCTGTCATCACTCTGCCTACACCTGGTTCCTGCTTGTCTCCTAGGAGTGGCTGGCACTGTGGCCCCCACACCCTACTCTCCAGCCTCTGAGCAAACACTAGCACTTTGCTCATCCAGCGGCTTGGAGGAAACGCCCCCTCCTACCTGCTCGGTATATGTGAGTTCTGCCCATCTTTCAAGGGCGACAGTAAGGCTCTCTTCCTCTGCCCCCAAGCCTGTTCTCATTCTCCAGCTGGAAGGGACTGACCCCACTTCAGAGCCTCCACAGCACTTTTCTCAGCGCTCTTAGCCCACTCTTCCTTGTATCACAGTAATCAGGATACATGTCCCTTCCCTAGAGTTTTAGTTCCCTATTTACTCCTTTATCTTCCCACAATACCACCACCATCCCCCCCATCACCCCCCCCCACCATCACCACCACCAGATGTAAGGGCCACTGAATGAATGCCTACTGATAACGCCAGTCATTATATACACTATCTCGTTTAATCCACTTATGAGTTCCATTTTACTAATGAAGAAAGTGAGGCCTGGCCTGGCCTGACCCAGCCTCCACTGGCACTGAAACGTAGTGAATACAAGCCCAGTCTGGAATCAGACTGCCTGTACTTGAATCCCTGCTCTGCCATTTACCAGCCGTGAAATCTTGGGTAAGTTATTTAGCTCTCTGTGCCTCAGTGTCTTCATCTGTAAAATGAGGACAATAATAGATATTCATAGGATTATTATCAGCAACAGAAGAGTTAACATACGGGAAGGCACTCAGCACAGTGCCTGGCACATAGTATGTTCTAAATAAGTGTTTGCTATTGTTATGAGCACTGCTGCCTCCAGCCTGGACTCACGTTATGCTCCGAGTCCATACTCTGAGGTCCTCCAAACATACCAAACTATTTCCCACTTTTGTCCCAGCTGCCTTGATGGCTCTTTACATACCAGCTCCTGACCATTCTCTAGGTCTGACTATGTGCCTGTCTCAGAGGAAGTTCCCTGACGACCTAGTCAAGAAGATCCCTGTCACCCAGCCCAGTCTCCACTGCCCTCTTCCCTTCCCACCCGCAACTCCTATTCACACCTCACCGCACCCTTGTTTATTTTCTTCACAGCACTTAGCACAACCTAGAATTCGGTTACTTATCGGTGTATGTATCTGTTTGGGGTCCTTCTCCCTCTTCATTTACTAGCGATGAGGGCAAGAACCACGTCTGTCTTTCTCATCCTTTCTCCTCCTGGCTTCTTCATCCAGCCAGCAGCCTGGCATAGAATCAACGCCAAATAAATAGCTGTTGGTCCCCTGCAAACTTCTACACTGTAAGTGCTCAAGAAGTAGCTACTGAACTAATAAACGGAATTCTTGAATTAACGCATGGATGGTCACTGCTACTATGAGGACAGGGGTCACCCTGCAAAGTGCCCCTTTCTGTATTTGGTTAACTCTTGAGTTATCAGTCAACCGAAATCTCTACGAAGCACCCACAGTGAGCAAATCTGTATGTTCTGTGTGTAATGCAAAACAGTCAAGTCACTGTATTTGGCTGGAAGGTAAAAGGCAGCATCAGGATTGCGGGCCATGGCTGAGCAGGCTGTACAGTGCCAAGAGGGCCCAACGGGGGTGAGGGAGCGATAGCTGGCATCCTGCCTGCCTTCTGCTAGCCAGGCTCCCTGGTGCAGGGCTGCCCCATCCAGACAAGGCACTGTTTTCTAATTCTCACAAAGGCAACACAGAGGTCAGTAGCAGCCCTTAGTGGGGTCAGTCCTATTTCTTAAGGCTGGGCCTCTATGCCACAGGATTTTAAGGGCACAGAAGAGACTGACTATTAAGAACACCCTCCCACTCTCCCAGTGCCCCTGCAACAGCCACTCGGGGTGAAAGTATTCTATTCTATGAGATGCTTATGATAATACAAAAACAGGGAGGGGTAGCCAGTCCGTTCACTCCCACCTTTTAACTCAGACTAGTTTATCAGATTAGCTACTATGACTTGTTAGAGTAGAGAAGCCTGAAAGTTGAGGTCTGAGAAGATTGTTTTCATGCAGTAAAAGGTGGTGAGAAAGATTCAGAATTAGGAACACTGCCAGGAAGGGCAGGCTCAGTCTGGGGACCCCAAACTTAACATCCCTCACCCTTTTACCTGAAGCTAGCTCTCACTGTGTCTAGTGTGGGACAGGGGACGCAGGAGTACACTCGTATGCTTATAAACACACATATGCAAAAGTGGGGGGAGGAGGCCACTGCAGTTTCCCAGCTTCCTCACCCCTCAGGAAGTCCTACTTATTCAACAGAGAAAAACAGCACAGAGAAGCATAAAGACACCAGAATTATTCCCCTTAGCTTTCCTAATAACTTGCAGAATGACTTTCATAAAGTCACTTCCCCTTTCTCATCCTCCATGTCACCATTTATAAAATGAGTGAGGCTGTAATCTGTAACATATTAAATAAATTATGTCATTTTCAAGTTACGTTCTAAGTAACCGAAAGGTTATGAATGCTATAAAATTCTAGGGTAAAAATTGACACAAGTTTCATTTTCAAGATATGTTTTAACCATTTTTGAAATGACAAACCCCCACAGATTCAATTTTATAGCAAATTTTAACCCACTGAAGATCACCAATATAGTCACGTTTTCTTTATCCAGACCTCAGAATAAAAGTACGCTCATCAATCCTGAGCTTACATTTGAACATCTTAGAAATACGTCTAGGACTCTTATTTTTTAAATTCAGCCCTGCACTTGTCTGCTCCCTTAAAATTGCTCAAACAAGAATATGACTACCACACACTTGCAGCACGCTCAATTAAATGCCAGGCAAATCTCAGGCACATCTGCTGGGCTCATACCCTCATTACAGGGGAACAGCCAGCTATGCAACAACAAACTAATTCATAACACGTTGCATGAATAAAAAGGGTGAACACATTATCATCTCTCTTGCACTTATGTATAATTATATGTATTATGTAATTAATATAGTAATAATGATAGCTACACTTTGGAGCACTTACTATATACTAGCTCCTCTGGTAAGGTTCTTTAATCTCAGTGCTCACACCAACTCTGTGAGGTAGATACTATTATACTTTATAAATAGCAAAGCGATTCATAAAATAATTTAGCCAAAGGTCACCTATCTAAGTATCACGGTCAGGTTCAAACCTAACTCACTCCCCTCCCTCTTGTAATCAGCAATCATTTACTAAGCATCTACTATGTGCCAGGCCTGGTGCTACATGCCAGCTTTGTTGCTAGGGCTTTCTTTTAATTTTTGCCTTTTCTTTTTCTTTACTGTGGAACAAACATATAACATAAATGTACCCTCTTAACAATTTCTAAGTGTGATTTATAGTATTGTTAACTACATGCATGTTGCTTTCACCTTGCATGACTGAACGTATAACCACTGAACAACTCCCACGATCGTCCAGTTTTTACAAACTTTGAATAAGTTAGATTCACAGAAGACCAGCCAAGATACTTCAGAGAGTTCCCATCTATCTGTGTTCAGCTTCTCCTAATACTAATGCTATGGCATTCTCCTAATTGGCAAAATGGAATAATCATTGATTCCATCATCAAATAATTCCGAGGGCCCGACTCTGGGCCAGGTTGGTGCAAAAGTAACTGCAGTTTCTGCAATTATTTTTAACCTTTTAAACCGCAATTACTTTTGCAGCAACCTACCCGCTCTGGCTGACGCCTCCGCCTGTGACTGCACATCTCTGTTGCCCCCTGACTTCTGATTCTGCAGTCTTCTCCCTGCACCACCCCAGGGCTGGGGAATTCAGCGAGGGGAGGCAATTAAGAAAACTACCACAAACCAAGGTGCTTTCTCGCAGTCAGAATGCGTAAGCCACTGCTGACAAGCCTAAAGACAGAGAGCGTTATGTTTTGTTTTGTTTTTAGAGAGTACAAAACTTCACGGAGCTCTCAAACAAGAAAGAAAAATAATGAGGAAAATAAATAAATATAAGCAAACACGACCTCAAGGTTGGCTACAGGAATCAGGCCTCATGCCAAGCCTTTTTACCTGTAGTAACTCACTTAATCCTGAACCATCCTGTAAGGGCAGGCACCACGATTATCCCTATTTTACAGATGAGTAAACCCAAGTGCAAAGAAGTTCGGTTTTACTGAAAGCTCCATGACTAGTAAAACACTTCCCTTGCCGGGTAAGAGGGAGAAAGTCAGGCTCCTACCCTCTGCTTTGAACTTCTAAACTCCTACATTCCTGGATGCAGGACACTATTTTTAATAACAATGGCCACCATCCAGACGTCAGAACTGACCAATCTCAAGCTCAGCAAAACTATTCTCAAGTATAGCATTTTTCAGCCCATGAGTAATCTTTGCACAAAAGTGATGTATCCCTCTCCTGTACTTGCTTCCAGGGGAAGTGAATAAACTTTTGAGGGGCTTGCACAACACTGCTTACAAGCAGGATTCCAAAAGCGCCTTCACATATATTTTCACAATGTCACGGGACATTACCCACCTCCCGCCTCCATCTTCCCCTCATTATCCGTGCAGGCAACGTGCTCACTGATGTTCACTCTTCCAACAGAATTTCAAAGGACAGACTGGACACCCTTTCTTCTCATGCTGCTCTATCACACTGACTTTCTCCACAAAATTTTGCTGCTGAGAATTCACTCTAAAGGATCCTTGCATCTCTGACAACGTGGCAGGATGAAGACTACAGAAAGAGAATGGTGTATCTCTGGCAGCACAAAAAGCAATCTATTTGCTTCATCCGACATGCTAGTCTAAAGAAAGTTTTTGCTTTCAAAGAATCCTTGGTTTGCCTCTAGACTCGCTCTTGTTTCATACTGAAGTGACTTTGAGTCATTCACACCTGCCTTGGCCTTTAGGATTTTCAGGCACTACAGAATGTACAATTACTACGTAAGCATGGATACTCTCCGGTAACACAAACTCACTAACAAAGCCCATTGCCAGCGGCTGAACTCTGGTCTACCTCTGGTATTGGGGAGCCGGCAGAAAGTGACCAAAACACTATCAGGGGTCCTAAACAGGAGGAAAGATAAATGCCTACCAAAACCCAGGAAGGACAGAGGTAGCTTGGAAAGCCAGAAAGCTCATGGACCAAAAGCAGCCTGTGTTCCAATCACCCATGGAGACCCGTGAGGAAGGGTTTCATCAGTGGGATCCCAAAAGGCATCACTCAAACGTCCTCCATGCTAGTCTGGTCCTGAGAAATGTGCCCAATGAATGACACACAGACACAACATAGGAGGCTGTGTTTGAGAAGGGGAGAGAGACGGGCTGGGGGCAGCCACAAACAAGCAGGGGAATCAGGCAGTAAAGAGCTGAGTTGTTTTCTCACTGGCTGTACCTGGCATAACTGCAAACAGAAGTTGCAGTGACTCATCATGATGAATTCACAGAGCGATAAATTTAAAAACAGTAACAAGAGAGCTTAGCGTTCCAGTTACAAAACGCAATGGGTAGGGACCTCAGGTCATGAACGCCCATGACTGCCCCCCTCAACCCTAACTGTTCCCAAGCCTCTGTCCTCCTGAGGTTTCTCTTGACAGCTTTCCCATCTATGGGACCTGAAGAGTTAGTGCTAAGTTTCATTCTCTAAAAGCCCAGCTCAAATGCCTCACCTTCCGTGTGGCGTGTCCCTGACTGCCCTGGACAAACGTAGTCACTCTCGTCTCTATGCCTCCACAGTACTTTGTTAAACACGTTCATTATCACCTTGGCTGGCGTGGCGTTGTAAATATCACCCACCAAATGACACTAGGGGCAAAGGTTGTGTTTTATTCATTCTTATTTCTCAGTCAGTGCTTAGAACATAGTAGCTACTCAATGGATGAATGAATGTCCACCAGCAGGACCAGCCAGGGTTCCCAAGGCCCAAGTCTGCAGGAAGATTCCCGATCAACTTATGAAAGCAACTTACTTGAAGACCAGTCCATTCCTAGTCATGGGGATGTGCATGGCTCCCTCCGTGCTCCCGCTAAAACAGGAAAGAGGGATCTTCTCCCTTGATTGCCCTCTAGAAATGGAATGGAAATGCAGATGCGGCCGCCTTCTTCGGGGATGACACCACCAAACAAATGAAACTCGTTATCAATCTTGCACCCACTGTGACCAAACTAAAGCACGGGACTTGGAGAATATTGAAATAATAGTTACAAAATCGATTTCTGAGCTTTTCCTTCCTCTGCCCATCAGAGAATGAAACCAGAAAGACTGATCATAATTCAGGTTTTTTTGTTTGTTTTTTAAAAATTTTTTTGGGGGAGGGGGTATTGGGGAACAGTGTGTTTTTCCAGGGCCCATCAGCTCCAAGTCAAGTCATTGTTTTCAATCTAGTTGTGGAGGGCGCAGCTCACTGGCCCATGTGGGAATTGAACCGGCGACCTTGGTGTTATGAGCACGGCGCTCTAACCGGCCACCCCATAATTCGGTTTAAACCAAGTCTCCAACAACCTATCCTTTCTTCCTACTCAGTCTGAAAAGGAAGTCATCTGGGTCTCTGGCAGTCACTGGCTGTCTGTCTAGTCTTTCCTGCTATGATAGAATACCTGAGATGCTGACGACAGAATCACCGGCAACTATAATGGCTCATCTCTAAGGCTAAGGGAGAAGAAGAGGGAAAGTCCCTGGAAAGACACTGTGTCAGCCTTTACAATGGATGTCAGAGTCATAACTAATACACGAATAAATCAGGAAAGGCTGGAGTGTGACCTGACAGGATCCAGGAGGACCATCCTACTAGCACAGATCTGCGTGTACGTCAATACCTAGGACAGCTGCCCCAGAAACAGATGGCCCAAGGACACTCCCCACTTCACTTCCCATGGGCCTAGTCTCCTAGCCCCCGGCCTCATTCCACCAATATCAACAAGGGACTCAGCAAGCAAGAGACCAACAATTTCTAAACAAAACTCCCTCATGGGCTGAGGTGCTTCTTCTCCTTCCGTGCTCAAGACCCAAGAGGTTAAGCAACCCAGCGGAAAGGCAGGGGTTTATTAGAAAGCCGCAGGATTTCAAGGTTGGACTGGATTCAACCAAACGAACACTCACCCTCCTCTTCCAAAGCAATAACCATTATTATTAGGGCCAAAAAGTTTCCCCCCATGTCCTCAACTCCAGAGGCCTAAAAACTGCGAGAATGTCCTCGTTAAGCCCCACAAGCTTTTATACTGTGGAAGAATTCATTCATTTTCAGGGGGAAAGTAAGCTATTTTTCCCATGAAGTCAAAGAGAGGCACGGATGGCGCGTGCCATCAGCTGCCCAGACCCCCAGGACTTTCACAGGGATGAAAGTCGGAGGCCAAACCCAAGTGCTGAGAAGTAGCACAGCTTCATGAGTAGACTGCCTCCCTGTGTGGGAACCTGGCTCCACCTCTCACCAGCTGTGACCCTAAAAGGACAGAACATTGTAAGATGACTGACCTCATGATTGCTAAAAGGATTAAGTTAACTTAGCTACTTAAAACAGTAAGTGTTGTACTTCCTCAATAAATGAAAAGGTAAAGCCAACGTTGCCTTGAAAACGTGCTATTCCACATTCCTAAGAATTTGCAGTGTGACCGCAGAAAACAGGTTGACCCATACAAAACATCCAACATTTGACCCCTTTTTTACCTACAAAAATGGGAATTTCATATGGTTAAATCAAAATAGGTATGAGTAAGAGCAGCAAGCAGGGCATTTTAATTCATCCTAAGTGCCTACAGAATCTCAGGCCTTTTCTATAAAATCCTTCTATATAAAATGACTATTTGAAAAAAAAAAAAAAGGATAAACTATCTGTGTGGGGCTGACACTCCCACCCCCAGTTTGGTCTGCAGAACCTTGTGAAGGTTGAGCAACCTTGGCTATTTGGAGAGCTGACTGCCTGCCAAACTGGCTCCCAGCCATCAACCACCACCTGTTACTTTGACAACTGTGGCTTCAGGGCTACTAGGGCCATTTGCAAAGCCCCAAGCACCTACAGAAAGCTCCAAGGCTCAAAATGCCCAAGCTGCAGCCACCAGGAAACCCCAGGGCATTCTTCTCCTAATGGTGCTGCCCGCTTCCGGGGAACCACTTCCACCTGGGTCTCAGCCATTATTCCAGTGGTGCCCAGAGTCATTCAGAAAACTAGTTCAAAAAAGGTTTCAGAGACCCAGCATTGAGCATCTTTGATGGTAGAAAGCTTTCTCCTAAGTCTAAAAGCCTTTAAAATCAAAAGAGAGAAGCATATCACCTGTGTTAAAGCTCAATTAAACAAATTTCCCTCTCCATCCTATCTTTGCAACTTTCTGCCAATCTAGGGTTATATCAAAGTAAAAAAAAAAAAAAAATTAAGTTCAATTATATACAGACACAAGAAATGGCCCTTTAGTAAAGAGCAACTTTAATCAACATTTTTAGATGCACCGTGTGATACAGGAAGGCATACAGATGATCTGTTAGTTTGGGCTTAATGGCCATATTTCAACTGGATTTTATTGCTCCACTTCTCGAGCCACCAGAACTATTTATTTTCTCTACTTCCCTCAACATCAGAAGCATTTATAAAGCCCAAAGCCATATCAGTTGTAAATGAAACTAGTAAGTAAACTCTTTCTCAACATCAGACCATATACTTTTATGTTTCTCAGCTAAAATTAAAGAGTTCATTGCAAAAGAAACTAAAAAACTAATTTTTCCCCATGGAGTACCTCATCTTAATATTTTACATCTGTACAAGGCTGTGATGGGCAGAAGTAGATGGCAGTGCCATACTATCTCAGAACATGCTTCCCAGTGCCCCAGAACAGAATCATGGGCATTTGCCCTCCCCTGGCGTTCTTATTTAATGTTATAAATAACTCAATATTTAATAATTAAAGAAAGTAATTTCATTAAACTGAAGATTCACCTAGCATTCTTTTCATAGGGACTCTATTGACTCATACATGTTTAAAGCACTACTATCTGAAAATCGAGAACGTATTTTGCCCTAAACATAGCCTTGCCCCATGACACACCATTTTGGCTGCCACCAACCCTCTTTTCTAGAGGCAGGAGAATGCCAGATGATTCTGTGGGCAGTCGACCTTTGCATGAAGGTATACAAAGGAGCACAACACACACCTCTAAAAGGGGCCATGCAGTTGAGAATAGCAGATGGCAGCTTACTGCTCATTACAGAGGACAAGGTTCGAAGTATAAAGATCTACCCCCACCCCGAATCCAATACACCCACCCAAGTCCACATGAGCCGCACAGTTTGCAGAACTATGGAGTCACTAGTTTGGAGCTAGCGTATGGCATGGCTTAGTGGTAAAAAGCCTGAGCTTTGAAGTCAGACAAAAGTTACCTATAAAATGAATAAAACACTTAATTTATCCAAATCTTGGTTTCCTCATCTTTCAATGCGGATATCACCATCCAAAGTACGAGGGTTAGGCACACAGCAGATGTGTAATTGATAAGGTGAAGGTCATGAATGCAATCCCATACAAGGCTTTAAAAAAAAAAATCTCAGAAAACCACATGGTTTCAATCTTCACTCTGAAACTCACATGTATTATACTGCTAGTATATTGCCACCCAAGTCAATAAAAGGCGGAGAGGAAATAAGAGGAAAACAACTCAGAATACATGTCTCCCTACTGGGTTGCTCAATACTATTCCTAAAGTGTATACTTGCATATACACTTATGTTTTAATGGTGCTAAGCTTCATTGTTTTGGAACACACATAAAACATGAGTTCACCAAAGGAAATGCTGCAGAAATTTCACACAAATATTCACGAGCATTCCATATTAGCAGGCTTTTTCACTTACAGATGTGCATAAAATGAGTGACTATCGTAGATGCCAACAAGCCTGTAAAATCCTATCGGAAGAGGCCCACTCGTTGCTTCAAGTGAAAACTGGGAAGTTAACAGAAAAACTATAGAAAGCACTATAAGAATTCTAGTCCAAAGCTAGCTTGTATGAAACAAATGCACTGTGTGTGTGTGTGTGTGTGTGTGTGTGTGTGTGTGTGTGTGTGTGTGTGTGTGTAGGGCAGGACAGGGTATATATACACAACTCAGTACACCCTGGAGGGAACCCCTACCATAATAATCATAAGAGCTATCATTTCTGGAAGATCTATTTCATACAAAGTTTTTCACTCTCAATTTCTTAAAAAATGAGAAAAGTGAGGTTAACAGGGGTTTGCTATCCTAAGGCAATAAAATCAGTAAGTGGAAAAACTTCAATTTAAACCCAGGACTTTCTACTCCAAACCATGCTGTGCCCCTATAAGCACAGCACTCAGCGTAACAATTTATGTTCATAACTGAACCTGATTAACAAGGAAAAATAAGTTGTACTCAGTGCAAAGACATTGTAAATATATTTTTGAACTTTTTCATAAAAGTTTTTTAAAAATGGTGATTATAAGAATAAGCTCTCATCCATCTAGAAAACTTGGTTATCCTAAATGACTCATTCCTAAGTGTTGAAAACAGTCAAGATTTTACAATAACTTGCATCCACATCTGAGAAAAAGAATTCATCCCTGGACTCAGCAAACATTTTAAAATATAGAACGCAACAACATTCCTGGAAATTCTTTCATTTTGAGCTTTCATTGAGGCTTATCTGCTTATTACTTTGATAATAATCTCAGCATATGAAAGGTAAAATGAAGAAGATTATTTGTCGTATATTTTAGGGACAAAACAATTAAGTCAGTCAATAATTATTTCAAATTTCCCATGGTTAGAATACAAAAAAAAAAACAACAACAAAAAACAACAACTGGCCTCCTTTCAGAGAAACAGGGACTGGAAAGGAGGCCTCAGAGCTGTGGTATTACATGTGAATTCCTAAAAAGAATTACAGATGAGCAAAGAAAACCAAAGCTCAGAGGAGTGAAATGATTTAAGTATGGTCTCAAAGTCACTTACTATCAGATCCCCAACATGAATCCAGATACCTGACTGCAAGTTTAGTGGAAACGTCTGAATCTAAAGACCGAATGAAATGAGGTCAACTGTTGTCCCATCACTGCAGACAATTCTCCAGGCAAGGCAGGGAAGATGATGGAGGTGTAGCATACGGACCAGGGGAAGCGCTACCAACTGAGTCCAGTCAGCCTGGAGCAAGGGTGTAGCCTGGCGTCTTTTACTAGAAACAGGTCACTGACAAACACGAGCATGACCCAGAACAGACAAAATCCAAAACGAGAGAAACTACCCCTGGATGAAAATAGTAAGTAACTATATGCAAAGATAAACTACCAAATTAGAAGAAAAATTAAAATGTGTTGAGGCCTATTTGAATGATGAAATGTGATATGTCATAGATGGAGGTGGCTTTTTGATATAAAACATGAAGAGGACAAGTGAACCCAGAGTTTCATGGAGAAGGAAGGCTTAATGCTAACCCTTCTGCAGGAATGTATCGCCACTTCACACTGGATAAACAGGACTAGATTGTTTTCTTCCAGCTGTTTTACTGGAGAACCGGGATGAACCATGTGAACATAAAATTGGGGGCACAGGCAGCGCAGCGGCGGTGCTCTCTAGAGACAAATACACTACTTGCAAAGGTCCTAAACATAACTGAGCAGAAAATTAATCATTTACTCTTTGCTTTTTTATTGCAGACTGACTCAAAGCTAGGTTAGTTTTCCTTTGCCAGACTCTTTCATCAGAACATTTTCAAATGAAAGGAACAATAAAACTCATGTTTACATGAAAGGAACTGTGAAAATGGGGACAAACCACATTCATTTTCTTTAATTAAATCAGGAATAGTGACTTGGTTGCCCTGTGTTAGTACGCGTTCAACTTGAACCCAAATGAAAGTTTAATCTCAAATTTAACCCCAAAATGTAACTATTTAGGCATGCTCTATCTGGCCACGGTTCTTCGCCTGTAAGCCGGATACATCAGTGAATGTTATGCCTGCCTAAAAAGGAGTAATAGCAGATAACACAATTAACCAAAGATAAGACATTTTTCCTCCCAAAATTGTATCTCAGAGTGTGGAGGAAAATTGGGGAAGAACCTCTCACATTATGGGGCATACTTTCAGTTGTTTATCCCACTGTCTTGTTCAAAAGAAACTAACTGTCTCAACTTTTAGAAAAAGACAAAATGAAGACTATCATCATGTGAAACGTTAAGTGCAGCATTACATTTGCTTTTCTATTTTTTTTTTTAAATTAAGAAATTGAATACTGTATTTAATCCCTGTCAAGATTAAAAAAAAAATTACAACATGCTTATTTTTATTTTAGTGGTTGGGTTATATCTGACTAATGGGAAATTACTCAAAAGCCAGAGAAGCTCTTTTGTTGATTTTACTAATTGCTCCAGAAGACAAAATGTAACCTTTTATTATGTTGTGTTACTAGTTTTAACTACAGTTATAGTGCCTCAAGAATCTCTGGCCCCTCCTAATTAGTAGCATTATAAATTCTTACTCTCTATCTAGAACTTCATAATTTATATCCACTATCTCGTCGGATCCTCATTAACTCCAGTAGATGGTCAGATATGATTTCACAGAAGAAATCAGTCAAAGAGAGGTTAAGCTGTTTTCCTCAGTATCAGCTTGGCACCAACAGCCTGAAAAGAGGCCAGAGCTCGAATGCCCTTTCTATAGTGTGTTAGTATAAACTTTCAAGCGTGTTTAAGAAAACAGAACAATTTTTAAAGATATCGATTTCAAATCAGTGGGAAGAATGATAATTGTTTTGTGGTGGAACAACTGGATGGCCAGTTAGGAAAAAAAAAAAAAGTATTCAGAAAGTTGGCATTCATCTTACACCATATACTAAAATAAATGCCCCGTCATTTAAAAATTAACAAATATATCAGATACTAAATCTAAATAGAGGTAAATATGTATACAATTAGGGAAGTCAAAAGGTCTCTCAAACATGACATCACAAGTAGAAATCTTATAAAAAAATGTATGATAGATTTGAGTACATGATAATATAAAACTTCTATATTAAAAGACCCTGAATATAGGGGCGGCCAGATGGCTCAGTTGGTTAGAGCGACAGCTCTGAACAACAGGGTTGCTGGTTCGATTCCCACGTGGGCCAGTGAGCTGCTCCCTCCACAACTAGATTGAAGACAACGAGCTGCTGAGCTGCCGGAGGGGCGGCCGGATGGCTCAGTTGGTTAGAGCATGAGCTCTTAACAACAAGGTTGCTGGTTCAATTCGCACATGGGATGGTGGGCTGCGTCCCCTGCAACTAAGACTGAAAAACAGCAACTGGACTTGGAGCAGAGCTGTGCCCTCCACAACTAGATTGAAGGACAACGACTTGGAGCTGATGGGCCCTGGAGAAACACACTGTTCCCCAATCTTCCCCAATAAAAATTTTTTTAAAATCCTTTAAAAAAAAGAAAAAGACCCTGAATATATAAGCAAGTAACCTGAAGAAAAGTATTTGCACCACATATGACAAAAAAGTAATATCCTTAATATACACAGCTTTAAAAAATAAAAAGAAAACACCCACACACCAATAATAACATGGGCAAAAGGCTTGACAAGGCAATTCACAAAGAAAATGAGTTCTCAAACATGAAGAAAAAATGTTTAATTGTACTAATAATGAAATATCTATACAGCAAAATATAGGTTTAGCATTTTTACTAACAGATTGGCAAATTTTTAAAAATGATGAAATCCACAAATCAATTAAATGTAATGAAGAAATACTCTCCTTTAGAAATACCATGTTTCCCCGAAAATAAGACCTAGCCAGACAACCAGCTCTAATGAATCTTTTGGAGCAAAAGTTAATATAAGACCTGGTCTTATTTTACTATAAGACCAGGTCTTAGAATAGAACAGAACAGAACAGAACAGAACAGAACAGCACAGCACAGCACAGCACAGCACAGCACAGCACAGCACAGCACAGCACAGAATAGAATAGAATAGAATAGAATACCGGGTCTTATATTAATTTTTGCTCCAAAAGAAGCGTTAGAGCTGATTGTGTGGCTAGGTCTTATTTTCGGGGAAACACGATATAAATAGCATGTCAGTTTTGGAGAGTAATTGGTACATGTCCTTTGACACAGCAGCTCTACTTCTAAGAATTTATTCTAAGTGAAAACAAGATACACAAGACTCGGCCACAAGGATTCTCATCACAGGGTCGTTTAAAGTGACTAACAAAACAATCTTAAATAAATGTTCATCTAAGAACACAGAATGTAGCCAGTCAACAGAATTCTATACAAAATACACACACACACACACACACACACACACGCACACACAAAGATGGACTGAGATTCATGAAGCACTGATACATGAAAGGTGATAAAATACCATGCAATGTATGATCACCATTTATGTCGGAGATACACACATAAGAGTAAGAGGATATTCATCAAAATATTAACAATGGTTGTGGGATTCCAAGTGGTTTTTATTCTTTTCTCTGGATTCTAAATCTTCGATAAACAGGAATAATTTTCACAAAAAGCTGTGAACCTAACTTCTTTAAAAAAATAATTTCCAAGGAAGGGAGACAGCAGTCAGTACTTTATGTGCAGAGCCAGGCTGCCCTTCCAGATCCCCCTGGTGCCTCGGGCACACAGTACACTCAGCCATCCCATCCTCAGATCCCAAGACAGGGACCAGGACGAGTCAGGATGGGCAGAATGCCTAGTCTCACTATCACCCATGCCCCAGCACTGAGGAAACATGAGATTTCCTTCACTTGTACAACTCCCTCCACACTAACAAGATGTAATCTCAAAAGAAGGTATGAGGAAGAGGTGAGAGCTGTCTGCAACGCAAAAAAATAAACATATGCCAATGTATACAAAGGGTACAAACCCCATGGAGAGCAATTTACAATATTAATAAAAATTATAAATGCAATTGTCTTTTAACCCATCAATCCCACTTCTGGGAATTTATCCAACCCTGTATATACAAGGTTATACAAAGAAGCACTATTTGCAATAGCAAAAATGTGGAAACAAGTCAAATGTTCATGAATATGGGTACAGGTTAAGTAAACCATGGAACACTTATACAATGGAACACTCTGGATCTCTAATACATACATGCATGCATGCATGCATGCACACATACTTACATACACACATACATAGTTACATACACACACGCACACACACACACACACACACACACGAATAAGGAAATATTCTATGTCCTAATACGGAAAAAGAGGAACGCATACTATAAAATGAAGAAAGCAAAGTGCAGAATAGTATATAGAGTATGGTACTTTTTGTACAAAAACAGAAAAAGAATATATACTTGTAATTGGATCTGGACACAAGAAATTAACAAAGGTGGTTACTTAGGAGGACAAAGCAAGAAGCTGACAGCGACCAGAATGGGAGAGAGCCTTCTCAATTTGTGTTCTGTTATATTAATTAGTCTGCTTTCCGAACCATGTGAACATAGTAACTGTGTGAAACAAAATATCAACAACACTAACAATAATGATAACAAATTAAAAACGCTTGCCAAGCAAGCCTTGGTAAGAGGGAGAGTTGCCACCCACAAAATGAGAAGCATTAGAGCTGAGCGACAGATTATACAGGAATCCTCTTCCACTTCCCTGGAAGGAGAGAAGAGAAAGGAAACCATTTACAACACATGGCACAGGCTATATTTTCTGGCCATGTTATCTCACTTAATATTCAAATTAATCCTAGTCTGTATAACTAGCCCCATTTCTGTAAGTAAAAATGGCAAGGCATTTGGTAACTTGCTCGAAGTCATGGGGCTGTGACTGGAACTCATGCTCTTATCTGCTGAAACTCTCAAAGCGAAATATTCAAGTCTCAGTAAAAATAAAATCCTGTAAGTCAGCCATTCACCCATAACCACACTTCCTTCCACAGTGTTTCCTCTAATATTCTCGGTTTTCTAGGTTTTGAGAATAAGTGTTAAATAAAGCAAACCTTCTACATCTACACCAACAAAAGGATGTTCTATAATTTCCACTTACTGCGCATCAAAAAAGTTAAATACGTACTGAGCACCAAAAACGTTAATTATGGGTAATGTTGATGATTTTTTTTCCTTCGTTAAGAATTAACTGTGGAAATGCAGGCAAAATCTCTAAATAATGAACTTCACAGAAATTGTAAATAATCTTTTGCAATAAGATGATTAGAAAATGGCGTTATCAGGGAAGAAGAGAGAAAAGAAGTACCGTGTTTCCCCAAAAATAAGATCTAGCCAGACCATCAGCTCTAATGTGTCTTTTGGAGCAAAAATTAATATAATAATTATCTTAATAAAAATTTAATTTTTAATAATTTAATTAATCAAAATAGAATAAATCTATTATATTATATAAGACCCAGTCTTATATTACATTATATTAATTATATATTATATTATATAAGACCCAGTCTATTATATAAGACCAGGTCTTGTATTAATTTTTGCTCCAAAAGATGCATTGGAGCTGATGGTCCAGCTAGGTCTTATTTTCGGGGAAACATGGTAGACATCCAAATAAAAAAGCAATTTCATTGAGCAGTAAGTCCCTGAACAAAAACGTGCTCTTCGTAGCTCCTTCTGGAATTTTATCTGCAGTGTCATATATCTGTACTAGAACAGTAGTACACAATTCCATAATTTGGTGACTTTAATTTCAAATTTAATAATTTTTCCAGTTGGTAAATACATCACTATGTTAGGCCAGAATACTACCACATTTCTGAAGAAAAAGAATATTTTTAAAAAATCATTATCAATCCATATCTATAATAAATTATACAGAGAGAGATACACAATGAATAAAAGGTTTATATAGAAATAAGACTGATTTAGAAATACAAATGTTTCTAAATTACCTGAAGTATAACATAGAAGACAGTATGTAAATATGACCCTGAAACTGAGGCTTTGGATAGAACATTCTAACAATTAAGCAAACAACAGGAAGATAATACACAGATAAGATCTTTTAACTGTGTCTTATTTGAAGAACTTCGCCCTTTCCCAGTTCTTCAATTCAATGCGCCACTAACTATAGGTTCCCTTGGTTGGGTTTTCACTAATTATTGACAAGGCTGACTTTTATTAAACACAGATCGAATCAAAAAATGTTCATGACTGCCCAGGTACAATGACTCTCCTGTATGAACCAAGAGCCACGGAGAAAGGAGCAAATAGAGGGAAAAGTAATTACTGTGTCGAGCGTGGTTTGTCTGACTTATGCTAAGAGGATATCTAAAGAGCTGTCATGCTAGGGATTAATGTCAAGCCAGTTGCATATCTAGAATCTGAAAGGCCCACACCATAAAGCTGCACAGAGATGCCTGAAGCAAAATCTCAAAAAGTGAACTGCGCTCCCCAGGGAGTGGAGTTATGAGCTTGTTGTCACAAGTCTTTGCAAAGATAAACTAGCCTGTCTTGTTGATTTCTGAAGCAGACCTGACAAATAAAATAACTTCAGAACACTGGGAATACTATCCATGTGAAATCTTTATAACCACTAATCAGTAAAAGCTTCATCCTCTGAAATTGCTTTGGTCTTCTTTATGCTGAAAGATAAGGAGCCAACAGTTTAATCATAAGGGGGAGGGGGAGGGAGGGAAGAAAACTCCATTTTACTTGGAAGCGTTTTCAAGGCTCACAGCAACACACCTGGTAAACACAAAATGATAAAGCTTGCCTCCTTCCACAGGATTATCTTCCTGCTGTCTAAGGCGGCTTCCACCTCACACCTCCAGAGTAAATCTTGGAATCTGGCTGCCCAGAATGTTTATGGTGCTCTGTGGAAAATCTCCGGCCGTCTCTAGGACCATATATTCACCAAGGAACCTACAGAACTTAGTGTCCCAGAAAACCAACTGGACAGATTTTCATGTTTCTGTTAAAATAGTGCATGCTTTTAAAATCATGACATAAATAAGTATCCAAAAATCTTAAAATGTGAAAAACTTTCAGATAATACCATTTACAGTCTCCTCAGGAAACAAAGCTGTCAAGTCCCCCAAAATGGAGGCACAAAGATGTCTATAACCCATCATCCGTAGTAGGAAAAACAACATGTATGTGCCACATTAGAGGGTTATAATAAATAAACTTTCATTTATCCATATTATGGAAAACTATGTACCATAAAAAGTTACGTCACCCGAGCCAAAAGTTATTATTACTTCATGGGGGTAAAACTGTGAAAAGTCACTTGGTAGGGAAGAAAAAGCCACATTATAAAACAGCATTATGTTCTACGATCTCCTTGAATTTTTTTTTTTTAATTTATAGGGCTACATATGCACGAAACAAAGTCTGAAATAATAAACACCAAATATTAACAAAAATGTCTGTCTGAATGACAGGTCTTCGGATTTTTATTTTTTCTAAAATGCAAACATATTATTTAATTTCTTTAAAATGCTAAATAAAAGTTTAAAAGAAGAATTCAGGAGCTATAGCAAATTTCAAATGATTGCCTGAGGCTTACATCCTAATTTCTCTGAAGGAAATGCAAGGATGATTAACAGTATTCTGTATGAAACTGGAATGACTTTGTTGAATATAGATTGGACAATAAATTATCTACAGTTAATTCAAAAATAATTCTTTAGAGAAACAACTAAATATGCAAGTGCCTAATGTCTACAAAAACTAAACATAATACAGATCAGTGGAGATCCCATAAAGTATATATCTTTCGTGTATAAAATTGAAAGGTTATGATCATTTTCAATTTGCAGCCTGTAGCTTTTTAATGACTTAAGAAAACGGTCAAAAGAAGAGAGGACATGAAATCTTTTCTCTCCTCAGAGGCCGAAGTCAGGGTGAGCAGACTGTCTGCTTGGAGGCGCTCTGTTTTAGACATAAATACTTTGACTGAAGTACTTCCTCAGGCTTGGTTCCCAAAGTGACAGTGTGCTGAGGGCAGGATGAGCTGCAAGAACAAGAAAAGGACAGCTCATTCTAACTCAGGGGTGCGGCCAGGGCCTTGACCAGAAGGCAGCAGGCCTGAAGGCTAAGCGTCTGGGAGGCTGTGTGGAACCTGGTGGCAGCAGAGGGGCCAGCGAGCAGCAGACTGCAACAAGGGGAGGTGCCATTCCCCAAACCCAGTCACCAGCAGGGCAGCCCCGGGGCACCATGGGACAGCACAGGGTTTGGGGCTAGCTCAAAATCGCTTCACCTCTCTGAAATCAGCTGCCTTAAGTCTCAAGTGAAAGTTACACACGAGAGCACCTCTTTATCTGTAATGAGCTCTCAAAACTTTGTTTTTGCTGTTCTTCATACAATTGTTATCTCCACTAAGATCTCATTAGGTTACGAACAAACAATCCAGAAATAAGACCCAGAGATACAGGGAGAAAAAACCTGATGGTTGCTAGATGGGAGGGGGGTGGAATGGGGGGAAAGGTGAAGGGATTAAAAGTACAAATTAGTAGTCACAATGCAGCCACGGGGATATGAAATACAGTTTGGGGAATATAATCAATAACATGGTCAAGATTATGTAAAGTGCCAGATGGGCACTGGACCTTATAGGCTGTGTAGATGCCTGACCACTGCACTATATACTTGAAACTGAAGTTGAATAATATTGAATGTCAACTATAATTATATATATATATAGTCACAGGATGTAAAGTACAGCATAGGGAATACAGTCAATGGAACTGTAACAGATATACACGATATCAGAGGGGTAGTAGATTGGAGGATTTACCACTTAGTGAGGGGTATAAATGTCTATTACATTGTTTTGTATACCGGAAATGCATATAAAAAAATAAAACTCAAAAAAAAAAAAGATCTAATTAGACGAGGGGTGCTCTGTAAAGTGGCTTTTCTCGTGGTAAAAGAAACAACATAAAAATACAATGTCAGTCACATAAACAGGCCTTCCCCAAAATCCGCCCGCAGTCAAGTGTCTTACGCTTGGCGTTCATGTGTTCAGTGCTCTTTTACTGACCATCTATCTCCTTGATAGCAGGCCTGAGGCTGAACTAGGAATATCAGGATACACAAGATGGACTTGGTCCCTACCCTCTGGAACCTGCAGTGAGGCAAGGGCCACAGACAGCAGCGTGGTCGCTCTTCTCCCACGAGACACTGCCCTTCATAATATCTGTCCATGGCAGTGGCTGGACCCTGCATCACCCTCGTTTCTCTTAAACCATCTCTCAATCTCCTACCCACAAATACATCTGCTAGTTCTCAGAACTATTGAACAAATGGGTATTTAGTCTGCTAAGTTCCACATGTGGCTACCTTCTGTATCATTTGTTTACTCAATCACAAAGCCAGCCTGATGCTGCATAAAAAAAAAAAAAAAACCACGAAAGTGGTGGCCAGATCTTGGGCAAGTCACTGAAGTGCTCTGATTCTTAGTTTTCTCTGTTGCAAAATCAGGGAAGGAAGTGACCCAGAGCAACTTCGATTTCTTCCAACTTTTAAAATTATTATAAGATTTATGACCATTGTGTGCCACAAAGCCTTAAACAGCATTTACTAGAAAAATGTCTATACACTTGGAACCAAATATGCTGAGCTTCATGGCAAACCTGTTTCCAGGATCTCTTGAAACCAACAGGGCTATCGGTTCTAACCTGAGAAAAGTAAACAAGACTCCAAGCCAGGAAGGAACTCGTTTGACTGCTTTCCTTGCCTCCCAATAATCAAAGCAATATTCTCCTAAGTGCCTGGCTCCCAAATACCTTTAAATGTCTCAATTCTGCCTAGCATAAGCAGTCTTTACATCTGATTGGTAATTGTGGGGCAACATTCCTCCTTCAATGTTGCCTGACCCTTACTCCATTGATTTTTTTTTAATTGAAATATATCAGGCATACAGAAAACTATGAAGAACCATTGATTTTTGAAGAGTACTAAATACATCTCTTTGTGGGGTTCTATACTATGTGCCAAACACAATGATAGTGGTTCAGGATACAAAGGTCAGCTACAAATGAGGACAGACAGCTAAGCAAATAAGTGCAATGATGTGTACACATTTCAGAATGTGCCTGATTCTGGCATGACACATAAGCTTTTATATAAAGCTTATCACTGCAGGTAACACACAAACAAACACAGTGGTAGTCTCTATAAATAGTCTTACCTTTTTAAAAATTCATTCCTAGTTAGTTGTTGAAATTTGGAGCACATTTTCTCCCAAGACACAGTTACAAATGTGGTGAAGTTTCCAAACCAAAACACAAAAGACCAATTTAACAGATGAAGCATCTGAAACCCTTTGTACCTACCCTGCCAAAAGAGCAGAAAACTTGACTGCAGCCAGAGAACCAGGAGTGATCTTGTTATCTGGAAAGCTAGAGCTTGAGGGAAAGCAGACTGTAGGTGATTAAGGGGTGCAGACGGAGTGCTGAGGAGGTGCTTGTTGGCTTTTAGGCAACTAAGCTCAGGGATTTTGAGACCAAGGGCCAGGTAGGCCTGGTTTCAATCAAATCCAGGTTCTCCCACTTAAAAGCTAGGTGCCTTTAAACATGGTTTGCAATCATTCTCCGTCTCATTTTACTGATCTGAATGTCTGGCACAGAGTATGCATTCAATAAACAATAAAGTATTTTATTTTATTCATTTGCTTGAAACTATATGGCTTTCGTCTTTCTTGGTAGAAAAGTATCCTTAACACGTAGGTGGGTTTTTCAGTCATGACTAGAAAATGTTCAGTTTCCACATAAAACAAAAACAGATTTTAACTGTCAAGGCAAGAAAGTACAAGGAAGGGGACTCGAGAATATATTACACATGAGAAAAAGACAGCTTGAAGCAAAATGAAGTAACTAGGGAGGGAATGCAAACAGAGGGAAAAGACGTACAGAGGGTATGTGATGCACAGAGTATTCTCCTGAGAGAAGGTATGGGGGGAATTCCAGGGAACTTCCAGATGACTTACGGGCTGGCTAAACAAGGAAGAGCAGACAGGAGGGGTAAGTAAGAAGAGTGGCAAACCCTACCTACACACACACACACACGCTCATTTAATTCTTACAACCCTATAGGTACATGCTACTATTATCCTCATTTTACAGATGAGGAAACTGAGGCACAAAGAAGTTGAATAACTTGTCCAGGATCACTCAGCTAGTAAACTAAAGTGGGATAAACCACAGACTCAGGTTCCAGATTTCGGGGTCTGAACCACTATCAGACTGATGCTTTCCTAGTTCTGGGAACCCATCCATTTGCATAAGGGAGCTACCCGCATCAGAAGTTCATAACTCGAGTAACATCTATTTATAAAGTTCCCACTTATGAACATGTAAACACTACATAATCATTTACAGATTCCCTGGCAATGTTCAGTATTTGGGGTGGAAGTGGGTAACTAACATTTATTAAATGCTGCTGAATCCCGGGCACTGTCTGAAACGATTCCATATGTTCTACCTTATTTACCCTTCACAAACCACCTTTGTGATAGGTTCTATTAAATCTATTCTACAGCTGAGAAAAACTGTGGATCACTTATAAGTCCAACATCACAGCTGGTAAGTGGCTGAGGACAGCCTCGGATCCATCTCTTCCTGGTTCCAAGGTCAACATGCTTTTCATAACACATCTGGCATACTCAGACCCAAACAGGTAAACATGGGACATGTTATGTAATAACCAGTTTATATACTGTATGTAATATAAAGTAACAGTAAGTCAAGTTTGATTTAAAATGTCAAAAATATTTCACAAGAAAATACTAAATTCTCTTTAAGACAGCTAAACAAACCCAACTGCCCGTTTTACCACCTATCGCTTCCCAGCTGCCCCTTAACAATACCAAATACAATATAGATGCATAGAGACAATTCTCCAAGAGCCTAAAACCGCTTCAGAAACAGGCGTTGGAAAACAGGATAGAAACAAGTTCCATAGGTTTTCATTTTAAAGGCCAACGTCAGCAAAAAGGACAGTAGAAAGGGTTTTGTTTAAGAATAGAAAGGTTTTCCAATTATACCTCAGTAAAGCTAGGGGATAAGAGAGTAAAGGAGGTTTTTGTTTTAATGCCAGAGAGCTTCAAATTTGAATTCCAGTTCTGCCTTTTGTTAGCTTTGTTTGCTCATGGAGGAAATGATGCCATTAAGATGTAACTCTCCTGCTATTAAGTAGCAAATGCAAAGCACCAACAGCTGACACAAAGTAAAAGCTTACTAATCTTGAGTCTCATCCTCTTGCTATTTCTTTCCATTTGGGAAGGTGTGCTTCACACCCCACAAACCTGGGAAACATGACCTACCCCAAGTACCTGTTAACCAAAAAGATTACAAGACACTTATAAAGCACTTTCCTCATTTTCCACCAGACCCATATCATGAGTCCCATATGGCCCCACAGCCTTTTTGCCTGTTTCTTCCAAGATAGTTATCTTCTACCATCTTGGTTTCCCCCTTAAGTTGGGTAAACCAAGGGGCCAGGATTTATTATTCATATTTCTGTCACTTCCCCACCCCCAAAAAAAGTTGAGACAACCTATATAAATATAAAAGATACATACAACAGAACCACTCACTAAAAGGAGAACTTAGTACATGTGACAAGTGATCAGGTGGGAGACTGAGGCAGGGAGATTATCATAAGGAAAATAGACGGCAATCTAAACAAGCAAATAAATTGGCTCTAAGCTTTCTGGCCAGGAATCATGACAAATCACAGAGCACTCTTTGTTCTTTGTTTATAAAAGGAAGCACAGAAATTCCTGAAGAGAAGCATCAATAATTTGCCTGAACTTATGCATCGAAGCCAATGACAGGACCAAGAACATCACCAAAGCCTTCCAAAATACGTGGTGCTCTTTCGCACACTGTACCAGTTTATGTAAGAATTTAGTTTGACCAAACTCCCTTTAGGAAAACATTCCCACTTTTTGAACCTCTACGAATTGCACATATCGACACAGGGTTGAGCATTTAGTCAATAAACAGCCAGGTGCCTACTGTGAAAGGAGACATTACAATGAATAAGACAGGTCTTGTCCTCGAGGACCCTGGGATTTCATAGAGGAGGTAAGTCTGCAAAAGAACCACAGCACAGGCAGAGCACGATGCCCCAGAAGAGCGCGCCGGCCGCAAAGCACCCAAGTGCTATGGGTAGACATTCCCTCCGGTTGGGAGTCGGGGGAAAGGTCAGGGACATATGAAGGGGCCATGAAAGTTATAGAATTTTGACAGCTAGAGAGCATGAGGTATGAGCAAAGTGTGTTAAAGAAGAAGAACAAGGAGAAGCAGAAGAATGTAGAAAACGAGAAATGTCTGAGGGTCGAAAATAAAACAGTGACTGATTTGGGCATAGTGTAGGAGGCCAGAAATGGGAGAATAAGCTGAAAAGTTGAGGTCTTATCACAAGGAGCCTTGAATACCACACTAAGGTGGAGTTCGGACTGTTTTCTGTGCAAGAGAAGCTTCCAAAGGCTGGTGGCCAGGAAATTCTATGACCGGGGTCAAACTGCAGGAAGATTATTCAATGTGTGGAGGGAAAAGGCAGGAAGCAGGGAGACTAGACTGGAGATTACGGCAATCACCCAGGTAAAAGCAAGCTAGGTCAGTGGCAGGGAATGGTGAGAAAGCAAAAGTGCAATATCCCGGGAGGGAGCCCGCAGAGGGCTTGGCCAGCCATCCCTGTGGGTTGGACCAAGGAAAGGGCGAGATCGAGATGAGGTACCAGTCGGCGAACTTTGGCCAAGCGCCAAATCTGGCCTGCTGCCTATTTTGTACAGCCAAGGAGCGCTACAAATTTTTACACTCTTAAATGGATGGGAAACTGAGTATTTTGTGACAACTCAAAATTCCGATTTCAGTGTCCATACAGAAAGTGTTATCAGAACAAAGCCGCACCCATTGGTTTACATAGCGTCTGTTTGTTTTAGTTCTACAACAGCAGAACTGCATAAAGGTGACAGAGGTGGCATGGTCCTGAAAGCTAAAAATATTTACAGTCTCGCCCTTTACAGAAGACGTTTTCTGATCATGGGTCTAAGGTTTTCAGGGTGGAGGACAGCACTAAGAGGTAACAGAAACCATCCATTGGTATGGCTGGGTCAGAAAACGAGATGACGTCAATTCTGGAGCAGTTAAAGGTGAGGTGTCAACAAGACATCTAGGTGAAGGAGCCCAGCATGAAATCCCCGCCTGCCTCCCCACTCCCACCCCAGCAGGGCTGAGGCACCTGCTATTCCCCCTGCCTGGCACACTCTTCCTCCCCAGATCATGGCCTGGCCTGGCTCCTACTCACCACTCATTCTGATCTGAGCTCCAATGTCCCTTCCTCAGATGTAGCCCCTCCCCCACCCACCTAAGCATTCTCCACCTGGTCCCTTACTAGTTTTCTCTATTGCACTTATCACCACCTGAAATTACCCTGTTTATCAACATGTTTAACATCTTAAAATGTTGGCTCCTTCGGACAGGGGTCTTGCCTGTTATTCCCCCAGTGTCTCCAGGGCTTTGAGCTGCTCAAAGCCTGGAGCTGCTCAACCAGTATTTGGGAAGGCAGAGAGTGATGAAGGAGGAATATGAAGAAAAGGGACCCCTGAAGCTCAAATGAAAGCAGGTCACCTGCACCATTTTAAGGAACAAATGAGATCTGCCATTCGCAAAACCTTTAGGAAAGTCTTCCCTGGGGGAAGGGGAGAGACGAGAGAAAGACACCAAGGAGAAGAAAGCAAAGACAGAGAAAGGAAGAAGTATTGTGTCTTTCGAGCCAGACAGCAGTGGGGTTTCAGGACATCTTTCAGGAAGAGAGTATTTAGCAGTTCTCAAATGTTTTAGATAACAAGTGCAGAAAAAAAAGATGTCAAAAAGTGACAGCAAGAAGGTCACTCAAAGAAGCAATCTCAAGAGTGTGGAGGTGGCAGTCAGGCTGCAAAGGGTTAAAGAATGAGTGAGTGGGAGGCAGAACACTTTCAAGGCATTTGGTAGCCAAGCTGGGCAAAGAGAGAGGAAAGGTGCTTCCAGGGGCAGTAGCGATGGGGGTGGAATCCTTGTTTTCATACAGTGACTCAAATCCCATCATCTCATGCTGTTTTAAAGCCTCAATTTCCCCTGCTATATTACGATAAAGCCCAAAGTAATATGGCCCATAAGGCCGTGCTTGATGTAGTGCCCCCCCACCGCAGCAGCTGGCATCTGTCCTCTCTGCTCCATCGCAGAGTGCTAGTTCCACCTCAGGCCCTTTGCACATGCTGTATCCCCTGGCTGGAAAACTTCTTCACCCTCTCAGCCTGGCTAACTTTCACCCTTCAGATTTCAATGTAAAAAATTGTACCACAGAGACCCCTCTCCCTTCTTACACCCCCACCTCTGCTTTATGGCAAACTAAGACATCTCTCCTGGTGCTCAGCATAATTGTAACAAACAGTTGTGTAATTGTTGAATTATTGTGTTTTCCACTAGCAAGGAAGCTTCCTGAGGGCAAGAATCAGGCTTGTCTTGTGCTCACATAATAAGTGATCTACAGATAACTGTTAAATAAAGGAATAAACATGAAAAACCTGAGTGTGTTTATCTCTGTCAGTCTGTGTATCACAAGTGGCCTACTTCCTAAATATAAATCAAGTGGGCTTACAGTTTATGTGCAGACAAGTGGGGTTTCCTCTGACCTCCCCCTCCGACATCTCACCACCCTGAGTGAACGGTCATTCTAAACGACTACAAAGATGGGATTCTTTGGAGTCACCAACATACATCCAATGATTTTCCCAATTAGATAACTGATAGACAGTGACTAACAGTCCTGCATAAAGTTTTACAGAATGGCTTTAACTGAACAAAATCAGTCCGATTTTAAATTGAGGCATAATTCATCTTACTTTTTTAAGTGTGTGTTTTGTGAGTCAGTCCTAAAATGGGTTTGCAGGTGTACCTGGCCAAAGATCATATCTTTAGGATGTGAATCACGTCTGTCTGCCTGTGTGTGCTTAATAACAAGATTTTTCACTAGGAAAATACACATTTTGGCAGATTGTTTTCTCATTGATTTTCTTCTTTTGTCTTTTATCTTACTGTAACATAAAATTATTTTTAATTCTACTAATCTAAAAACATTGCTATAAATTACCACCTTTCTATAATCTGAGCAAATTAACTGCAAATAAGCCTACAGATAAAACCATACTTAACTGAATTAATTGTTGTCAGTAAAAATACCCGTAAGCGCTTTAAAACACCATTAAAAACAAGAGTTGCATTAGTTACAAATTGTTCTTATCTATTTCTGCTTTATATATTTGATCTTGTTTGAGTTACCCCAAGTACCTGAAAATAATAGACCTTAAGGATTTTTTCATACCTCAGGCCAGCCTGTTCACCACTTGAACTGGACTTCCCTCCCTACTGCCCCACGTCCCAAAGACATATCAGGGAGTTTCGCTGTCTTTTTCCTTCTCAAGTGGGAAGACAAGGGAAAGACCGAGCAAACTCCTGCACTGTCAAAGCACATGGCATGACAATATCATCAAGAGCTCTCCCCCAACCACGCGGCAACTACCGTTCTTGAGAATATGAATAAATGCAACATAAGCATCACAGAAGGAACTAAGGATACACTTAAAATATGATTAGTAGGAAGGACCAACTTTATGTACAATTTTATATTTGGGGTAAATCGTGCTTTAGGAAAGCACAATAAACACATCTATGGAAATAGAAGCTGATAAAACAGGATTCATGGGAAACTGAATATATATTTAAGACCTCTTTTAAACTCTTGTAATTCCTTACGCAGCAAATCTGGTTTATAAGATTTCTAATTTCCACACAAGTCTGAAGACACCATTTTACAAACAGGTATGCCTGTACCTCCTTGCCAAGAGCTCACTACTTACTAAGTAAACTGACTAAGTGAGTGCAACACAGTACCTTTATATTGACTTTCCCAGGAAGTCTAATACATTCCTACCAAATTATATACTTTGGATGGCATTTAAAATTAAATTAAAGGCACCCTTGTTTCTCATCTTTCCTTAAAAATAGAGTAAAACCTAATTTGTTTATCACCTTTGGTGCTTGTCTACATAATAAACTCTTCTGGGTCTGCCTTCCCTAAGTGCCTCAACTTTTTTTGATTTATCCATTTCTACTTGAAGCCTTTCTAATATAGACTATAGCGGCTACTCTGTTTTGCATTTAGTGGGCTGTACTTCCCTACAATCTTAAAAAGCATTCGGAATACAATTTTGAGCTCTTTATTTTGCTTTCAAAACATAGCATATTCACCAGTTCCTCCCCGCCAAAAAAAAAAAATAGCTAACAAATTTTTAGCTTGTACTATGTGCCTTGCACTATTCCAAAATCGTTAGGTGTAGTCATTCAATCCTCAAAACAATCTTAGAGGTAAGCACCACATTTATGTTCAATGGATGGATAAGGAAGCAGGTATAACTTGCCCACATGCTCATAGGCGTGATCAAACCAAGCAGTTTGGCTCCAGAGCCTCTAAAAACACAGATTATAGAAAACAAGGCTGAAATAAAATAAATCAGTCTGTTTCCTATCCAGAGGTATAAGTTGATCTGATTTAGTCCCCCCCAGCTGGGTTCAAGTTATTATTGCCTTCCTTGCAGATAACCACAGCTCTTTATTTTTTTTTAAATTAAATTTATTGGGATGACAATGGTTAGTAAAATTATGTTTCAAATGTACAATTCTGTATTACATCATCTATATGTCACATTGTGTGCTCACCACCCAGAGTCAGTTCTCCTCCCATCACCATGTATTTGACCCTTTACCCTCTTCTACCAGCCCGCCTCTTCCTTTACCCTCTAAACTGTTGTGTCTAAGAGTTTTTGTTTGTCTTGTTCCTTTGTTGCTTTCAGTTTTATATCCCACATATCAGTGAAGTCATATGGTTCTTGATTTTTCTGTCTGACTTATTTAGCTCAGCATAACAATCTCAAGTTCCATTCATGATGTTGCAAATGGCACTATTTCATCTTTTCTTATGGCACAGTAGTATTCCATTGTGTATTTGTACCCCATCTTCTTTATCCAATCATCTATCAAAGAACACTGTCGTTGTTTCCATGTCTTGGCCACTGTAAATAATGCTGCAATGAACATCAGAGGACGTACATCTTTACGGATAAATGTTTTCAGATTTTGGGGGTAGATATCCAAGAGAGGGATTGCTGGGTCATATGGTAATTCCATTCTTAATTTTTTCAGGAACCTCCATACTGTTTTCCACAATGGCTGCACCAATTTACATTCCCATCAACAGTGTGTGAGGTTTCCTTTTTTCAGGTTTCACAGAGGCAGCATCCTCTCCCAAATCCTGTTAAGTAACTCTTTCCTTGAAGAGTTCAAGTACCTTTCGTGGAGCAAAGATTCCTCACTAGCTTTCATTCTGCAGAAAATCTCTTCTTTGAGCTTGTTCCCATTGCAATCCTGACAGCAGATTCTTACTCCACCCCGACCTCCACCCACCACTTGCCCCCAGTACGACTTAGCTCTCTTTAGGGGTCCCAGCTCTCTTAATTGCAACTACATCATCATCCCCACCGTGTGATGGCTGCACACAACAGGCTTATTATGTCAACTTTCTTATCCGCCTGCCAGGAACTTAGTAGGTACCCGAAGAGATGTTTGTACATACAAAGAATGAGTTAATTAATCTGGAATAGAAAAAAGGGGGAAAGGGGGAAGTTACTTCTTAGTCCTCAGATTTGAAAAGAGTGTCATGAAGGTTTCTAGAAAATGTTCTACAATCACAAAGTAGGATTACTTACTCGTATGTGTATAATCTGCAACCGAAAAACTGACTGAGCGGGGTCTTCCACTAGATTGTAAACGCTGTAAGGGCAAGAATTTTTGCCTGTTTTGTTCTGAGAGTCATAGCAGCAGCTCAACACATATTTACTGAATGAATAAATGAATGCACAAAGTGCTGTGTGAATATTACTGTTAAGTAAATTCAGATACCACAGATTAAAAACTATCCCAACAGAGACCAGCTCTGTCTTTCGGCGGAAGTAGACTTAAAGAAATTTTTGTTTTGCTACTAAAGCAGGTCTTGCTTTGGGAAATGGGCAATTTACTCGCAGAGCACCAAGGAAAACTGTGTGGCAACTGCCAGCTGTTAAGAATCACAGATCATAAAACCTTAGAAGTAAATATGTCATGGAAATGAACTTAATGTTTTATGCTTTCTTCTTGCCTCGAACTGCTAAAAAAAAAGCTGGTGCACTTCAGAGGGAAAAATATTCATAGGAAGTAGTTTCCTGCCCCTGAAACCCAATTATTTCAACATGGCAGCTGTTTAAAACCCCATGTTACCATAAGGTTGTCAAGACAGGAAGCAATAGGGCACACCTAGCTGAGTACAGGGGAGAACAAGAAGCAGAGAGGAAACAACATGCCGAACAAGAACAGGGCTTGGAGGTTAACCCACAAAGTATCAAAACAATGAACCAATTTCTCTAGTATCTCATATAATGGAATTTAGCTTTATATTGTAGGCATTAAAAAAGAGAAAATGAAGGGCATAGAAACAAACAGCACCTTCCTTAGTCACCAAATGCTCCCCCCTTTTCCATCATTAACTCTACTAGAAAAATTGGTAAGAACTTGATTTTCTTTAATGGGAAAGGAAATAGAGACCATGGATGACTTTTCTCTACTTTCTACTTTCCTCTGTTTTCTAATTTTTCTACCCTGAGTTTTCCATCATTATGAGAAAATCACCTTTATGTTTAAAGAAATTATAGCACTAAAAAAGTTTATGTTCTAATCATAAGAAAACTACATTTAAGAAAATCCTTCACAGGGTAGCCAGGTATCTCAGTTGGTTAGAGTGTGGTGCTGATAACACCAAGGTTGCCAGTTCGATCCCTGCATGGGCCACGGTGAGCTGCGCCCTCCTTAAAAAAAAGAGAGAGAGAGAGACAAAAATCCTTCACCCCCCAAAAAGGAATAACAAAGAATTCAATAATACCAGGCCATCCAATCTCTTCACTGAACATATTGCTTTAACCTCGTTCCTCCTCAACTCCCAGTATATCTAACAACTCATTTATTTAAAAAATCGTGTCTTCATAATAGTTATAATTTGTGCAGCGCTCAGTTTCCATGCATTATTTACCTGATTTTCCCCCAACAACTCTGTGAGATGGCCAAGGTGGATATTTTTAGTTCCATTTTCCAGAAAAGGAAAACAGGAGCTGAAGTGAAATAATTGGCCATGACAGAAGCCTGGATCTTCTTGTTCCCCACCTGGCTTTCCAAAACAGGATTTCTCAACCCCAGAACTACTGACACTTTGAGCCACATAACTGTTTGTTGTTGGGGGCTGCCCCACACATTATAGGATGTTAGGCAGCACGCTTGGCCTCTACTCCCTATATACAATTAACACGGCCTCCTCCCACATCCTCTCTCTAAGTTATAACAATGAAATACGTCTCCAAAAACGACAAACATCTCCTTGGACACAAAAATCATATCTCGTGGAAAAACACTGCTCTAAAATAATCTGAGACATTCCTTTTGGCACCTCTACTCTATGACAAGGCTCCATATATCATTGAGCCACATAAATCACAGAGTATCACATGCTGCTTGCTCAGCGAGATTCAGTTAATTAACCAATTCCCTGATTCAGTTAATTAACCAATTCCCTATCCACTTCAAAAAAATTATTTTAAATGTAGACAGGACAAGAAAATCTCCTTGTACAAATATTCTTATTTCAGGTGATAAATCTAAAAGCTTATAATCTCCTTAGAACATAGTAAGGACATACATAATAAAGATACACAAAATGATATGTGTGTATTTAGGAGGAAAAAACACAGAGGAGTTAGTAAAAAGATGTTGGTCTTTGCTAATAAACCTTATTAATGCAGTTATACCTTACTGTTCCCTCTATAAAAATGAGTATAAACCTATACATGTTCTCAGTATTTGCTTCAGCTGGGTTTCTATCCAAATAAGTATTACTTAAAGCTATTCAGAAGAAACTCAGCGATAACTTTGGAACATTACTAGAATTTGCGGTCTGAACCACTAGTGTTTGTGAACCCAGAATCTAAAGTAACAAACCTCACAATTCTATATAGACACTCAGTTTAAGCTTCTTCACGCCATTTAATCTGAGTTTCAATTCCTGCAAAAGCAACTCCACCCTCAAAATTCCTTATTTTCACCAGCTTTTTAGCAAATTTAGAAAAGATTTTGCAACCTAACTCCTTTTAACACCTTAAATCTGTAAATATGGACATCAAATGATCAGAAAGAGATAATTACAGTATAACATCAGCCAAACTGATATTAGACTGCCTAAATTACAGCAAATTGAAACATAGTTATATTTTGAGAAATGTTTGAATATTTTATCTATGTATGTATTATATAATTTATTCACCCTCTATTATCATTTCCCAGTGGTAGTAATTTATTGTAGAATAGGATAACTACTTAAACTGGTTTTTACTTAATGTAGTGTCACACTGCAATCCTAGTACTAAAAAATACATTTTTGCAGCTATTTTAAGAGAAACTAAAATATAGTAAAAGTACTGAGTTAATATGATGTGTAGAATTAAAAAGAGGTTATGATTATTCCTATTCATAATGTCCACACTCAGGTGTGATGTACTTATGTCTTTAAACGTGACCTTGATCTATACATAGAGAAGACTTTCTCTCTACTGCAAAGCATATTGGACCCAAAGTCTCAGGTACCCTCGTGGTCTCCATTAACCTTCACCACAAAGTACAAAAGAACACACTGTTCCTTCAGTGAAACAACTCTCCAGTCTTGGAAAACGTCAGAATCACCAAAACAAAAGCAAAAAACAACACAGGTGTTTTGGAAACAAAGAACAAAGCTTTAATCAATTTAAAATGCTTGTTTAAAAATTTATTGCTGTGTAAATGTCTAATCACTATACTGTACACCTGAAATTAATATAATATTGAATGTCAACTGCAATTGACAAATTTAAAAAGAGGGAAAAGATAAAGGGGCATAAGAGGTTCAAAGTTCCAGGTATAAAGCAAGTAAGTCATGGGGATGTAATATACAGCATGGGGAATATAGTCAATAATATTGTGATGACATGGTACGATGTCAGATGGTTGCTGGACTTATGGTGATTACTCAGTTAGCATAGGGAATATAATCAATAATATAGTAATACCTATGCATACTGCCAGGTGGGTACTATTGAATAACTATGATGTACACTTGGAATGATATTTAACATTGTATGTTAGCTATATTTTAATAAAAATCTTTTTTAAAAAAGATTTAAAAATTTTCCACTGTGCATATATCCATTAACTCAAATCCTTTTCTTAAAAAATAGCCAACAGACTCCATGATCACATCTAATTGTTTCTGCATTATACTCATCACTTAACTCTCCAAGGTTTTTAATACTTTCCTCCCTGAAAGAATGACCATTTTATACAGCTATAAACTCCTGCCACTGAGAGGAAAAAAACTATGACAAGAGAGAGAAGAAAGGAGGGAGGCAGGGAGGGAGGGAGAAAGGGAAGAGAAAATGTTAATAGCATGTATCCAACCAGGGGCAGAAGACAGCTCATAGCTATGTATTAAGTGGCAGACGAGGATCTTCTTCCCCAAGGACACACAGGAATTCACAGAAAACATACAATCAAAAAAATGTGCAAAAACACCTGGCAATAATCACACCGTTTATCTAGTCTCCCTAGAGAAATTCCTTGGTAAACACACATCCAAGGAGCCCACATCCCTGGAACCTTGGAGAGTGACCTGAGAGGGGAGTTTACTACTCCTGCTAAAGCCACATTTCGCTTTGATGATCGACGACCGCATGCGGATGGGGTCTGAGGAATTAGACAGGGGGGGCCAGAGACCAGCCGTTTCGGTCCCTTTACAGTCGGATTCGCAATTCCCCGGGTGGCTCTCCCTGTGTGTTCCTCTTCCCTGGCCCTCTAGCTCAGGGTGCTTCTGTCGCCCTTATCTCTGGCTGCCTAGGGCCTGGGTCCCAGCAGAACCTAAAAGAAGAGGGGGCATTTCCAGAGTACACAGACGCACCACCCCACGCCGCAAACACCGCCCCAAATCCTAGAAACTTTCCCTCGCTGACATATATATCAAAGGAGGAAAACCACTAAGACCCTCAGTCTCCGTTCTGAGGCCAGAAGAAAACTCCTCCCGCCCCCCGGCACTTCTACCCGAGAGCTGGCGGTCAAGTTCTCTGCAACAGCGAGGGACGTCAGACTTCAAGCCCGCGCCTGTATCTCAGGCTGGTATAAACAGGATGTCAGCGTCCCAGGCTTGTTTATGAAAACTTGGTGTGCGCTCTGGGGGAGGGGGCGGCGAGCCTTAACCTTTCCCCTCCCCGCCTTGGGCCCCCGCCCCGCGACCTCCCCGCCACCCGCCGATTCCGCTCGGCTGGAAATCCCCCGCCCGCACTCGCACGTCCGCACCCCACTCGGGCCCCCCAGTCCAGCGCCGCGCTCGCGGAGCCCTCCCGGGTGCCCGACGCGCAAGGACCAAGAGCGGCGGCCGCGTCTCCAGCCAGCGCCGGGATCCGCGACCCTCGCCCTGTCGCCGGCAGCCGCAGAAGGCTTCTCCACCTCCCCTCCGTGACACTCACCACTTCCGTGTGCGCCTGAGCCCGGGCGGCGCGGGTCCCGATCGGGAGGCCTGCTCGCTCAGCGGCCAGCCCCTCAGGGCCCCGGCGTGCGCGCGCCCGGGGCGGAGGAAGGGGCGCAGGGTGGGCGACTGAGGCTGGGGCGCAGGCCCGCGCTGTCTGCGGCTCCTGGCTACTCCGAGGCCGCGGCGGCCTGCGCTCGGCGACGCACCCGCCTCCCACCCCGCGACCGGCTCCGCCTCTTACTGATGTCAGCAGCCCCGGAACGGGGGGGCGGGGGCCGCGGTAGCACCGCCAATGCGCAGGACCCGGCGCTGACAGCCTTCCCGCCCCGCCCCCATCCGGCTTCGCTCGCGCCCCAACCCCTAGCTCGAGGGTTTTTACCTCGTCTTCTAGAAACACTAATCTAGAGATGAGAGGTCCGCCAGCGCGGAATGTGAAATCGTCAGGTTTGGGCCATAGGTGGACCACTCCCAAGTCCACATCTTTGTACCCTGCGATGCCCCTCATCACAACCGAGTAAGAGGTAAGCTGGTGGAGCACATGACTAACAGGAACTTAAGAAATAAATCTTCCAACGTTGACAAGTTACTTCAGATCCAACCTGTTCCGTATTTAGAGTTCTTTTAAATTAAAAAAAAAAAAAAAGAAACAAACTTAAATGTAATAGTAATAAGAACTGATATTTACTGATATTTAATGTGTCCAGCACTTTTCATTTTTTACTCATAATCCCTCCAAGTAGGGGTTATCCTCATTTTATCCATGAGGAAACACACTGAGATTTAAGTGTCTTAATCAAGGTCACACTATGGGTAGGATTCAAACCCCATAGGCAGTCTATGGCCAAATCCTGACCATCTTACTTCCTAAATCTCTCTTCAGTCCATTAGCTTCTCCAAGTGTTTCAGTGATGTGATTGGAGCTGCCACAATCTCTCACCTGAAGGGCCACAAAACATCTCTTAAATGGTCACTCTGCATTCACTCCAATCTCCAATCAGTTCTCCACAGAGAGCTTTCAAAAGTTCAAATCTTTACCTCACTCCCAAGCTTAAAACACTCCAGAGCCTTCCCTCTGAAAATCCTCCTAGACCATGCATGGGCAGGCTTTTGCAGCTCAGGTCACCATGAACGGAGCCTGCCCCACTTCCTCTGAATCCACTACGCTGATAACTTGGGGTGGGGGTAGGGGTGGGGAGATGACTGCAACTTATCTCATACTGAGCAAGAAGTGCTGGGTGTGGTACTGGTGAGTGAAAAGGTCATTCAAATCTAGAGTCCTGGATTTTAGGCCTGGCTCCCACCATGAACCAACCACTTTTGGTACCCTAAACAATTTGCAGTTTACTCATAAAAGTCGTGGGGCAGACTAACGGATCTCCAACATGCCTTCCAAACGGAGAAAGAAGAGCTACTAGAGAAAAGAGAATCAAGCAGGAAGGGCTGTGGCCCAGCTGTCTACAACATGTGTGTTTGTGAGCATGTCTTACCTCACCTGGCACTCAGACTGTTTACATCATTTACTTCTCCTGGTAAACTGGAACAATACCTTATAGGGATTATGCTGAAGATGAACTAAGATAATGCAGCCCTGGCACATGTGGTGAGATTGGTAAATTATCATGATTTTTATTGAGCTGGGCCTTAATTAAAGAACAGGTGGGAGTGACATGAATGGAGACAAAACATGAACCACATTTTAGGTAAGGTGAAGGGTAAAGAAAATGGAAATTCAGGACGGCAGCAATAACCCCATTGTCCCCAAGACTAAATCTGACCGCTTTGCAGGGCTAAGGAGACAATAAGGAGAGACAGCCTTGGTTGAGATGGCCTTAGATCCATTCCCCTGTACCGGGCATTGCTCTAAGTGCTGAGGATTCTGAGAAAAAAACACCCAGTTCCTGACCTCTGGATGCTCACAGTGGAGTGGGGGAGACAGACAAGCAACAATTCAATGCGATTCATTCTCTTCTAAAAGTGATCACAGAAGAGAATCACCCAACCTAGCCTGAGGAAATCAAGAAAAGAATCTACAAGCATCAGATAAGTCATAGGAGCCAGGGAATTGATGTCATATTCAGACAGTAGAAGTATATGCTGTGTGGCTGGGGAATAAGAAAAGATGAGCCTTATGCAAAAATGTTTGGCTAAAAGAAATAGTGTGTTTTTGAGTTATTTAAGCAGGTTTTTATCTTAGAAGAATCACTTGAAGGCAGGGTTTCTCAACCTCAGCACTACTGACATTTGGGGCAGGAAAACTCTTTTTTATGGAGGCTATCCTGTCCACTGTAGGATGTTTAGCAGCATACATAGCATGGCATCTCTGTCCTCTATTCCTCTACCAGATGCCAGTAGCAATCCCCCTTAACTCCTCCTCCACCCCCTCTAAATTCCAACCCTACTCCTGGCCCAATTGTAACAACCAAAAATGTCTTCAGACATTGCCAAATGTCCCCTGGGGGGACAAAAATCACCCCACTGAGGACCACTAATCTAGGGATAATGCAGAAAATGGATCAGAGGGCAAGGAGAGTAATCACATAGCACTGCAGAGTTGCAGGCTCTGCAGGCTGCAACTGATGAGAACATATCTAAGGCAGTGGACGAGGGAGGGATACCAGTAAGATGTCAAAAACCTGAAGGGACAGCATAGACAGTACGTGGTACCTGATTACATGTGGGTGCTGAGGCAGAGGGAGGAATCTCACATGACTCCCAAATTGTCTGAATTAGTTGACAAGTTAACCAGGAACGCCACCAACTGAATTGGTTGAAGAATTCAATTTTATCTTTGAGAATAGAAAAAAAAATTAAAATCACTCTATAGGGAACATACATGGTGGTGGGGTGGGAGAGAGGCAGGGAGGGAGGGAGTGTAAAAGGAGAAATATACATATTTCCTTCTAATGTGTAACATGTAGCGTGAAACCAGCAAACCTGCTACAAATATTGATCGGAATTAAAGTAAACCAAATGTAATGGTGTAGAAGCTTCTTACTAGGAAATTGTCAAAAAAATAATAATAAACCCCCTCCCAACCAGCAATCATACACACTTGAGTTTCATACATAAATCTTCGAGCATTTGCTCACCAGTCTATTTCTCTGCAAAAGTTAGATTGCAGTGGGAAAAAGATTCAGTGAGGTTCGCCTTTAAAAGGTTCTACTGAACAAAACAAAACTAAAGTAACATTGTACACATCATGAAGTGCAACTCAAAGAGTTGGAAACTAGAACTATAAAGTCACCTGTAATCTTGTAACCCTAACATAAACATGCTTACCATATTATTTATTTTCTTCCAGTTATTTTTTCACTATGCATATTTTACTAGAAATATAAATCATGGTATACATGTAATTTTGTAAATTGCTCCTTAAAGTTAATTTATATGCATTTTCCATGTTACTACAAAAGTCTTCACAAATATTGAATTTCTTCATGCAAATAACAATAATTAAATATTTAATATTTAGATAATTACTTTAGGAGAGTTCACAGAAGTCAAATTGAGTCAAATGGACTGCACATTTTTAGATTCTAGATTCATGGATTCATAAAGAGGGGTCACAGCCCCTCTGTTTTAGATTTACGTAGTGCCTTTGTTGGCTACATGTTCGCCCCTTGGGATACCATGAGTTATGAACCCTGTTACTATTCCTGCAGATCAGGTCCCCTTTGCTGCACCTCTGACCCCATGGGTTATCACGGTCATTGTGGCCACTTGGCTTCCAGTAGCTGAGCACTTGCAATTGGTCTCTACTACCTGGGAGGAGCCCCAACATGTCCATAGCTATTCAGGAGCCCAGCTCTGAACTACTCTCCAACTTTGAGGCCCGGCCTTCAGAGGTGGTCTGCATTTCTTGGTGATAACTGGCACTGCTTCCTCTCTGGAGAGCAGTCTTAATGGTCTTGGTGAATGGTGTGTCCCGTGGGCCTCCCAAGAAACGTAATCCTCTGGTGGGTCTTCGGGCCTTCCGTAATATTTCCATTCTAGCATGTCCCTTTCCTCAACTGCTTAATCCTTCCTCTGCCTCAGCCAGGGCAACTCGGGCTTCTCCATTTCACTCAGGTTTGGCCATCATGTTTTCCAGGCTTCCAACAGCCATCCCATAGTGAGTTTGCCTCATCCTCTAAGGTCCTTGCTGGAATGGTAAATCTTGTGTCTTGAAAGAGGATCCTTAGGTCTGAGCTCCAGAAATAGTTACGCTTCTCTTGAGCAAGGTTACTTATCACTTGTGTAACTGATTCTGTTTCTCCCTTTAATGGGTAGGAAGCTCAGAGTACAATTTTAGTCAGATATGTATTATATATAGGAACTCAGAACATGTGCTTTAGGTACTATCCTCACAACAGCTTCATCTTTTCTTATACTTATTTCCACTTCCCATGGACCCTTCAGTTGCATTTATTCAATACACTGGCTGCCCAGCATCGTGAAGTATATATATATTATCTCATTTAATTTTGGCTTCCCCTATTGTGGGATCTTGGACAAAACACCAAATTTCTATAAGCTTAGATTTCTTCAAATGTGAGAACAGTCATAATGACTACTGTATAGGATCATTATGAGGATTAATAATGATAGTTAATATCATTAGTTATTAGAAAACAAATGTTTTTGCCAAAAATATCAAAATATCTGATATACAAGATGTCAATATACTAATTTTTGAAAAGATAAAAATCAGTTTATTACAAAAACACTCAATATACAGAGCAGAATAAGGATTACTAATCTTATTTCTTATGACTTTAATCTAATTGAAGGTTTTTGTGGTTCCTGTAATTAATAGCACTATAACAATCAATAAAGCTAAGTTATAATAAATGTCCGTAGAAGGGCTCATTTATGTTTATACACACATATATGTGTATGTACTCATATATACATATACACATATGAGTATACACATGAGGTACGATCAAACAATACAGTGAATGTTTAAATAAAAAGAATTTATTACAGTAAAAGACACATTGCCATTAATCCCCCCTCAAATTACTCCCCCTCGCTTCGAACACACTTATCCCATCGTACTTGCCACTTTCTGAAGCAGTTCTGGAAATCGTCTTTTGTGAGTGTCTTTAGTTGCACTGTCGTGGTTGCCTCGATGTCCTGAATCATTTTGACTTTGGAGAAGAGCCAGAAGTCGCTAAAACTAGTGAATGAGGTGGATGAGGACACGCCATAATGCTTTTTTTTACAGTAATGTTTTTATTTGACATAAATTGCCATACCAGAAGTGATGTGTGACACAGAACATTACTATGATGTAGGATAAAGTAAAGACACTCATGAAAGAGGACTTCCAGAACTGCTTCAGAAAGTGGCAAGAACGATGGGGTAAGTGTATTCGAAGTGAGGGGGGGTATTTTGAGGGGGGTTAATGACATTGTGTCTTTTACTGTAATAAATTATTTTTTACTTAAACATTCATTGTATTGTTTGATCACACCTCATACACACAAACACACATACACACACAGGATAAATGAGATGATGGCCTCCACAGAAGGCAATCAGGGAGCCCAAGGATACTTTACTTCAAAATCTGTTCAGTTTTACGGGACTATCAGACTCGTTTGGATTGGCTTACTAGCTATAATAGCAAGGTTTATTCTACTCCAGGGACTTAGTATACTGCATTAATAATGAAAACACTTTGTGAAATGCTATTCTGAAAAACAAGCTTAGTGCCTTGGAGAGACCACTGGACCAAGAAGCAAGAAACCTGAATGCTAGGGGAGCTCTGCAACATACTGAAGAAACACAAGGCAGTCTGTTTAATCTCTCTGCGCTCACGTTTCTCCTGGGTTAGATCACATGATTTTATGACACCTGTCAGCATCAAAATTCTGTACATTTTATTCCTTAAACTTGTACTAACCATGTAAAAGTTATTAGCCAAGAAATCATATTTACTTTGAAGTAAAAAACCTAGATTACCTTCCCTAAAGCAATAGGAAAATAAATGATAGCTGAACAAGAATTAGATTTGATTTCTTCCCAAGTTCTAATTTTCTCTTTTTCTGGTAGGAGAGTGATATCTAGGAATCATATATTCTCAGAGGGCTATGGAGCCCAACAATTCAATTCAATTCAACAAGTATTTATTCAGTACGAGCATGAGCCCAGCATACACTAAGTTCTCAAGTTTCTGAGACAATGATACAGGACACATATGATCAGTAACTATCAACTGAACCATTATGTGTATTGGCTACTATACTAGTCCCTTAGCAAGGATGACCACTCTTGTAGGACTCGGGGATTGTAGTGCATAGTGAAAAGGCAAGACATCCATTTGAAAAACAAATGATCAAGTGTTAAATGGCTGATACAGCCAGGAAATATCATTAGATTGCAGAGTCAGCAAACATCAGGTAGATTTTCTGGAGGATAAGATGTGAGCTGGGCCTTGAAGGATACTAAAAACAAAAAGGTAAGAAAAGTGTTGAGCCTATTTAGTTGGTATTTACATCCTTCCCAGAATTGTTACTATTAGGTTTATTTTATGTGTGAAATATGTTTGTGTTGTTTTCACTCAATTTTAGGTACCATGACAGCAGAAACCATGTATAACATTTATATTTGATTCAGCGCAACAGATATTTACAGAGTGCCTACTATATGTCAGGCATTGCACTGGGTAAGCTTTGGAATGGAGAGAAAGGTAAAGAAGGAAAGAGAAAGGAATTGGATGTATAACTCAAAAGTCAGCCGAGGCCCCTTTGCCTCTCAAAGATCTGGGTCAACTTGGTTTGAACCCCCAACACTGTACCTGGCCTGTGGAAGGATATAGCCCTTTCAAGAGCTAGGTAACTTCTAGAGGGACACTTTCACCTCTTCACATCTAATCTGTTCTGTACAATGTTGAAATGAAACTGCCCCTCCCTGGTTTTCCCATCAAAGGCATCCACACGAAGCTGCCCAGATTTGGTAGCAGTTGCTGGAGATGTAGGTATTTGATGGAAGGAATCACAGCTCTGCTGCATTGCTAGCTGCTCTCTCCCTTTTCCCTCTGCCTTATCCTTTCTCTTTCCTTCACACTCTCCATCTCAAATTGCCCACAAGAATTCCAAATTCTCCCTGTGGTACGCACAGCAGTTGCCCCTCCTCTAATCTCTAAGTCCTCAGGTCTCCACTTTCTGCCTCAAGCAGATTCTAATATAGGTACCTAATTTTCCAAACCTGGATGCTTCTATCCCCAAGAGGAATTCTGGTGCCAGCTATGCAGAGATGGTGACCTTTTCTCCACCTTGTTACAAAGAGGTAAGTGCACTGGTGACACCTAAGAGAAACCCGAAGTGCTATGGATGGACAGAAGACGGAGAGAGTATGGGAAATGGGTCATGGAGGGTTACTTGGCCCCTGCAAAGTGGTCTCTTTCTGTCTTCCAAATTCACACAACTTTTATTACCTACATCACTCCTTGGAAACTTGTCCTCTATTGCCTTCTATTGCTATTTCTCTTTCCATCTGTCCAGGTGTTTTTTTCTCCCTCACCAGATTTTTCACAGCTCCAACAGAGCAGCTCTTCTCCTTCCTCCCAGAACTCTCATGGGTAATGGGCCTCACTGATTGGCTTGTTGAGTCCTAACCTGCAGGACCTATATCATGTGCCTAACTTCACAATACCACCCCTCAATTTCCCCCCAAAATGTCACATGGCAAGAGTTGGTTGTAACTGAAATAAATTCAAATACCTCTAAGGATGTATTGAGTATTTCACCAATTGTTTGAGATGGCTGGAGACGCCCACTCATGTTACACCAAGGAGGAGATGGAAAGGACTGATATGTACTGAAGTTCCCCTAGGGACCAGCCATCTGCTTCAATTCTCACAATCATCGTTTCGGGTAAGACTGGGTGATTTGCCAAAGGTCACACCAACCGCAGAACAGAAACTAGAATTTTAACCCAGGAACACCTGACTTCAAAGCTCCCCTTCGCTCCACGATACCACATCTCCGAAAAAATAATGCGCCTTCAGAGCACATTCAGATTCTCATTATTAAAAAGAAGGGCAGCAAAGAAGGACAGCTATTCACTAGGATAAAACTAAACAAGAGCACCCCAATAGTTAGTGTCTTGGACTAGTAGAAACAAAACTGACTCTATGAACTTGAACAAGCGGTTTCACTTTTCTGAGCTTCAGCTTATTTATTGGCACACACACAATTGTACAGAGTTGACATCAACACTAAATTTTATATATATATATATATACATACCATATATACATATATATACACACACACCTATATACTTATATATGTCTGGTACCATATATATATAAGTTAGTGTTAAGCAGTGTTAAGTGGAATTCCTGCTTCCTTTTAACTGGGTTAACGCATTACATGCTTGGGAGGCGTGTTAACTGACTCACACAAGAGCAGCTGAATGATTAACTCAGTGTCACCCACAGCAACCACAGTCCTTGGAGGGAAATTGACACTGCAGTCCACAATCTCTGAACCCTTCTCCATAGTAACTACCACTGCCTCCTAAACAAGATGTTTTCAGAGTGTTGCTATCAACCCAAGTAGCAGGTAAGAGGGTTTAGGTATGAGCACTATAAAAGGTCGGCAAGTTTTAGGGGCCTGGTTTGGGGAGATGGAAGCCCTCTTCCCGGTCCCTCAACTACACCAAGTCCTGTTTTTAAGAGCACAGGCTTGACAGTGAATCAGAGCTGCGTTTCGGCTCTGCATATTCCTACTCGTGTGACTTTGAGTTTTCAATTTCAGTTTTCTCATCTGTAAAATGGGGATGATAATATTTTGTCGTCCAAGGTTGTTGTGAAGATTGAATTAAATAATGAATTGAAAGCACTTAGTACAGTATCTGGCACATTGTAAGCCCTGAACCAGTTGGTTATTATTTTATAATTAACAGGGACCAGAGTTTTAAAGTTCTACGATGCAAGGCAATCAAAGAGCAAAGGAAAGAACAACTGCTTTGTTGCTGGAGGATCAAGTTCAATGCCGTAGTCAGGCATACAAGGTCTATCATAATCTGGCCCCAAGCCTCTGCTTTACCCTGTGGTTGCCTGCACACACTCTGAAGAAAACCTCCTTAGCATCCCCAGGGGCAAGCAGACTTCCTCCTTTAGTTTCCCAGAGTACTTTTCATATACTTTTGTACGTTTCCTTATCACACTGAAGTCTCATTGTTGGTTTGCAATATCTGTCTCCATTCTACACTACACATCCCATGCTGTGAGTTTATGGACAGTAGGGATGATAAAGCCTCTTTGCATTTGCAGCCATAGGCACTCTGTAAGTCTCAGACGGATGGGTAACGAACATGGAAATATCACCACAGGAAATAGCAACTTGGTAATGGGGTTAGGACTAGGGTCAGGTTACGCAGTCTTTGTATGCTTCATAAATTATCCTAAGCCTGGGTCTAAGCAGAGGTGTAGAGGACATGACGTTTGCAGAATTGTTTGCCTGATGAGGGTGGATGGGCAGTTCCTGGGTGCCTTCCAGGGAAAACATGACTGGCTGGTGACTGGCGGCAGGGCCAGAGCAGGCAGAACACCTTAGCCACCAGGGAGCCAAGGCAGGATGATATCTCTAAATTTTCCTGCAGCCATCAAGGTTAATACATTAAGCAAGTAGGAGTAACAAGTCCTTGCAGATCTGGTCAATCGTCAGTAGAGCAGAGCGATCTGTGGGTAAGGACCACTCTCCCTGTGATTATGTTCACTGTAAACAATGATGGAAGATCTAGTGATAGAAAGGAGATATGAAATGTGATTTCCACAGAGGATGGACTACCTGAGAATAACATTTCAACATACCTAGATTATGAACATTACAGAACATAAGGCAATATAGAGGGAGATGATATAGCTTGACTTTTCAGGAATTATCCCATTTTCACTTTTAATCTTTTTGTTAAAGGCAACTGAAAATGATAATATTTATCAATCATGTATTATGTACATCATATTTTTTTTCAAAAAAAGTGATGTGCTGCTATACACAATAGCCAAGACATGGAAACAATCGAAATGCCCATCAGTAGATGACTGGATTAAGAAACTGTGGTACATTTATACAATGGAGTATTACGCAGCCATAAAGAAGAAAGAAATCTTACCATTTGCAACAACATGGATGGACCTAGAGAACATTATGTTAAGTGAAATAAGTCAGACAGAGAAAGACAAACACCATATGATCTCACTTATATGCGGAATCTAAAGAAAAGAATAAGTGAATGAACTAATCAGAAACAGTTTTGGAGACATAGAGGAAAAACTGAGGGTTTCTAGATGGGCAGGGGTGTGGAGATAAAGGGGAAGGTGAGGGGTTTAGAAAATAGTCGGTAACCACAAGATGGCCACGGGGTTTTGAAAATTAATTTGAGGAACGTTATCAATAATGTAAAGATTTTGTAGGGTACCCGATGGACACGTGTCCCATTTGGGAGACCACCTCAGGGATGATGTAGATGCCTGATCTCTGCACTGTACACCTGAAGCTGAACAATAATGAATGCCAACTATAATTATATATATGGTTACAGGAAGCAGAGTACAGCATTAGGAATAGAGACAGTGGAAATGTAATGGCTCTGTGCGATGTCAGAGGGATAGTGGATGGGCGGGGGGGGTTCACACAGTGTGAGGGATATAAATGATAACGTCTAAGTATTGCTTTGTCTTGTGCACCTGAAACTAATAAAATTAAAAATAAATTACTACAATACTGATTAGTACATTGTAGTCATGCCATAAAAATAAACATAGATAAATAAAATAGAACTGTGAGTTCAGAAATGAAAAAAAAAAAAAAACGTGATGTGCTGGAGTCAGCTCCCACTGGCTCATGAGAGTAGATTGTGTGCACGTCTTCTCAACTCCACGTTGGATGATTTCACACTGGTGTCTTAAAATCAGCCCTGGCAGGAGTATTTATACCATGGAAATTGGCAAACACTACATGTCAGGATTTCCCACCCCTATATCCTCTGAGAGCTGATTGTTAAACACTTACCAGCACCATTGACTTTACAATAAATGATTCTAATTAATCTTCTCAACACTCCTATTTTACAGATGGGAAACTGAAGTGTAGAGAGGTTAAATAACAAAATAACTTATTACAAACTTTTTGATGGCAAAGGCATGATTAAATTTCACACCATCTGCCTCCAAAGTTGATGAACTTAATCATGATGGAGGGACTACTTTCTAAGTCATTCTACAAGGCCAGCATCACACTGATACCAAAGGCAGATAGAGACATGAGAGAAAATTACAGGCCAATATCCCTTATAGATGCAAAGATCCTCAACAGAACATGAGCAAATCAAAGCCAACAGGATATTAAAAGGATTATACATCATGACCACATAGGATTTATCTCAGGAATGCAAGAGTGGTTCAACATAAGAAAATCAATAAGCCACATTAATAGAACAAAGTTTAAAAAAAATGATCTGAGTTATCACAGAAAAGGCATTTGACAATCTCCAACACCTTTTCATGATAAAAACACTCAGAAAATAGGAATAAAAGGTAACTTTTCCAACATGATAAAAGGCATTTATGAAAAAAACCACAGCTAACATCATACTTAATAGTAAAAGACTGAAAGCTTTCCCCCTAAAAGTAGGCACAAGACAAGGATGCTTGCTTTCACCCCTCAAAATTGAGCCATAAAACTCTAAGAAGAAAATACAGGGGTATATCTTGGTGACTTTGGATTTGGCAATGGATTCGTAGATATGATACCAAAAGCATGAGCAGCAAAAGAAAAAAAAATAGATAAATTGGATTTCATCAAAGTTAAAAACTTTTGTGCATCAAAGGACATTATTAAGAAAGTGAAGAGGAGGTGGCCCAGTTGTCTTGGCCAGGGCAGCAGCCACTACCACAGGGCCCAGCTCAGCACACTGGGCCATGTGGGGTTTTCCCCAGTCTGGTTCCTTTACAGCCTGCCCAGCATTGGGCCCCAGCCATGACCTTTGAAAGCCAGACATCGAGAACCCACTACGGCTCATTGACAAGGAAATCATCAGCCATAACACCCGGTGGTTCCACTTCGCTCTGCTGTGGTCCCATCACATTCTGGGTCCTCCGGTGGTTAGCACATCTATTGGGCTGACCCGAGGGGTCCCCTTGGGAGCAGAATTCTGTGTCAAGTGGGCCACAGTTGGTCACCTTCAAGACAAGTTCCTGTTTGTCTCTCACTCGGCCCTGCCTTCACGACTCTTTCTTCATCCCTCCCTCTGCCCTTTTCCCCCACACCTATATTACAAGGCTGAGGCTCCCAACATCTTGCTCCGCTCACCCCTCCCTGCCACAGTCTAGAAATAAACATAAATGTACAGGCAGGCCAGAGGTGCAGAGTCTAGGGACCACTCCAGCCACAGTCCCAGAACATTTGCCTGCCACCCCTCACTGTCTGCCTCACAGCCATGGCTAGGTCTCACCAGCACCTGACTCTGTGAGACAATTAACACCAAAAGTTGTGGCGGGTGGGAGCAAGGCTGCTAGAGGTAAAAGGCTGCCACCCACACCAGGGCCCAAGCAGGCCCCAGCCGACATAGAGCTTAGATCTTTCTGTAGCTGAAATGGGAAAAGGGTGCTGGCTCAGGGCCCCTCAGGCTAGCACATAGATCGGCACGTGGGCCATCCTGAAACCCTGGCATTTCCCCCTAACATACCCAAACATTCAGGCAGCCTTGGGAATTCCAAGTGTCAACTGGCACAATTGGCAGCGTGCTATCTACTACAGGGAAGGGAGTTTGGGACGGGGTAGCCAGGCTCCTGGCTGGGCCCCCCAGTCCTGTTGGCAGACCTCCATTCCCTCCTCCTGCCTTGGCCCCCAGTGCTTATCTGAGAGACATTCTCAGTGGTTTCCACATGGACTTTAGACAACAGCCGTGTTAGCCTCTTACATATGGGCTTTTTCAGAGTTATTTATAAGAAGACAAAAATTAAAGTAAGGGGCCAGCCCAGTGGCTCACACGGTTAGAACTCCATGCTCCTAACTCCGAAGGCTGCCGGTTCGATTCCCACATGGGCCAGTGGGCTCTCAACCACAAGGTTGCCAGTTTGATTCCTCGACTCCTGCAAGGGATGGTGGGCTCCGCCCCCTACAACTAGCAACAGCAACTGGACCTTGAGCTGAGCTGCGCCCTCCACAACTAAGACTGAAAAGACAACAACTTGAAGCTGAATGGCACTCTCCACAACTAAGATTGAAAGGACGACAACTTGACTTGGAAAAAAGTCCTGAAAGTACACACTGTTCTCCAATAAAGTCCTGTTCCCCTTCCCCAATAAAATCTTTAAAAAATAATTAAAGTAAAACTTTGCTAGTATTAAAAAAACAAAGCAAAAGAATGGGAGAAAATATTTGCATATCATACCTCTGGTAAGCATTTAATATCCAAAATATATAAGCACTCCTACAACTCAGCAAAAGACAGACAATCCAATTAAAAACTGAGCCAAGGATCTGAATAGATGTTTAACCCAAGAAGATATACAAATGGCCAATAAGTGCATAAAAATGCTCAACATCATTAGTCATTAGGAAATGCAACTCAGAACCACAATGACATACCAGCTCACACCTACAAAGATGGCTATTTTAAAAAAATGGAAATAACAACTGTTGGCAAGGATGTGAAGACATTGGAGCCTTCATACACTGCTGGGAATGTAAAATAGTACAGTCCCTGTGGAAAATAGTTTGGCAGTTCCTGAAAAAGTTAAACATAGAATGACCATGTGACCCAGCAATTCCACTCTTAGTGTATACACAAAAGAATTGAAAAAAGGGACTCAAACAGAGACTTGTATGCCAATGTTCATTGCAGCATAATTCACAACAGCCAAAAGGTGGAAACAATCCAAATGTCCAAAAACAAATGAAGGGTAAACAAAATGCTGTATACACATACAATAATACTGTATTCAACCATAAAAAGGAATGAAGTTCTGATACAACCTACAACGTGGGTGAACATTTAAATAAGTCAGACATAAAAAGACAAAATATATGAATACCTGAGATGTCTAGCATAGGCAAATTCATAGAGACAGAAAATAGACTAGAGTTTATCAGGGTCTGGAGGGAGGAATATATTGCTTGAAGGGTACAGAGTTTCTGTTTGGGGTGATTAAAAGGTTTTTGAAATAGACAGTGGTAGTGGTTCCACAACATTGTGAACAATTAATGCCACTAAATTTTACACCTAAAAATGGTTTAAATGGCACACTTTGTGTTCTATATATTTTACAACCACCACAACAAAAAATCCTAATTAAATTCTTGTTGTGTGTCAACCCATCACCTAATTTTTTAGCATCTGCGTGTCTTCCTCCTTTGAGCCCAGTGACCTAATGTTGCCCACTTCTTTCCCAATTGCTTGAAGCCTTTCTCCTCCCTGTTGTACATTTGGCAACAAGTTGTTGTACACTTGGCAACACCTATGGAGATGGGTGCCTCAACCAGCACCATACACTGGCCAACTGACATGAAGCTGACAGAAACTATTGGCAGAGAAAATGGGGCATTAGGGAAAAAGATATAAAATAATGTAAGTACAAAAATATGTATGTATTGTAAATATGTGTATACAATATATACATTGAATAAAAGCTCTAGAATGCACAGGTAAACCATAGCTTTAGAAAGTTGTCCAGAGTGATGAGCTTTCTTCTGGATCACCTCCCTCAATGTTTCGGGGAATAAAACTGTGGCAACTCAACCTCCTAAAGCAGATTGCCCCCCAAGTATTAGGCCACAAAAATGGGGTCTCTTTTCAAATATTTAGTACAACCCTTATCATGCTGATCCTTTAATGTCTTCTGTACTTATATTCTCTCTTGTTTTCTTTTCCTAAATTTGGCAAAATGTTTGATTGACTACTTGGCCTTTTCACAATTATCTTGAAGCTCAAGGGCATTCTTTTGTAGGCTAGGATTTTCTTTTATAAAGTGAGAGTGTGGCACATAACAGATTCCCTCTCGCTGTTCTATCCCACAGGTCTACCTATATGGCAAGGAAGAGAGGAACTCTAATTGTCCTTTTTTCTCTTTTCGCTTTGGGGGACTGCACACAATTTTGCACATTTTTTAAAAGTTATATTCTTAAAACTATTTAATATAAAATCGTATACAGTAGTGGTTAAGAGTTGGGGCACTGGTGTCCCCATATGTTCAACGTTGGTTCTGCTCCTACTGTGTGCTTAGATAAGGGTGCCTTCCACCTCTCTGAGCGCTGTTTTTTGCATCTGCAAAATGGAGAGTATACCTACCTCAGAGGATTACAGTGAGGTTTAAACGAGAGGAGATAGGAGACGTACCTAGCACAGTACCCAACACAGAGTAGGTGCTCCAAAGAGTTAGCTCTTTTGTTACCTCATTTGTTGCAGAGCATCCATGAACACCCACAGGCCACAGGCTTCTTCCATGAAATTTTCCCCAATGGACAGCCCACAGTGATTTCCCCTTTCTCTAAATTCCTGAAACAGTTCACGAAAATACAATTCATGCTGTAGCCATTTTATAGGTATACAAACTTTGGTCAAAAAAACTCTAAGTCCTTTGAGACCGGTGGCAATGTTGTACATTCTTGCCACCTTTGGAGCCTGATGAAGTCACACATGTAATGGGCCCTGAAGGGACACTTGTTAAAATGAATGGCTGAGAAGCAATTTGGGGCACTGGAAAAAGCAATGGACTTGTTGCCATAAGATGTAGGTTCTAGTCCTGGTTTTCATATATGTGAGCTTTGTGCCATTGGACAAGAAATTCAAGGCAACTCTGATAATCAGTCACGACACTGGTATAATAGGTATGCCCAACTGGAGTGGACTGCATGCTTGTGTCGTCCTTCCCCAGAGTCATATGTTGAAATCCCATCCCCAATTAGATGGCATTAGGATGTGGGGCCTTTGAGCAGTAATTAGGACATGAAGGTGGAGTCCTCAAGAATGGGATCAGTGCCCTTATGAAAGGGACCCCAGAAAGCTCTCTCATCCTCTTTCTGCCACGTAAATATACAATAAGATGATAGTCTGCAACCCAGAAGAGGGTTATCACCAGAACCCAACTATGCTGGCACTCTGATCTCAGACTTTCAGCCTCCAGAACTGTGAGAAATAAATTTAAATTGCTTATAAGCCACCCAGTCTACAGGACTTTCTTATAGCCACCCAAATTAAGACACTAACCTACTATCGGGACAGAATTACAGTAAGATTCAAATATGACACCGTACAAGTGAATGTGCTTGGTAAGTCTTAAACTACTACAAACATAACCCTACCTGGATTCCTGTACTGTCTGAAGTCTACATAAGCAATCAAATTCTCCTAGTGTTATCTTTACCATAGGATGTTGATAATGGTCCCTTTGATCCTTCCATTCTGGAACTAAAAAGGGGCACAAAAGGGAGAAATAAACCTGTTGGGTGTTAATCATTTACAATCAGGCCATTGTCCCAACCAATTAACCAATTACACCTAAAGTTAAAGCCTATTTGCAGCCTATTGCAAGGAATAGGAGATGGATAGATTTTTAATGGTAAACTCTTAAGTACACCAAGGCTTATGCTCAAAACTTCCATTAGCAATAACAAGAGGTATTCTGCTTGCTAGGCCCACGGAGAGATGAGAGTTGAATGTGAGCCATAATCTATCTATCTTGTTTAATGTCATCAGTTTCCCTATAGCCCCTTCAAACGATCAACGCCACTGAAATGCCATTAAGTGAACTAATAGCATTGATTTAGGAGAATACTGATGGTCTATTTCAATAAAGCTTTCCAACATGAGAAGCCTCTAGATATTTCAAAATCTTGATGTGCCTGTGCACATTTTTTTGTTTGTTTATGAAAGGAGAAAGACAATTACTTAATGAGAAGGTAGTAGAAGAGGATAATATACATGAATTCACCAGCCAAAATATTTCCCCTAATACTTGGATAGTTTTCCCTCATTATTATTATATAAAAATTGATTACATTTTTGAGCCTTGTGTAAATTAGAAAATATTTCACATTGCCTTTGATTTACAAGAAATGAACCAACCAAAAGAAAAGTGACATTGGGCTTTTAAAAAATTTCCTTCAACGTAATCACTGAAAGCACCCTTTAAACAGTCATGATACACAATGCTTGGTTAGAATTGTCTCATTTACTAAGTACAAATACTATTTCACCCATATTTTTAACCGAGATTCATTCCGTTATCAACTCCTGCTACAACTTCCTTTAAATACCTGATATCTGCCCATTTCCTTCTAGTGCCATCACACCCACCCTAGCTAAGGCTCTTTGGAAGCAGACCCAGATTGAGGCAGTGACTGCTTAATTGATCTTCTCTTTTTAAATCTCTTGATACTTCAATCCATCTCACATATTCTATGCTGCATAGAATGTAAAATCTTTGAGAGCACGGGCTATATCCTATATTTCCTTGTGTTGTCGATATAGCGACCATAATTCCTGAACAGAAAATCTAGACACTTATCTGGAAAGTACATTTATAAAGAAAAAAAAGCAGAAACCTGAAATTGAACTTTTCTCACCAAATCTGTGGTTATTGTTAGCTCACAAATGCATTCTAACTGAATGCATTCTGCGTTACACACACACGCGCACACACACACAATACACATGGGCTGATTGATGGGCTGATTGCTTAGGCTATTAAGAACAGAGATTGAAAACTGGCAGACTGAAGATCAAATACTGGCTCATGATAATTTTTTTGTCCAACATTTTAAAAACATTAATTTGAACTGATTGTCAACATTTAAAAGTTGCTAATTTCACATTTGTTTTTTTAAAAAAAATCAGTCTTATGAGAAACTTGAAGATCTAAAAAGACTGGGTTTTTAGAAACCAGCTCAAGCTCAAGTCCACCCAACATGGGGAAATCTAATAAAACAGAAAACCCAAAGGGGGCTGGCTACACTTTCAGTATAAGGATGAACAGGAAAGAAACCTGCTGCACTGAAAGGGACAGGAAAACTTGCCTGTCTGGACCCTGGCACTTGGTAGAGGAGTCAGAGATAGAGATAGAGGTAGAAGATAGAGATAGAAATAGAGATAATCTCCAAGGATGTGTAGATAGATAGATAGATAGATAGATAGATAGATAGATAGATAGATAGATAGATAGATACTCCCATACACATGGGTGTCCAGACCAATTCATCCTACTTTTGTAGTTAAAAATAAAAAACAAATACAAGCAAAGATATTAATTTGGTCCTGGGTATGTTGTTACCGCAGTCAATTAGTAAAAGTAAACACAAATGATCTCTAAATAAATGGAACTTCAATCTGTGCCTCAAAGAATTTCTACAGATAAATCCAAGCTCAGATTAAAATCCACAAAACACACAATAAATAAGGCACAGTGAGTAAAAGCCAGCAGTCACAGAGGACAAAAATCAGACCTACGAAATCTTCAGATATGGAATGACAAGACATAGAATATAAAATAAGAATGTTTAATATTAATTCACTCAACAAGTATTTTTTTAATACCTTCTATTTGCCAGGTAATGTTCTGAGCTGTAAGGACAAAGTAGCCAACAAAATAAATACCCTGACTCTCAAGGAGGTTCCATTTCAGGAGAGAGAGAGACAAAAAAATAAAATGTGTAGTATGGCAGGTGGCGGGGGAAAAGCTAGGAGAGAGGTAAGGAGTATTTTAGCAGAGGAATCTCATTGTCCTTTGACACATATGGGGATTATCTCTGGGTATGAGAGATGACCTGAGAGTGCTGGGCTTCTTGTATGACTGACAAAAACAGGGATGTCGGCATAATGAGATTATAATGGTTTCAAAGTCGATAGTGATGGTAAGACTATGAGCATGGGTGCAGTGAGGGAAGTAGTCTGTTCTCAAGAGTACACAGAGTCCTAGGTCTTCCTCTTCGTGCCTGACAATGTTTGTGTGAAGGGAAGGGAAGAGATATTCATTTCTGAAGTACAGGTTTCTCCGTGGATTCCTCTTTTCCTGCTGATGGAGGCCTAAAGACCAGGGGAGAGGTTTGCTTAGTTTTAAAACCTTTATTTCAAGAAAAAGCCTGAACATCTAAGCAAGAAACAAGAGCCTACGGAATTGTCTGGACAGATCTGCAATAGAACTTCTAGAAATGAAAAAAAAAAAGATCGAAATTTCAAACTCAAATTCAAAAGATTAGATACAGCTGAAAAAAAGAATTAGTGAACTGGAAGTCAGATCCTAAAATAACTATCCAAAATATCAAAGAGCGGTAGCAAGACTTAGACAACAGAATTAGAAGGTCTAATACATATGTAATCAGAATTCTCCAAGAAGATAGCAAAAATGAGGGAGAGATAACATTCAATGAGGTATTAGCTGAGAAATTTCCAGAATCACTGAATGTCATTACCTACTTGGTCACAGAAGGCATTTCTTGACCCCTTGTCTATAAGTAAAAGTTTTTATTAAACCACCTTCCCAAAATATGTATTTAATTGAATATTACTTTACAGTTTACAATGAGCTTTCACATACTAAAATCTATGCTATATGTTTTTAGACTTTTGGGGAGTCTTTGGCTTGTTTTCCTAACAGGAAACTGAAGTAATATCTAAGTATGCACCAGTGTTAAGGCCATTCTCTTTAAAGTAGAGAAGAGAAAGTTTCTCGTCACCAAACTTACTTATGATAAGTACAGCACACTCTTAGGTGTGATGGGCATATTATTTACGACCACTGAATTTGGTTGATTCTCTGCAGTTTTCATTTCAATGTTATTTTGGGGTATTTCCTTTGCAAATTTTCATTTGTTTTCTCTCCCTGGGAATGATTTTGGGGGTCCACTGAAGACAGTGCCCTTCAGTAGGGTAAGTGGGGGATCCAATTTCGTCATGACCTTGGAAGCTCTTTAAGTCACTTTCTCCATTTGCTATGTGACTAAGGTCCAGACCTTCTTAGCAGGACATAACAGGCTATTTCTTTACCTAATGTCACTGTCCTCTTTCCCAGCTCTACTCTCAGTACAAGCACACAAGACAATCCACAATTTCCCCAAATGTATGATCATATACCAGGCTCTTAGGCCACCGAGTTTCTGTATAGGAAATTCCTCTTGACCCTCCTCTTGTCTATTCTACCATTTTTATTTTTCTTTCCTTTTTTTTTTCTTTTAAGATTTTATTGGGGAAGGGGAACAGGACTTTATTGGGGAACAGTGTGTACTTCCAGGACTTTTTCTAAGTCAGGTTGTTGTCCTTTCAATCTTAGTTGTGGAGGGCACAGCTCAGCTCCAGGTCCAATTGCTGTTGTTAGTTGTAGGGGGCGCAGCCCACCATCCCTTGCAGGAGTCAAGAGTCGAACTGGCAACCTTGTGGTTGAGGCGCTCCAACCAACTGAGCCATCTGGCCACCTGGGAGCTGAGCAGCAGCTCATTGACTTCCTTCTAGTTGCGGAAGAAAGTCATGTGGGAAACGAACCCACAGCCTCGTTGCCCAGAGCTCGTGCTCTAACCAACTGAGCCACCCATCTGCCCTGTCCTACCATTTTTCAATGATCCCCACTCATGTCCTCTCACTTAAAACCTGTTGGTCTCAAGAAAGTCCACTGGTCCTTTGCAACCCTTCTCAAACAGGGCATCTAGCTACTCAAAGCTTTCTCTAACAACATCTATGGCACCTTGTACTACAAAGTATTCATCTCTGTATCCAGACATGTCTAGCTCTGAACAACAGGGTTCCTGGTTCGATTCCCACATGGGCCAGTGAGCTGCACACTCCACAACTAGATTGAAGACAACGAACTGCCACTGAGCTGCTGGAGGGGCAGGCAGATGGCTCAGTCAGTTAGAATGGGGGCTCTCACCAACAAGGTTGCCGGTTCAATTCCCACATGGGATGGTGGGTTGTGCCCCCTGCAACTAAAGATTGAAAACAGCAACTGGACTTGGAGCTGAGCTGCACCCTCCACAACTAGACTGAAGACAACTTAGAGCTGATGGGCCCCGGAGAAACACACTGTTCCCCAATATTCCCCAATTTAAAAAAAAAGTCACTGTGGGGCAATCTTTATCCCTGAACCCAGAAATAGCACTTCTAGGAAATTTACCTAGGTAAGTAACTGAAAACGTGCTCAAAGATTTAACTACAAGACTCACACTTCCTTGCTGATTCAACAGCAAAATCCTGGACACGTTAAGACCTACAATTGGGCTTTGGCTAAATAAATGCACAACAGAATACAAAATAGCAATTTAAAAACATGCATGGAAAATATTTAGTGGCATGTCATTTTATTCGAGAAAAAAAGGTTGTTCAAGGAGAAAGGCAGTGTGTTCAGCCTGATTACATATAATGCTAAACATCAAATAGTTAACAGTGATTTTCTGAGTGTGGGATTTCAATTGTTTTCCTTTTTTCTGGTTCTGAAAAAAATACAACTTTTCCACAATAGATACTAATTATTTTTGTGATTTATTAAAGTTTTTGTTTTTAAAGGAGAGAGTCCTGCCCTTTCATGGTCCTAATTCTCTTTGGAGCTACAACTCTACTACTGTGTTTTCCCGAAAATAAGACCGGGTCTTATATTAATTTTTCCTCCAAAAGACGCAGTAGGGTGTATTTTCAGAGGATGTCTTATTTTTTCATGTACAACTATCTACACTTATTCAAGTACAGTCATGTCATCTTCTTCTGAAACATCTTCATAAAGTACTAAATGCGTGTCTGGCTGATGATCTTAACTGGGGCTTATTTTCGGTGTAGGTCTTATTTTCTGGGGGAACACGGTAAGAGGCCATTCATATTCCCAACATTTCAGGGTGATGCAAGGGAAAGGGCTGTCCAGATACTTTAGCCTCATTTCACAAAATGGAGACTTGGAAGGTGAAAAACAGCCTCCTCAGTGAGTAGTGATTTTAAAACCCAAACTAGATTTCACGATGTTGGAAAACTTCCATTAGCCTGTTTCACATTTCAAGATAGTCCCCTCAAAATTACATGCTGACCCTGAAATGATCTACCATGGAAGGACTCTGTCGCACCCAGGAGAGAATACTAAAGCATATACCTTCTTTACATTTACTTGGGCATTCCACAGCTGAAACCCCTCCCCACCCCTTCACCCTACCACCAGACACAACACACACACACACACACACACACACACACACACACACACACACACACACACTTTTGTCTTTTATTAGGCTGCAGCTATTCCCGGAGTTACCAAAAGGGCCCCAGCCCCTGCCAGCGATGGGGCCCACGCCTGCAGAGCTGGCTTCACGCCCGAGGTGCTGGGTTCCCATCTCCAGCCGGGGGCAGTTAAGCTTCACGTACCGGTGACTTGACTTCCTCTCTCCTTCCGGGAGGCCCCCGCCCACGTCTCCGCCATCGGGTCTCCGAGAAAGTCACGTTCTAGGCCCAGAGCTGTTCTGAAATTTCTGGGAGAAAAAGGGGGGTGAGGTGACAAGAGCCCTTTCACGGGACCAAGAAACAGGGCCCCCAGCTGGGTGTCTGTTACTAATTAGATGGCTACGGGGGTAAGTGTTTTCCCGTTGAGTGGATTAAATCCCTCGTTCGTCAGACAGGGTGTTGACGCAGAATGACTGTGTCCCCTGTCCCGTACTGAGGAGGGTGAGTGCCCAGACGTCCCTGGGAGCGCTGCAAAAAGAACAGAGAATTAACATGTATTGAGCGGCCCTGGGGTGCTAGCACCCATGTGAAAATACTATCTCATTTAATCCTCCAGCAATCCCTCATGATAGGTGTCCTTGATCCCAATACAGTCTGAAAATAGAGGCAGAGGTTCTGCGAAAGGCTCTCCAACGTTTGCCATCTCGTGATACACTCGGAAAAAATATGTTTACAGCACACTTGGGCAAACGAGTGGGCACCAACCAGCAGCAAACGGCCCCCCACCGCCTGGGGAAGAGGACCTCCAGTTCTCAGTTGACCTGTCCCACCTGTTACCTGTTCGCTGCCCACTGGGATGAAAGCCGTGAAATGGCTGACCCAAGAGAAGTGTGCTACTGCTGGGTCACGACAAGCCTGAATTGGAATCGCAGCTCTGCCTTCTGTTTGATTTCGAGCAAGTAAGTTGGCCAGCTTCCTAACCTCTAAGTGAAACTAATAATAGTGTGCACGTCACTAGGAGAGTGGTATGAGTAACACGTCTAACCGAACGTTTGTCACGGAGCCTGCACCCAGGGACCTCTCAGCAGGGTGAACTCTCGCAGCGCGTCTTCAGCCCGGGCTCCGGGGCTCGGTGGGGCTCTCTCGGAGTCCAGGCGCCGCGAGGCGGGCGCAGGAGTGCGGCGCGGAGCCCCCGGCCTGCGCGGGGGCGGGAAGGAGGCGCCGGCCGCCCCGGGAGGTTCCGGGTTTCTGTCCAGACTTCTGAGTACCCCGCCAGCTGTGTCACCATCCGAAAGTGCGAGCCGGGGGCGGGGGTGAGGCACGGCTGGAAGCCCCGGCGCGCTTACGGAAAGTGCGAGCCCGGAGTTCCCAGCTGCGATCGATCTGGCGAGTCGGCCTACCCCCGCGTCGCCTTGGGCCGCGGTTCCCGCTTGCCCTCCGGCCCCTGTCGGCTCGCGGCCCCTTGCTGAGTCCGGGAAAGCGCGTGGTGGCGGACTCGGCCCAAGACCGGGAACAGCACCCATGGGCTCCTGCAGCGAAGCGAGACTTTCTTGGCCGAGTTTTGGGGCCCTCCGGAACCCCGCTGTCCTGGCTGCGCCTCACAGTTCCTTGGCGGGGTGAGGGGGTGTGGTTAAACAGACAAACAAACAAACAAACAAACAGATGGCACGATAGAAGCCTCCCCACTTCTTTCCACCCCCGGAAGCCCGCCGGATTCGCCCCATTGCACAATTCCCTCTTTGGAATTGCCGCGTGACTCGGACCCAGCGCAAGAGTCTTTCCCAGGTTTCCCCAGCCGAAAGGGGAACTGTTTGGGTGTCCCGCCATGACCCCAGAAACCCTTTAAGTTGCACTTCTTCGGGTGATTGGGTTGACCTTTGAAACACAGAGGTTGCCCTTTATAAAGAAAGAAAAGCTCATTAGATCTCTGCCACACCCGCTCTAGGTTGGCGCTGCGTGGATGCAACCGACACGTTTCTTTTCCCCGTGTATACTTACAGACAGAAAAAGTGTTTCGACCGATTTAGGGGGAATTCAGGAGATGGTTTTAAAGGAGGACGGCGAGTGATGCTTAAAGGCGCTGGAGACACAATCTTGAGCTCTCCAAGAGTCACAGTGTTTGTTACTTGCACCGATGGGGGCACAGTAGGTACAGGATAAATATGGAATGAATGCTTTGAGGAGGAATTTAAATAGTTGTGTGTAGACCAATGCTTTCATCTTGCATTTGAGGAAATTTAAGTGATTTGCCCAAGGTCACCTAGCTAATTCATGTGGAAGGCAGGAATAGAAATCTGTCTCATGTTTCCACTCCAAATACTTGTAATTATGAGATGGGTGTATTTTTCTCTCTTTGTGAAAATAAAATGCCTTCTGCAGTAATCTCTGCAAATCCTAACTCCACACCTTCTCCCTACCCATCTAAAACAAACAAACAACAATAAGCCCCAAGCCCAATTCACCCATCATGCAAAATAGGCTAAATTTGTTCTATTCCCATAAGTTAATAGCACTTCTTAATCACACAAAATATGCTCCTCCCTCAAAGAAACAAAAAACAAACAAAAAAGTGCTTTTCCTAGATGTTGTGGAAGATACCAGGTTCCCACTAACCTTACTTTTGTTAGTACCATGTGTGGTGTTTTGCATGGGACTGCTGGACTCATGAGTGACTGTAGAATTGCTCCGAGACTGGTCAGTTATTTTGCTCAGGCTTAAAGGAGATTCATTGCTCATCCTTCAGAATAAACAAGCTGCAATCTGTGAGACCACAAGGGACTTCAATGACAGTCTTGCAGATGTCTGGACAACTTGTTGTCTTTGAAGTTCCAAGGCTGACCAAATATACCAAATGTCTAATTTAGGGACCAAATTGCCAAACAAGTAGATGTGAAGATCAAAAGAAATCAAAAGTGGCTCTCATGAGTAAAACTTCATTTTGTGGGTTCTCAACAATGGTTTCCACAATGGTGATTAAGACAAGAGTTATAATAATACAAGTCAAGTACAAATTCTTATTCAAGAAGATGGGAAGGGGGTGGTTCCCAGTGATTGACAGAATAGCAGATCAGATTATGAAACGTCACGTTTTTTAGGTCAGCCAGAAACATTCTGAAATGAGGCAATCCTCTAACTCTGCTGTCTTCGCTAACCCCTCTACCTTTGCTATATTAAAGGTGAGAAGGAACACAAATTGCTAGAAAATTTTGAAATTCTAGGCAGCTAGGTAGAATATATTAATTCTGATTTGATAATCCTATGCAATGTATGTGAAGTCAAAGAATCATCTCCTATATTTTTCCTATACTGCAATTTCTAGTTTGCCATTATAGCAGACTACTGAACCTCAACTCTAGACAAATTGTTGGCCCCTATTATTGCCCTACTTTATTACTTGAGAAAATGCATCTGATCAAACAAAAACCATCTTTTCCAAGTCAGATCTTAAAAATAACCATCTATTTGGATGCAAATGATACTTTTCCATATATTACACGTGTCAGTCACCACCATTACATAATCGGTGTTGAATTTTTTGCAAAGAAAATATCTCAGGACAATTTTAATGGTTATCAATGCTAATTAGTTTAACTATACCATAATATTTATCAGTCATGGTCTAGCATTTGGAATTGATTGGATCTTCAGAAAAAAGGTAATTATAGTCCTTCATTTTATAGATGATAAACTGAAGGCTACTGAAATTAAGCAATATATGGACTTCCTGACAGTCAAAAACAGAACTGAGAATTCTGATTTGCCCTCGTGTTTCATAAAATCATTATCATAATCTTCATTTCAGGAGTGTGTGGTTTCATGTAAGGCATGGTGCTTGGAACTGAGGATATGAAAAAGTACTTACAAGGAGCTCTCAAAGATTCTAATTGATGACGTAGGCCAATGCTTCTCAAACCCCACTGTCTGTAGGAATCACCAAGGGATCTTGCTAAAATGCAGATTCTGATTCTTTGGTTCTGGGATGGGGTCTAAGATTCTGCTTTGCAACTAACATGCTCCAAGGAGATGCCAATTCTGCTGGTTCACAGACCACACTTTAAGTAGGAAAGTGTAGGACATATAAGTAGAAAGATAATTAACAGTGTAGAAACCTGAAATTTTTGTAACACAGAGAAGCAAAAGGAATGGTAAAAGCTTTTTAGCCCATGAAATGGATGTTACAAAGCTCATGAACTTCTGGGACTGTCCTTCAGACACTCAGAGCATGTTTACTCTTACAAAATAGTAATTTTTGTCACTGGGAGAACAACTTATTAGAAATAACATAAACAGTAGAGCAAGAAAAAAGAAAGAAGAAACGAACTAACAGAAGAAAAAAATAACATCAAAGGAAGAGAGAGACGCCATAAAAATTTTTTTGAAAGAATTTGAGAGCATGACAGCCAAGGACGATATCAATACTTCTTGAGAGCATCAATGAAAATGTGGTGGTGTACAACCGAGTCAGATGCAGTAAGTCTTAATTCAAGTTCTGGTCGTCCGTTTAGTAGCTTTATAATCTTTAGACATATATATAACCTGTTTAGCTTCATTTTCCCTCTCAGAAAGAAAAGATAATACCTCCAGTCTCCCTGGATCGAATAATTAATACATTAACTAAGATAATATATATTAAAGAACTTGACACAGAAGTGTTGAAGAACGTACAAAGCTTCACAATGTATTTTAAGTTTAGAAACTGTCAGCAATTTTATTAAAACCAATGTAGAAACAAATAATTCTAATCTTACACAAACTATTTCAGAGAATAGAAAAAGTAGGTACCATCTGTGACTAATTTTATGAAGTTATTATAACTGGGCTATCATAACCTGATAAGAATAATGCATGCAAGAAAGGAAAATAAAAGGTTCTATCACTTATTAGCATAATTACTAAAATGCATGACCACGTTTGGTTTTTCTCAGAAATGGAGGTTGGCTTACCATTAGAAAATCAATTAATGTAATTAATGATTTTAACAGATTAAAGGAAAAATACTATATATGATCATCTCAACTTCAGAAGAAAAAACTCTATAGCAAATATTATGCTTAACAGTGAAATGCTGAAAGTATACCATTTGAGATCAGAAACAAAATAGGATTGCTTGATATAACCACTCCTATTAAATGTTATGCTGGAGGTCCTAGCTAGTATTTTTGGTTTTTTCCCAGCCGTTCTTTTTGTTATATCCTGGCATTAAAGGTAGGAAGGAAATACACACACATGCGCATTCTCTCTCTCTCTCTCTCTCTCTCTCTCTCTCAATGGAAAGGACAAAATTGTCATTTTTTCGGCAAATAATTCGTATGTGTAGAAAATCCAAAAGAACATGTAGATGAATGATAAGAATTCATAAGAGAGGTCAGTAACATTGTAACTATATGACTACAGCCAAGCCCTCTCCTTTAATTGATTCTAACCATAAGACTCAATAAGTTTGCAACATGTTCTCTTATCAATAACGTGTGACCTGTCACTCAATAGTCTTAGGGAAACTATAGATGACATCTTAACATGATGTCTTTGTTCTTCCTCATAGAAAAAGGTAAAGTGGAAAAGATCATGAGGCAATGATTTACAGGTTTGCTTTGCAGAAAACAATGAGAACGGAGACCACCCCAAGGCCTGTGATTATCCGATGTCGTCTCCAAGACTGTACCTTGAGATCTTATCAGGGAACTGGAAGCCACAGAAATGTACCCTAAACCCCGTTCCCATTCCGCTTTGGTGCTTAAAAACCCCTAACTCAGTCCAATGAGCAAGATGGATTTCAGGCATTTCTAAGTCTCCCATCTTCTCGATTGGTGCTGTCTCAATAAACAAACATTTCTTCGCTCAGAACTCTGACATTTTGGATTTTGGCTTTGTGAAGTGTCGGGCACACTAACGTAGTTTGGTAATAGGACTGCAGGATACAAAATCAGTATTACTGTGGGGGACAGAATGAAGCCCCCTCCCCCACAAAGACGTCGAGATCTGAACCCCTGAAACCTGTGAAAATGTTGCCTTATGTGGCAAAAGTGACTTTGCAGATGAGATTAAATTAAGGATTGGAGATAAATTAATGATCTTGGTTTATCGGTGGGCTCAATGTCATCACAAGGGTCCTTAAAAGTGAAAGAGGGCATCAAAACAGTCAATCAGAGTGATTCACTGCAAGAAGAACTCAACCTACTTGTTGCTGGCTTTGAAGACGGAGAAGGAGTGTCACAAGCCAGAGCATGTGGGCCGTTCTAGACGCTTAGAAAGGACAAGGAAACAGATTCGCCCCGAGGGCCTCCAGAAAGGAATGCAGGCTTTTCAACATCTTGATTTGAGCCCAGTGAGACCCATTTCAGACTTCTGAACTACAGAACTATGAGATAATACATTTCTGTTGTTTTACACAACTAAGCTTATGGCATTTTGTTACAGCAGCCTTAGAAAAATAATGTAATTACAAAACAACTGATTTCTAAGTACCAGTTCGTAAGTGAAAATTAAGAGGGTAACATCTTGACATTTGTGGTAGCATCTAAATTTACATAAAAACATACTCAGGAATGAATTTAACCAACTATATGTAATAAACTCATAAAACTTTATTGAATATTTATTGTTTAAAAGGACTAAAATAAATGGAGATACACTATGTTCCTGAATTGGAAAGCAACATTTACAGATATGAATTCTCCCCAGATTGATTTATAAATTCAATTGCATTTCCAATCAAAATTCGAACAGACTTTTTTTGGGTAGAATTTGACAGCTTGATTCTAAAATTTATATGGAAGTGCAAAGGACCAAAAATAGCCAATACGCTCTTGAAAAAGGAAAAGAAATTAAGGGACTTGTCATCCAGATATTAAAATTTATAAAGTCATAATAATTAAGACAGTATGGTATTGGTCCAAGGATAGAAGACGAAATCAATGAATTAAAGAGAGCCCAGACCTAGATCCACAAATATATACAGACAAAGAGACTGTGCAGAATGAAGGAGAAATGATGGACCTTTCAGTAAATGGTGCTGGGATGATTGAGTATTCTAGTTACAAAAATGAAATTGGACCCTTACTTCACACTATGCATTTTTCAAATGAATTAAAAATCTAATGCAAAAGGCAAAATTATAAAAATTTTAGAAAATAATATAGGAGAAAATATTCATGACCCTGGGGTAGGGAAAGTTTTCTTAAGACATAAAATGTAAAAACTATAAAATAAAAGATTGGTAAGTTGGACCACATTAAAATTAAGAACATTTGTTCATCAAAAAATTTCATAAAACACTTGCCATCAACTAGGAAGAGATATGTATTTACAACACATTCAAGTGATAAAAGAGTAATATCAAAAGTATACAAAAAACATTTATGAATTAATAACAAACACAAAACAACAAAAAAAAGGACAAAAGACTAAAACAGATACTTCACAAAAGGGGAAACTCAAATTGCCATTAAACGTATGAAAGAATGCCCAACCTTATGAGTAAGGAGGGAAATTCAAACTAAAACCACACTGAAATATTTTTACATACCCGCCAGACTGATAAAAACAAGTCCGACCATTCCAAATGTACGAAACGCTCTGAGACAATGGAAACCCTTACACATTGAGAATAGGCGCATACATCTGTATAAGCACTTTGAAAAAAGTTTGGCATTACCTACTAAGACTGAACATGTACTTATCCTATGATTCTTCAATTCTGCTCCCTAGTTATATAGTTACATACCCTAGACTAGAAACTCTGGCACTAGGAAACATGTACATGAATGTTTATAGTGGCATTACTCATAATAAAAAAAACTGGAAGCAATCCAAATGTCCATCAAGGGTAGACTATATCATTGATTACTGTATATTCATGAAAGGGACTACTATACAGCGATGCAAGTAATGAACTAATAGCTACACACATCAACATAGAAAACACAAAACTCAATGTTGAAAGAAGCCAGCCCCAGAAGAAAACATACAATATGGTTCTCTTAATACTAAGTTTAAAACAGATAAAACTAAACACTATTTTGTATAAGGGTGCACACAGGTCACAAAACTTAAGAAAAACTTAAGATTATCCTAAAATCAGTACACTGATTACCTCAGCGGTGTAGGGTTGAGCAATTCAGGAGGCCCACACTGGGAGTTTGACAATGACAATGTTCTTTTCTTGACTTGGGGGACATTAGGCAGAATGCTCACTTGATTTTTATTCTTCAGAATGTACACTTATGTCTTGTACATTCTCATGTGAGTATGACTACATTTTTAAAAACCTATTCCATTTAAAAGAAAACAAACAAAAAATTACTCTGGAGGTTCTGTAGGTGGAAACAAAGGGCTTTCGCTCTAAATCAAAGCAACCAACTTAAGATCATCCTAAGTTTAGCGGTAAATATAATTTACAAACTCTCTTGATTGGACACCAGCGACTCCCATTTTTTGACATCCCACAATTAAAACGGTTTCACAACCTTGCCGTTCACGCTGACACAGAGGTAAACAATGAGTATGAGCTTTCTAGCAAGAGAGATTTTATCTCCTCACACAAGTGTGAGGAAGAAACAGAGACAAATTTGTTTCTTACCATAGAGGGATGAGTTTGGTAAAATTAAATCTTCTTCGGTAACTAACTTCATAAATCGTCTGTGAGTGGTTCACTAAGTCGTAAACTTAGCTTTAATCTTAGCTTTCCTGTCTGCACAAACTGAAATATTTTATAAAATAGCATCTGAATTTGAAAATATCTTTAAGTCTAGGTGGTTTGCCTCATAGCTTTGCTTTCATTAAAACAGTTGCCATTATTCAAGGGGGATTCATATCTGATATCGTCGTACTTTCCTTTTTCAAGAGGGGGGATGTTTTATTCTATTGTAGTAGCAGGTGCTCATTACGTTAGTTGAACCTGTAGACTCACTGAATTATGCCTTGTGTATAAAATGTTTGATCTTCAATATTTACTTTGAATCATCCCAAAACAATTAAACAGCAATGCACTTGGTTTAATAAGCTCGGTAATTTTTGTCAATGTGCCTTAGAAAAGTCCATCCAAGGTGGTTAAATGTTTAAAAAAAATATTGATCTTTATTGTCCTTATCTGGAATTCCTCCTGCATAGTAATGTTAGATAATCATGATTGTGAAACAAAGTGGCCAAAATGAGTGATGTAAATGCCAAGTGAGTGGCCATGAGGGTCACTGCACGCAGGTTCAGGCCAGGAGCTGTTGAAGTCAAGGAGACCTCACAGATCAGAGTAACTGGGGATCAACCTTGAAGGAAGATACAATGGGACCCACTTTTATGAATGTAAATAGGAAAAACCAGTTTTAGCAAGCCCAGGCTCTGACGGAATGCAAGGCAGGGTGTCACTGGGCCCCGGAAGGAAGAAGATCCAGGCGCTATCTTGGGAAAACACGGAAACTTTGTTTCTCAGCTCCTCTCTGTAGGTCTGTCTCATTCTTCAGTCTCTGCCAGCCAGGCTGAATTTCTGGCCCCAAAGGATCAGATAACCGTCCATAGCTCTCATGATGACTCAGATCTGGCCTCCTGGAGAGACACTGACCCTGGCTTTTGGTCTCAATTCTAAGTTCCCTCATAGAGACTATGATTGGAACAGCTTGGGCTGGGTGCCAACCCCTGGTCCAAACAATTGTGATCAAGGTAGAAAACCAGGAAGTCACCTCCATGAAATGGACAGACCACCTGGTGGTCTCCCACTACAGGTGGGTAGGAGAGAAAAGCCAAGCGAGCAGGAAAGCCTTTCCCAGTCAAGGTCCTGAAGGCATAGAAATGTATACGGTTGTTCTGGTAACACTGAGTAGGACATGAAGTTTGTGCAAAAGTACTAAGAGAGAATTGGAGAAAGCGCTTTGTTCACATTGGAGAAATTCCTGGGTGTCAAGCTAAAAGGTTCAAATATTCCGTAGATGTTTTCATTAGAGCTGTATAGGTTCAAGGAGTATAACAGGTGTTCATCAAAAATAGTTATATTCATGAAGTTTTGGAGGTCAGAAAGTCCATTTCAATGCTTATGTTTATTACACAATTGTTGATAATAAAAAGCTGGAAACAACCTGGATGCCCATCAATAAGATAATGGTGAAGGAACCGATGGTGTTGCTGGCCTACAAAATGTAACATAGTATTGAAAGGAATGATGGAAAGCTATGGTCACCAACATGAAAATATCTGTTAAATTATTAACAGCAAAATTATCAACAGAGAAAAAGCAAGTAAAGAAGCAGAATATATATTATTATATATTCAGGTAGGAAAATTTCTGAAAGAACATTTATGAAACTTACAGTGGTTTCCTCTGGGGAAGGAAGTGGGATTGATGAGTGGGCAGGGTGGAGGTGAAAGCGACATTCATGTATTACTACAGATAACATACGTTTAAAAAGAAAAAAGTACAAATATTTTATATCATTAAAGATTAAATTTAAAAAATGTTAATTTCATTTTCATTAAGACAGACATAGGGAAATATATCCAGTCTCAGAAATTACAATATTATCTTTCATTTCTGAAGCAGCTTGTAGTTTACAACTGAGATAATTAACCGATGCGACGTTCCAAACAACTTTTAAGACTTTTCCACATGCAAACTCATCTAACACTCACAAGGATCCTATGAGTTAAGTCCTGTTATTCTTCCATCTTACTGATGAAGAAACTGAGGCACAGAGAAGATGAGTTACTGGGCCCTGCTCACATAGCCAGTAAGTGGCAGAGCTGGGATTGGAATGCAGGCATTCTACCCCTTGAATTTTTATCATTTTTGCTAAAGTACACTTATACAAAAGCATTTTCACATGATTTGACTTGTGTGCCCTCACACACCTATTGTCACCCATGTCACATGAGCGTAAACCAGCATCCATATCTCAGTGTACTTTTCATGTTCATGCACCCACTAGACTTTGAGCTCCATTATGCAAGAAATCCTGGTTTTGTTGTTGATTTTTACCCTCTAGGGCAAAAAGTGATTTTGAATACTGTGGTGGTTTAAAATGTCCACAAATATTTGACAGTACCTTTAAGAGGTGGAGCCTAGTTCCCCTTCCCTGGTATGGATTGGACTTTGTGATCCATTTCTAATGAAGAGAATAAAGCAGAAGTGGCACTGTGACTTCAGAGACTAGGACATAATAGGCAGGATGGCTTCCTGTGCTCGCTCTCTCTCTCTCTCTTTCTCTCTTTCTCCTCCTAGATCCCAGATTACTTGCTCTGAGGGAAGCCACTTGCCATGTCATGAGGAGAGGCCCGTGTGGTGAGAAATCAAAGCCTCCAGCCAACAGCCAGCAAGGAACTGAGCCATCCTGCTACCGTGTTTCTCACAAAATAAGACCTAGCTGGACAATCAGCTCCAATGCATCTTCTGGAGCAAAAATTAATATAAGACCCAGTCTTATTTTACCATAAGACCGGGTAAAATATAATACCAGGTATAACATAACAATATAATATAATATGATATGATATGATATGATATGATATGATATGATATGATATGATATGATATATGATATAATATAATATCATATAATATAATATATACCAGGTCTTACATTAATTTTTGCTCCTAAAGATGTATTAGAGCTGATTGTCCGGCTAGGTCTTATTTTCCGGGAAACACGGTAATAGCCATGTGAGTGAACTTGGAGGTTGATCCTCCACCCTCAGTCCAGCCTTCAGGTGATTGTAGCCCCTTCTCATCTAGTCTGTAACCTCCTGAGAGACCCTGAGCCAGAATCACCAAGCTAAGCCACTTTCAAAATTCATGACCTATAGAAACTGGGAAATAATACACGTTCATTGTTTTAAACCACTAAACTTGGTGTAATTTATTCCACAGCAATATAATTAATACAAATGCTTTTGATTACAAATATATAAGTATATATCTGTAACTTGGATATTTATGAAACATATTAGTATGCTTTTCTCTTTTCCATTTTCATGCATATGGTATTTTTCTTAGTTGGCCTGAAGTAACTATTTGCTTGAGGGTGGTATGTAGAGGACTATTAAAGGAGGAAGCAATAAAGAAAAAGTTAAAAGTCAGTTTCTGACATCCCAAAATGGGATTTTTGATCAAAATAGTTATTTAGAAAGCCAGAAAAAAAAGATGAGACGAGATTATCCACATTCATTTTACTGCCTTTGACATAGCAAGGGTTAAACCTGGTACACTAGATCATGGAGTTTTTTTGTTAGAACTATAGGGAGACAACTTTGTCCACCTATGATGACTAGACTACGAAGCTTGCTGTCCCAGGACAGAACAAGGATATGATGTTGAAGAAATGGGATGGTTCAGCCTTCTTTCTATTCCAATGGATTGTGGGGAGGAATTGGAGTTGAAATTAGGAAAGCTAGTAAGTAAGAAGTTTTCTCCATCCCAGGAGTAAGTCCAAGAGATGGAACGTGTGTGAGATTGGTTGAGGGGAAGGCTAAGTCCAGAGGACTTCTCCATTTCCTATGTGGAATTCCAGAAGGAATCACTGTTTAAGGTGAGCCAGCAGCATCATGGGCCAAGAGGAGGAAAGAGAGCAGAGTAGAGAACCCAATCTGAGCTTCCATTAGTGCGGTGTGTGGTGGGAAAGGGACTCACACCTTTCTGCCATCACCTGCAGAGGACACAGAACACGGCTCAGTTGAGAAATAGGTCTGCCATGAGGAGTTCAAGGTGACCCCATGGCCGAAGTGCAGATGAAGACACTGAACAGAGAATGTGTAGAGATTCAAAGAAGTCTGTAGTGCTGATGAGAACCACGGTGGGCCTGAGTCAGCTGAAACATGTCACCAGGGCCTGACCAAGTGGAGAAAAATGACCATCCTATGAAAGACTCCCGCTATAGACTTGAGTAACAGATAAGAGAGGAAAACCAGAGGGAGTACCAGTCAGACCTCAGTAGACATCCATCTAGGAGCCAGTCTAGGGTGCCGTTCACACCAGTGACTACAGAAACTGATGACTAAGAATGCTGGATTGAATGTAAAGATGATCAAATATCAAAGTTATTTAAACATAAAAATTATTTTTAAAATATATTAAAAGTATCAAAGCACTAATGAGATAGATAAAGATCAAAGTTATACAGAGTACTGAAGCCACTTTTGCCGAGGGCATTTGCTTATCGAACCAATTCGAGTCTTTATCTTTCTAAAGAGTAAAGTACAAATGTAAAGTACTAGTAGAACTGGGAATTCAAATACGTTTCCCCCAAATCTCCACCCACAGGAGACGGCTGAACAATACAATGGGGAAACAATTTCATCCTTGAAAATGTGTAATCCCTTGCTGGTGTTATTGCAGTTATAACCACTGGTAATCCAAAAATTTAAGCCATAAACTTAAATTGGTGAAACACTTAGGGATTGAAAGTGACAAATATAAATCCATTTTGAGAAGTAATCTTCCTCCTGGGCCTTAACGGATTTACATAAATAATTTTTTGAAGGTCAGTGAGCAGTACACAGTAAAACACAACTAAGCACATAAAGAAATAAGTACCATGAATAAGAGCTACAAGAAACAATGGTAGAAACAGGGCCAAAAAGACTTCAGACACTGGAATTATGATACATAGATTAAAAAACAATTATGCCTACTATTATTAAAGCTATAAAAGACAAGCTTAAAAATGTCTTCAAGATACTGAAAACTACAATAAGTGACCAAGAAAATTTTAAGAACCAAATAAAACTTCTAGAAATAAAAATCACAATTACTGAAATTAAAAACAAAATAAAAACCAGTGGTTTAACAGCGTATCAGTCATAAATGAAAAACGAATTAGAGAACAGGAAGTTTAGGGCACAAGAATTTACTGAATGCAGCACAGAGTTTCAAAGAAATGGAATATATGGAACAGACATTAAGATTTACGGATGAGAGAGTGAGAAAATCTAACATACGTTTAGAGTTCTAGAAGGGAAAGAAGAGAGAGATGACATGGCAGAGATAATATCTGAAGAAATTATGGCCTATACTTTTCCAGAACCAATGAATGGTATCAATTCATACACTCAAAAAGCTAAACAAATCCTAAGCAGAGAGAGAGAGAGAGAGACAGACAAAGGAGGGAAACTAACCTGCAAACATTTCACCTAGATTCATTGTTATAAAACTAATGAACACAAAGAAAAAGAGATTGATGTAAGGCGTGAGTAGAGATCATTGTCAAAGGAAAAACTGGACAAAATTAAGTATTTTGACCGTGGTGAATGAAATGAAAACATTGCATGTGCATCTGGGAATGCTCAAAATTTTTTCCATATAAATTTGTGGTAATTGCTTTTTCGATTCATAGCATTTTGGCTTACAAAAGGTTTCATAGGAATGCACTACTTTCAAATAGCAGGGAAACCTGCTACCCATAAAATGGAATATTATTCATCCATAAAAAGGAATAAAGTTCTGATATAGGCCACAACATGGACCTTGAAAACATATGTTAAGTGAAATAAGCCAGATACAAAATGACAAATATTATATGATTCCATTTATATGAAACATCTAGAATAAGCAAATTCATAGAGACAGAAAATAGATTTATCAGTGGCTAGGAGGAGGGGAGCATGGGGAATTTTTGCTTAATCGTTATACAGTTTCTATTCAGTGTGATGGAAATGTTTTGAAACTACATCTGGTGATGGTTGCACTATACTCTCAATCTAATTAATGCCCCTGAATTGTACACTTAAAAATGGATAAAATGGCACACTTTATGTTATGTATGTTTAACCACAATAAAAAAAATTACTAAGATAAAGATAATCACTTCTTAACAATACAATCTCAATTCACCAGGAAAATACAAAATTTATATGTACCTAATAACATAGCCTGAAACTATGTAAGAGAAATCCGAAGGACTATAAGAAGAAATAGGCAAACCCACAATTATATGGGCAATTTAAAAATACATCTGCTAATAATAGAATAAGAAGACAAGTAAAATCACTACTAGATGATTCAGTCATGATTGAAGCAATTTTCTTGTTGACCTAATTGAAATTATATATATTACACTCAACAATTGCAGAACTACAAATTCTACTAATCTTTTAAGGAATAAAGAGTATTCTAATATCACATAAGCATAAAAGAGAGAACAACCCCCAAACTCGTAGTAAGATACTGAAATTCATCATGACGAAATATAATTGCAGACTAATTTGACCTATGGACATTAATAGAAAAAGCGGAAACAAAATATTAGCAAACTGAATCTAGCAATACAAAAGGATAATATACATAGACAAGTTAGATTTATCCTAGGATTACAAAATTGGTTTAACATAAAAAAAAATGAATCATTATAATTTGTCATATTAATAGAATAAAGGCAATAGACCTGTATGACCACTTCAATGTATTCAGAAGAACCAAATGGTAAAAAAAAAAAAAATCAATATAGATTCTTAATGTTAAAATTCAGCAAACTTACACAATGTGATATATAGATGATGTATTACAGAATTGCACACCTGAAACCTATGTAACTTGACTAACAATTGTCACCCCAATAAAGTTTCATTTAAAAAATAAATAAATAAATAAATTCAGCAAGCTTGAAATAAAAGGGAAATTTTAGGTCAATTAAAAGGCATCTTCAGAAAATCTACAGCAAACATCATGTTGAACAGTGAAACACTGGAAGCTTTCCCTTTGAAATAAGGAGAAATAAAAAGATGCCTTTTATCATATCGTCTATTCAGCATTACACTAGTACTTTCTTAAATGTTACTTCAATATAGAATCTAAAACCACATCAGTGAACTATGTATTCTGTTACATTAAAATCCATTGGTCTCTCTTTTACTTTGAATAAAACTTTTACCCATGCCATGCATTTTTAACATCATGCATTGGTCATTTGGAAAATATTGATTCACACTGAGTTACTCAGATTTTCCAAAGGTTAGCACATTTCCTTATTTCCTTATATGATATCAAAAAATCTCACATTTGTTACTATCGCCACTGGTTTCATCAGAAAAAAAAATGACCTCAATGTAAATATACTTGAGACTTAATAAAATTAATTTTAACTGCTTCATTACAGATATTCTTAAGTAAAACTGGCATTTGTTGAAAAGCGGATGTTGAATAATATTAGTACAATGACTACCAGTAGTTTGTTGCCACTGTCTTGATTTGTGCTAAGCTTCCAGCAGTTTTCCCCACCATTGCGTTTGCTCCAACAGTGAGAATGTTAACACAATGAAAAAGGTAAGTAACATATTAGGATTATTATAAAAACAGTTTTGCCCTCACAGACCCCTGGAAAGAGCAAGGACCTGTAGGAGTCCGTGGACCCCTCGTTGAGTCCCTCTGCTCTAGGATACAAGCCTAGGAATGAAGCTGCTGTTTCTGTAAGGACGTGTAATTTTAGCTTTACTAGACAGTGCCATACGCGTTTCCAAAGTGCTTATACGAATTTATACTCCCATCAACACCTATGAGAATGCCCATCACTCCACATGATCAAAACAGTTGGTATGGCCCTGGTACTTTACTCTGGTTTTCTGTTGCATTTCCCTGATCACTGATGAGGGGCACAAAGAGCAAAAGTCTTCGTTTATTTATTGGCTGCGTGGATTCCCGCTTTTATGAGATGTCTATTCAAATCTTCTGTCCATTGTGTATTAGTTTACCTGACTTTTTCATATTGATTTGTATGGATCTTCATGTGTTTTAGATTCAAGTCTTTTGTTGATTATATCGATGGCTAATATCTTCTCCTATGCTTTAGCTTGAGTTTTCACTCTCTTTTCATATCATTTCTTCTATAGAAGTTATTTAATGTAGTCCAATTTATCAAATTTTTATGGTTTTACTTTCTATATTATTTCAGAATGATTTCTCTATCCCAAAGTCATAAAAAATTCATCCATATTATCTTCCTAAACCTAACAGTTTTTAAATAAAAACATTATTTATGTTAACATGTAGTGGGTCTATTATTGTTTTCTAAAAATAAAATAAAAATCAAATCAAATTTAAAAATTAATATTTAAAAATGTTCTCAGTTCTCATCTCTAATGCAGTAAATATTAACAAATATCACCCACATAAACAAAAGCTCTTTGGGGTCCTCAATAATGTGTAAGAGTATAAAGGGGTCTTGAGACCAACAAGCTCCAGGACCACCGTCTTAGAGAAATGCTTACATCATGCACTAGAGGTAAGCACAAGAATCTTTCTAGTAGCATTGTTCTGAATAGTCTGAAACCACCACTACAAGACATGGATGCTAGACACAACAACATGGGTGAATCTAACATAATATTGAGCAAAAGAAGCAAGACACAAAAGAACGTCGGTAGTATGATTCCACTTATGTAAGTTCTGTAACAAGCTAAATGAGACTGTAGATTTAAGAGATGCTTACACAGCTGGTAAAACACACATTGGCTGGGACATGCAGGAAAGCAATGAGATGATTGCCATAAAAGTCAGAACCAGGGTTACTTTAGGGGTGTGTGGGTGGTGGGGAGATTGTGCTTCTGGGGAGCCAGCAATGTTGTATCATAATACTGGTTATGTAGGTGTTCATTTTCTAATTATTCCTTAAACCCTACATATATGTTTTATGCATTTTTCTGTATGTGTTGCATATGTTTCATTTGAGCTTCTACAAAATCATTATGTTCCTCCAAGGAATTTCACACATTTGATCTTACAATTAACCTCTGTGGTTCCTATGAAAAACCTGCCTATATTAGTCAGTACTCCACCAGAAAAGAAATAATTTATTTGTGCGCATTTTGTAATGCGAGGAGAAGTTAATAAATGGACTATTTACAAAAGCGTAGGCAGGCTGTATGGAACCCAAAGGTGATAATAAAATACCCTAGTATTAGTAACTGAGTACCATTACCACTCAAAGGCTTGACGGGGCAAGGAAAGAAAGCCATTATTAGAACTAGGAGATAAAGCTCTGTGAAGAGCTGCTTGACTGGAGCTATGACCTCTAGAGGAAAGATGCAGCCAGCTCAGAGTACAGTGACTGTACCAAGGGCATAAATAATACTCCAATCTTACTTACTCTTCCCCCTTCCTTACTCTGATCTTTTGTTCACGTCTCCTGTTGTTGAACCCAACCGGAAACCAGAAGGTAAGAGCACCTACTGATGTAGTGCATTTAGGTCAGCCTCCCAGGAGACGGAAAAAGAAGGGTAGAGAGTAGACCTGGAACGATGAGAAGTTGGACATATGCCCACCTGAACCTAAAATGTTAGGCACCTTCATTGCAGGGGGTTTGGAGGAGAGGGAAAATGGACTAAGTAACGTAAAACGTAACTGGTACAATCCCTGCTTCTGTAGTGGGTTACAGGCGTAACCTGGTACTCAAGGCTACCTTCCATCTCCACTTCTTGTTATCTTCTATCAGCACTTGGGCTGATCATTTTAAAACCCCTCTCCTTCTGCCAGGCCGTGGGAATAAAGGTGCTTTTGCCTGCTTTTCTAAATCAGGTTTGGAGAAATCTAAACTTTATGCATATGGGACATGAGGCATTGATAGTCTTGTCTTTATTTGGCAAATGCACTTTTCCAATGATCAGACTTGGCCAAGGAGGGCGAAGAGGTTGTCCATTGAATCCCTGAATTCTAAACACAGCCCTCCCTATCCCATTCCCACCATGTAGAAGCCAGCCAATTGCTGCTAATAAGGAGATATCACCCCTTCTTTATGTATAGGTTGTAAGGCCTGAGGAACCCCTAAAGACTAGGGAGACGTCAGTTTCCATTTCCTTGGAACCATGTCCGTTATGCTTCCTATTTCTTATACAAGGACACTGAAGCCAAGAGAATTTGAGATGTTTGCCCAAGACTGCAGAGAAGGTACAGGAGCTGAGATGAACGGCTCAGCCTCCCGACTTTACGCCGAATCTGTTTCTCACACACTGGAGGAGTACATCTGTGTCTTATCATTGTAACAGGTGGACATGGGAAATAGCAGTAACATAATGTCAGACTGTGATAAAGCTACCTCGGGAGACAGAAACATAGTAGCAGATGTCCTCTGAATATTAAGGCACCATAGGGAATAAAAAAACATTTGTCATCCTGCTGTTTCATTGTGCCAAGCTACAGGACTGAAGATGTTTTTACCCTGTATTTTTCCAAACCAGGGCCTTTTCCAAAACAATTCAGTGTGATGACGACTCAAGTGCATTTTAATGTGTTTGCTAATGAATTTCCTTGGTATTGGAAAATATTCTTTTGTAATGTCTCCTCTCTGTTTGGTTCCCCCAAAGGAGCTCACATTTTTTTTCTTTTTAAGTCATAGAGAAGTTCATACTAGGGAAGCAATAGGGCTCTTTCTAATCCATAACACACCATCAAAATGAATATTCCAGGAAACCCATAGGGCTTTCCAGAATCATGCTAGAGAAGTTTGTAAGTGACTCTGCATTTTAGGATTTCCATAGCTTTTCTGGGGCCATTAAACTAGTAAATGGTAAGTGATGAAGCATAAGGCTGGTGGAGTGGAGGGTGGGGAGGAGGGGTTAGTGTGGTAAAAAAAGAACTGAAGAAATGAGAATGAGTTACCCAAAGGGGAAGCTTAGTTTATAAGGGTTGGTGGTTCTTCATCTTAGTGACTTGACGATGGTAATCCTTGTTTTATTGCTTTCATTCTCTTTTTAATTTCTAGATTTTAAGATAGAAATTACCTGCTCTCTTGAGCTAAGTTAGATGAATAAAGAACTTAGTCACAAAACTAAAGGAATAGAGGTTGGACATTAATGGTTTACACATTTACTCAATTATAAGGCCAGGGACTGGGTGGTGAATAACTTGGTCACCTTCGTCAATGGTGGGTTGAGATGCCTTGCTAAGGAGGAAGAGAACCAATCTCATAAATTATGTCTGGGCTAAAATATAAATGAGTCTTTAGGGAAATTTAATATAGCATTTTATTTAAGGCTCTCAATGTTTCATATCAAAGGAGAAATTGTGGGGAGGGGTGCAGTCCATTCTTAAGTTGGTGGGGAAAGATATTTTTGGATAGGAGAGCTCTTCTCACATATCAGATCATATAAGTTCAGTGGATTCTTTTTTTCTTATCAGAAGTGAAAAAGCAGTCAACATTTACAAAACAGTATTCATTATTTTTTAAGCAAAGTGCACCAATCTTAAGTTCCAGTTCAATAAGTTTTGACCATTTTACACACCCATGTAACTAGCAACTGAAGATCCAGAAAGTTCCCTCACTGTTTTTTTCCCTTTATAATCAAACATCCTTCCTTCTCACTGAGGCAACCACTTTCTGACTTCTCTAGATTAGTTCTGCCTGTTCTTGGACTTCATGGAGTCCTACCATATACATTATTTTGGGTCTGGTTTCTTTCACTCAACATGTTTTTAGATCCATGCATGTTTTTGCACGTATCAGTAGCTCATTCCTTTTATTGCTGAGTAGTATTCCTTTGTGTGAATATATATCACAATTTATCCATTCCCTGTTGATGGACATTTAAATCGTTTTCCATTTTTAGCTATTATGAATAAAACGGCTATGAGCATTCTCATACCAGGCTTATTGTGGACATAGCTTTTCATTTCTCTTGGGTATATAGGTACCTAGGGGCAGAATTGCTACTCACATGGTAACTCTGAGTTTAATCATTTGACAAAATGCCAGACTGTTTCCCAAAGCAGCTGCATCATTTTACATTCCCACAGGCAATGGACTCAGGTTCCAATTTGCCCATATCCTTGCCAACATTTGTTATTGTCCGTATTTTTTATTAAAGCCATCCTAGGGGGTGTAAAGTTGTATCGCATTGTGGTTTTGGTTTGCATTTCCCTAATGACTAAGATGTTGAGCATTTTTTTCAAGAGCTGATTGGCCATTTGCACATCTTCCTTGGAGTAATGTCTATTATCTTCATTTGGGCTGTTATAACAGAATATCATAGACTGGGTGGTTTATAAACAACAGAAATTTATTTCTCATAGTTCTAGAAAGTGGGAAGTTGAAGATCAAAATGCTGCCAGATTTGGTATCTGGTGAGAGCATGTTTCCTAGCTCACAGACAGTAGTCTCCATGCTGTGTCCTCACAGAGCAGAAGGGGCTGGGGGTGCAGGAGGGGAGGAGTCTCCGGGGCCTTTTTTTTTTTTTTTTTTTTTTTAAGTAAAGACACTAATCCCGTTCATTAGGGCTCTGCTCTCAAGGCCCAATCACCTGTCAAAGCCCCTGCTTCCTAATACCATCACATTGGGTGAATAGGTTTTAACATGAATTTTAAGGGGACACAAATATTCAGTTTATAGCATCTATTCAAATCCTTTGCCCATTTTAAATTGGGTTATGTCTTTTTATTGTTGAGACCTTGTTGTTGTTGTTTTAAGATTTTGAAGTCTGTTGTATCACATAACCTCTTTTAGCTGAAAGTAACAGCAAATATGATCTATACTAGCTTAAGTATAAATGGAATTTGTTGTATCATAGAACTGAAAGTTTTGGGAGGTAGTTTTGGCCTCAACAATGGCCTGATGCAGTGCAAAAAAAAACCAAACAAACCAAAAAAAAAAAAAAACCAGAATCTGATTTCCCCCTGATCATCTCCTGGCTCTACTGTTTTCTGTGACAGCCTCTGCAATTGTAGCAGCAAGCCAGCTAAAGCAGCTCTGGTCTCCGTTCTCCCAGTTTCTGGTGAATTAGGAAAGAGCACTTGCTTTTCTCCCAGCAGCTTTGGCCAAAGACTAATTGGTCCTGGTTGATTATACACCTCTCCTAATTGCAACGGCTGGGGAATGGGTACATTGATGGATTTAGCAGAAGTCATTCAGGCCCCATTCCTGAAGTCACAGCTAGAGCCCACCCCAAACTCATGAACTGCAAGTAAGAGGTGTGTGTGGGGGGAGGGGGCAGTTCTCTGTAGAGAAATTAGAATATGTTTACCAAAAGAAGAGGAAAATAGATGTTAAGATGTCAAAAACTAGCAAATGTCTATTACAGTGCTTCCCAACCATGGTCTGACTAAAAGTTGACAGGATTTTACTAAAGCAACTAAACCAGGAGGTTTGGCCACAGGGTGAAATATTGTTATTATTGACACAGGTTTTTTGATAAAGTCAAGAGAACAATTAGCCAGCAGAAAAATGACTCAGAGTCAGAAAACCATGCTAGCACTATAACCTTGGAGAGATCACTTAACCTTCCAAACCACATTTTTCTAAGCCATAAAAATGGGATAATTCCAACATCATAAAGTGGCTCTAGAAATATACACACATGAAAGTGCCTGGCACATAAAGCGTATGTACTTGGAAATCCTGGGTCATAACCTTTTCTACCTGCCCTCAGAGTCACTTCCTTTCCAGCCAATGTTTGCTTTCCCCAATAGGATTTTAGAGATTGCACCAGAAAAATCTTCGGATCCATTGCCTTATGAGCCCCAAACTGTCATCTCAGCTACATGATTAGAGCATGGGTCTCTGAACTCTGAGAATGGTTTCTGGGTGGAATGTCACTGGAACATGGTGAGTCAGGCGCAGGCAGTGGCCTCTGCACACAGCCTGGGGTGGAAGACAGAGACGTTCCTTTCCGTTAGAGGCCTAGAAAATGTCACTGATCCCAGCGTTTGACTTCTAGAAGTCAAAATGAGTGCCAGCTCCCCACCTCTCTCAATGCATGCTGTCCCTTTGAATTCTGGTTTCGTAACTAAGCAGCGGGCCCTTTGTTCCTTAGAGCTTGGTTCAGGCTTTGGAACTGCTTCACTGGTAGCCCCCGAATTTCTAGGTAAGAAATGCTCAGGGGCAGCAGTCTGGCTGAAATGAGTATCTAGGAGAATTTTTTTTGAGACTACATTTTTAATAAGTAGGTTTCAACCAGATTGTATACTATTTGAGATGGTTTGGCGTAGGGCTGATGGTGATTATCTGGAAACTTCAATCATCCCTCTACACCACTGGGGATTGCCCTCTTTCCATCTCTCTGACTCTGCACCTGACTTATGCAGGTAGTAGGGGCAGAGAAAATTTCCCCACAGGCATTTTTGTTCTGCTCCCCAACAGACTGGGTTGTCAAAGTAAGCAGACAGACACTGGGATGGGGTGAGAAGTGCAAGCAACGTATGGAGGGGTAATATTTGTGGAAGGGGAAGGGAAAAGGGTGTGGGAGTGAGCAGGAAACACCTTTAATCCATGATGCAGGTTTGATCTTTGTGAAGGGAGGAGAAGGTGGAGGAAGGATGATTAGATAAATAGAGCCTCAGATGGTGGTGTAGCTCTGGAAATGTCCCCGACAGCCTAACGGGGAGTTCTGGCACAAAGATTGGCTGGAAAGGACTCCCACCTTGCATAACAGTGCCACGTCCTAGTGTCTCTGCCAAGCTCACTCACTGGCTGAGGCCTCTCTAGGACAAAGTGCTGCACCCTGGATGCTGGGGTGAATCCAGGTGCCACAGCTGGAGGCTATCAGCTCTCTGCATTCCTTGAAGCGAGTTCTTTCTTGAAGAAAGGTGTAAGTACCCCCTCCCTAACTGCCCCAACTGCCAATATCCATTTGGCCACTCTGCTCTTGCCTATAATCATACTCAGAGAAGGGAAGTAGAGTGTTGTGCTCTGGCTTTTTTTATGACTCCCTTGGGTAAATGCTCAGTAAGTCATTCTATACCTTAGATTTCTTCACTTTGAAATATTTCCTCTGCCTGGAATGCTTTTCCCTCAGACATTCTAATGACTAATTCCCTCATCTCCTTTGGGTCTCTGAGCACGTCACCTCATCTGTAAGTTCTTCTCTGACTGTCTAATTAAAATATCAACCCTCTCACAATCCTTATGTCCCTTCCTGGCTTCATTTTTCTCCCAAGTTGTGTGATTTGAAAAGTTTGTTTCTATATTTATCAACTGCCTTCTTTGATTAGAAAATAACTGATGTCAGGTCAGGAAATTTTGTCTGATGCTCTATTCCGAGTGCCTAAAATAGTAACTGGCATATAGTAAATGCCATTATATGTGTGTTGAGTGAAAGAAAGAAGGAAGGAAGAAGGAATAAAACTGATATAACCACACAAATCATTTAATAATTGGCAGATACCACTAAACTTTTTCTTCCTGATGCAGACTTCGTATCTAAGAAGATCATCTAACCTCTTTGATGAAGGTCAAACATCTAACCTTTTGCAAGTTAAGAAACTGTATCACTAATAATTGGAATTTAAAGACAGAAGACATTTGTTAACTGGTTTCTTGCCTCAAACACCATGTTATACGCTTTCAACACATACTATCTCACTTACTCTTCCCAATAACACTTTTGAAATAGGCGTTATCATCCCTATTTTGTGGGCAAGAAGACTGAAATCCAAAGAATGTACCCAACATCATATACACAACAAGAAGTTTAGAATTTAAATCCAGATTTGTCTGGTAGCAACAAAAACAAAAACCAGACTTTAATGCTAAATAAGGTGAGAGTGGCCAAAGTCCTTAACCATTTGACAGTAAAAATAAGAACAAAGTTAAAGAAAACAAAGAAGGAATTGTTTTTATTGTGCATGGACTCCAAGACTCACTATCCCAGTCCAAAGGGGATACCATCTTCTCATAATGGGGGGTATTATTTTTTCCTTTATAAAGTCTGTTATGGACTGAGTGTTTGTGGCCCACAAAATTCCTATGTGGAAGCCTTAACCCACAGTGTGATGGCATTAGGAGGTAGGGCCTTTGGGGAGGTAATTAGATATAGATGAGATCCATGAGGGTGGAGCCCTCACAATGGATCCCTTATCAAATGAGAAAGAGACATCACTGTCTTCTTTCTTTCTCTGCTGCGTGAAGACACAACAAGGTAACCATATGCAAGCCAGGAAGAGAGCTCTCCCAGGAACTGACTTGGCCCATACCTTGATCTTGGATTTCTCAACTTCCAGAACTATGAGAAATACATTTCTGTTGTTTAAGCCACCCACCCAGTGTATGGTATCTTGTCATAGCAGCCCTAGAAAGTCGCAGAAGCACGTAGTCACACAGTATCAGAAATTGTCTCTTAGAAAAATCTATTCTTATAGTAGAATGCCAACTAATAAAAACAGAAGGAATGATGGAATTTGAAAGTCATCAGTGAATACTAAAACTCGTAGATGACTCACGGAGAAAGACACACCACCACTTCTGTGGAATTCCTACCAAAAATGTATAACCTAAATGTCATCACAGGGCAAAGCCAAGACAAACCCAAGTTGAAGGATGTTCTACCAAATCATTGCCCCGTATTATTAAAAAAATGTCAAGTTACAGAAAGTCAAAGAAAGGCTGAGGAACTGTTCCAGATTAAAGAAGGTCCAAGAGACATGGCAACCTGGGAAAATAGACATAAAGGACATTATTGGGGTATTTACACATGAACCACGTGTTACGTAATAGTATTGTATCAATGTGAAATTTCTTGTTTTGATCATTTTGCTGCGCTTATGTAAGAGGATATCCTTTCCTCAGCAAATATTCTGAAGTATTTAGGGGTCTCCTAACATATGATGTCTCCAATTTACTCTCAAAAGTTTGAGAAAAATGTCATATACACAGAAGAGACAAGTGGGTGGGGGTGTGCAGGGGGAAGAGAGAGAGAGAGAGAGAGAGAGAGAGAGAGAGAGAGAGAGAATGATAAAGCAAATGGCCCAAATCTAAACAGTTGGTGATACTGGGTAAGGGGATACAGGCGTTCCTTGTATTATTCTTATAAATTTCTTCTAAATTTTAAATGTATTAAAATTAAAAATTACAAAAATGTGCTTTTAATCTTAAACAAAGACTCTCTCTTGATGATGTTAATGTGAGGACTGAGAAAACAATTAAGGTGATTACTATACGTTTTGCTTTCAGGCATTTACATTATTTTGCAAAGCCAAACAAGAAACTAGGGAGAGTTCCAGAAATGCATAGCACTCATTTCTACTGAAAATGTAGTCTACTTTTTTTCTCTAAGTGCTCCTCAGATATTGCCTGAGTACTGGTCATTTTGTCAGAAGTGGTTGTTTACAATGAGTCCTTTTGCAAAACAGATTTTATTATTCCAATTTCATAAATGGAAATAAAATGTATGCAAAGAATAAAGGCTGAAAGAAACACAATGGATCGACTCAAAATAATTGCAAATGACTTGGCCTCATTTTCCTCATCTTGATGTTAGTTTAGCTTTATAAGCATCCCACGCCTGCTGTCTGAGTGACAGCTGCGTTGTTTAGGTAGAAAACAGTGGGTATTTCTTACAGAATATCCATAAATTGTAATATCACATGTGGCTACCATCTCTTCAGTGTCTTATCAGTTTTCTAAATTACCTTTTTCCATTCTCCATTACCCTACGTTAGACTGTCTACCATTGTTTATTGAGCACCTTCTAGGTGCTATAAAAACGTAAGAGACGACTGGGACATCCTGGATCCCTGTGGCAGAGACTACTAGTTGCCTGTTCAACATCCATTTCTTTCTCAGAAACAGAATACCTTTATTGGTGGATAAAGCAGTTTACTTAGTATAAAATATTTCCTGGCCTTCCTTGCAGATGTGGTAGCCACTGAAATATAAACAGAAGTTATAAGATGAGCTTCTGGAAAAGGTCTTTAAAATTCTACCGAGAGGCCTACCCTTTCCTCTTCACCCTTTCCTTCATCTTGCCTGGAATACAAATATGATGGCTTCCAAAAGCCATGTTGTAAACACAAGGTTAAGGCCCACACCCTGGGGTTGGCTAAAAGAGGGAAGAGCGACAAGAGGCTAGGACTACGGTCCTAGGGTCGGCGTCAGTCCTGGCCTGCTTTTCTCTGGACCCATTTCAGGTGAGAGGAAAACCAACTTCTATCTTATTGAAGCCATCATCATGCTGGAGCTCTGTGACTAGCAGCTGAATGCAATTCTTAAAATTATATACTCTCTGGTTTTAAGAAGTAATTGAGGAGAAAAGACTAGTGCACACTGAACACTTAGAGAACACTTCTAGGCAGTACATATGCAGCTAAGAGACAGTCCACACAATCTTTAGAATCAGTGGCCCCTGTAGTTCACTTCTCAGCTTAGCAACTTAGGGTGTATGACCTTGGACAAATTACAACCTTTCTGAAATTCAGTTTCCCCTTTTATAAAATTAGGATGATAATAATTACCTTGTGTCGTTGTAATAAGTAGAGATAATGGGCCTTACACTTAGTAGGTGCTCAATAAATACTAGTAGCAATTTACAAGCTATATAAACTCACAGAAAAGTGACATCTCTATGGTTGAAATTGTCAGAAAGCCTTAGAGATTAAGTTGGGTTTTTTTGGGCAGTGAAGGATGACAATGTTCAAGGTGGGTAAAGAGAAAGGTATTCCACATGGATAAAGGGAAAGGCAAGTATAGCATGGGGAAAGACACAGGGCGTGGCTAAAGATATTTGAGAGTTACAAGGAAATCAACATAACTGAGACTGTAGAGTCGAGGAAAATAGGGTGGCATAAGTAATGTGAGATCAGCATGGCATAGATGGGGTGGAATAAGGTTGAAAACCAGAGATCTGTGACTTGATATGAAAGGGAGAATCCATAAATTTTACACAAAGGAATGAGCAGGACAGACATAATAAAAACTCATCACACTACAGTGTTCAGTTATCCTGAGTGGTTTTCTTTTAGAACAAGTGACAAGGAAATGAGTAGGAGTGCCAAATGGAAGGTGAGTGTCTAATCCAAGAAGTAGCCATTAATTTAATGGAAAGATTGCCTAATAGCAAACATTAATCTAATTGTTAGAAAGGTGTTCTGGCGTAGCTTGAGTCCACACAAGCTTTCTTCCTGTGTTTTTCGTACAAAATGAAGACTTTGGCATTTAGCAATGGTATTTTTCACTAAAATAATTTTTAATTAAGCCAATCAGACAAATATGTTTCTCTGTACAAGCCATAAAATACCAGCAGAAACTCACCCATTTCCACTCTAATGGTATCTTTTTCTCTATCTCATTTTAAAAATTCACTTAGGAATGCCATTTATTTCCATCAAATATTTTAGAACTTTTTCAAGGTAAAAGTTGGGGTCCATTAACCAATCCCTCCACTCCTTGGTTTTCACAGAATCACCACATTGCACAATCAAGTTAAATTATTACTGCTTTTCCCATGTGTTAAGGACTGAAACTGGTAAACGAAACCAGCTGCCAGATTTCTTGTAGGCCTGTCCTGCCCAGCTAGAGTCCAGCTACAAGTTCCAATTTGAGGGTTCTGCTCTTCCTTCTCATAATCTGAAACAGAGAATGTAAGAGAAAATATAAACAAATCGGCATAAAGCTCGGCTGACTAATCACATCTCTGAGATGTCATGGAAAAGGCACAAACTTGGACTGCGAAGGCTTGACCTTGAGTCCTGACTCTCCAAATAAGACGGGAGATTTCCTGAACCTCAATCTCCGCTCCTGTAAAAGGATTATAGCCCATTCCTACTTCAAGAAGCCCTTCCTTGGGAGGATTGCATAAAATAATATGTGAAAGTGCTCTGCAAGGCTTAAAAAGTGGCAAAAGTATGATATTTTCAGTAGCACTCGGAGTGCCTACCCCACTATGTTCCTTGCTTTGGGAAGAGTCTCCATCACATGCTTCCATAAGGGTGGGCCCAGGCAACCATATTGGAACTAATCCTAATGATGATAATATAAACACAAGAGCTACAGTGTGGGATGAAAGAAAAATTCTGGGGATGGATAGTGGTGAAGACTGCACGACAATGTAAATAGACTTAAGGTGACTAAATTGTATAGTTAAAATGGTAACGTTTTTATGCATATTTTCCCATAATACAAAAAAAAAAAAAAAAAAAAAAAAAACAGAAAAAGCTAAGAGCTAACACATATAAGCTACATAGAGTCTTGTGTGCCCTTCCTATATTCCGTGGCAAGGATTATTTCATTTCATCTTCCCAATAACCTCATGCAGTAGGTGCCAGTGTTATCCTCATTTCACAGATGAGCAAACAGAGACAGAGAAGACTAGCAACTAACTCAAGGCTACACAACCAGTAAGTAGTAGAGTTCGATTTGGATATAGGAAGACTCCAGAGCCCTGCCCCCACTGCCAATCCCCTCCCATTTCCAACTGGAGAACACAAGTCACAAAGTCAGGGGAGCTTGGTTAATCCCACTCTTGCTCAGGAATCTGATATAAGAGATAAGAGAAATTCTGATCAGATAGTGGTCGGCTCTGGGCTCTTTTGATAGACTTGTGGTCTCTGGCTTCAAGGCAAGTCAAAGCCCAGTATGAGCCAAAGTTCAAGGAGTAATCAGAGAAAGGAAATCGAAAGAAAACAAGAGACCAGGGAGGAGAGAGGGGGTGTGTTGGACAACTTTCCAATTCTTACGTGTGTCTTGTACATTGCATCTTTCGGATCGTTCTTATTAACAAAACCTCTTTTACTTAGGCTGCTCCAATGAGTTGTACAGTTTACAACCAAATAAACTCCAATTCTTCTAGTAGGTTGGTGCAAAAGTAACTGCAGGTTTTGCAATTATTTTTAACCTTTTAAACCACAATGACTTTTGCACCTAGCTAATAATAATTTCAAAAGCAAAGAGAATCTGTGTATGCAAAAATATCTAGAACATTGCTCTTTATAATAATTAAACACTGTAAAGAACTCAGCAACCCAATAACTAGGGAATAACAAATTATACCATGTCCATTTAATGGAATAGTATGTAATCACGAAAACGCATAAACAGAAAAACTGTCTATAAGTGGAATAATTACAACAGGAAAAATGTATCAAAAGCTGTGATGGCTGGAAAGAGAGATGTGTGTGTGTGTATAAGTGCGTGAGTGTGTTCTATATTGTTCAAAAATTGCATTGTATTTTTGAGAAAAGTTCGAGTGCTCTTAAAATTCCCCTTTGAAAAATATTTTATAGAATTACCAAGTCTCACAACTGCAAATAAATTTTAGAAGTCATTTAGTTAATTTTTCATTTCTTCAGATTCTGGACATTTTTAGTGATGATTTTTAGCTCTCTGATCTCCAGTATTAAGTAACTGCAAGGTGGCCACCCACCCTATGCTTGAACACCTCTAGGGACAGAAGCACCAGTTTCTCCTATCTTTACTTGGTTTATTACAAAGTTTTCCCTTATGTCATGTCTGTAGTTTCTTCCCCTTAGTTCTAGTTCTCTCCTGTTTTCCCCTTGATATTTCCATTTATCACAGCAGTAGACGATTGCTCTGATAGTCCAATCACTGTTGTCACAGCCTCTGCTCCTTCTCCACAGGCAAATACCTGGAAATTCATTCTTGAAGCACTCGTAGACCTTCTTATCGGATCTAACTTCACCAGTAATGAAGTGCCTCTTTTTGGCTCCTGTACTTCTCTGTTTTTTAGGAAAAAAACATTCCCAAACAGTGTTAATTAGAGGGCGTTCAGAAGTTGGAAAGTAGGAAGAGTGTAATATAAACACAACAAGGAAATGCCTGTTACTGTCATGATTTCTTTGAGACCAGGTGACAAAGGACCCTCCCTAACCTTCAAGGATATGTTTTAAAGAAAAGCCTTAATTCAAGGTGCTGCAGTCTTTGCTCACAAGAATCACATAAGACAGAGCTACTTGGAGACTGCTGCAGGACTCCCAATCATTACTGACCTGAATCCTAGGTGTCCTGATGAGTGACCGGTCATTTTCAAAGCATGCCTGCATTAGTCTTCAAGAAGTTACTGTCTGGGTATCCTGGATCAGCACACATTTGCTAATATACGAGTACCTATCAGGTGACGAGGACCAAAAGTAGGTTTTTCCAACCACTACAAACACATCCATGCAAATAGAGCCTCCATCAAGGTCACCCTTTCTTCAGACGGCCTAGTTTCAGGATCATACGATTTACCATATTAAATGTTGATGTCGGGCAACAACCGGGTTTCCACTTCCCTTCCTCAATGAGATACGTGCAAGAACCCACAGAAACAGGCCTGGCCCACAGACTCTGCTCATCTGGGAAAAGGGTTCCTGTGATCGCCCTCAGCTCCAAATCCTGCACTTGGAAGATATTTATAATCTAGCTCCTGATCAAACTGGATCCTGCTCCAGTTTAATTTACCAAGGCATACGCTCTAACTCGCCTCAATGAAACCCGTGTGGCCCACGGGATTAAAATTCTGAATGCAGCAGCAGTGCCTAAGAAGCTAAGAGAGTGCCACGGGAAGAGCATAGCAGGAGACTATACAAAATCAGTACCACATTTTCAGAAAGCAGTGGGCTTGGGGGGAGAGGGGAAAGAAATAAACAAAATGTCCCAATAATTGAATGGCAGAGCTGGAAGAGAACATTTACAGCTATTTCCGGACTCTCCAAACAAAACGCTTTTCCTGGATGCACAGGCATTCATAGCAGTGATAACTCTCAGGCGACAGCTCTGGCCTGCACACCTGGTCACGATGCCTTCCGCACAGCATGAGAAGAACCCAACAAATGCCCAAGAGGCATTGGGACAGCACAGAGCAAACAAAAGACCAAACACTCCTCCACAGAACCCTATTAAAAACAAAGTTTATCTATCACAAGGTCACATGGCCCATTTTTCTGCTTTATAAAGTCAGCGATGCTGCAGGGTGTCCAGCAGACACTGTCCTCCACGATGAATAAAAAGTGCAGCATGCAGCTCTAGGATGTTCCTTCGGTGAGCTGATGGAAGGACTGGTTGGAGGCCTCCCATCCCTTTTAGACAAACACACGTGTGCTCAGATTTGGGTCGTGGTTACTAGGTTGCAATTCCATATTGAAATAATGTCCTCTTGAAACCTGACAGAAACCACAGACCCGCACATCTCCTCTCCAACCATGAACTGTTCCTGCAACATGACCAGGGTGGTATTTTTCCAGCAACAGGATGCCAACCCCTCCCACAGACAAGTAATCTACTTGCCACCATTTTCATTTGCATCACCCTCACACGTGAGTTTAATTCCTTCTTTGAAAGTGGCTTATCAGATTCTAGGGAGGTATTACGTGGCTATAAAACCTCCACAACTGCTCCATAGAGGCCACGTAATATCATGTATTCACACACTACAGGGATTAAGACGTGGCCATCTTTGAGGGTTGATGACACGATTCTGTCCAGTACAACCTCCCTACCCATCCCCCTGCCCCCCCCCCACACACACACACAGATCCTCATGTGACCTAGATTCTAGGGCCTTCCCTGCCCTGCTCATCTTCCTGTGGATGCATCCTGGTTCTTTTGTGTTCAGCTGACAAACATTTACAACACCCCTATTATGTGTTAGGCATTTTGCTAGGGGCAGGGGATACCAAGGAAAAAGACAGCCCCTGCATTGAAGGAGCTCACATTTTGATGAACCTGAAGGAAAAATCATGCAAGACAAGAAAATATGACAATTACTGGGATAAAAGGGCCCACAGGAGGTGAAGGGGCACTCAGGACCTGGGAGTTTGGGGTGGGGAGGGTATGCAAAGATTATGTCTTACTGCTATTCCTGTCACAGATCCACGAAATCAAGACAGGATTCATCATGCAAAATGAGGATGTGTGCCAGGCAGGACGTGCTGCTCAGACACGGAGATGTACAAGAACACACAGACCTGTCTGTGCACCTAAGGCCTGGCTTCAGCACAGGGTCAGTGGCAGCCAGCAGTTCTCATCACCAAGGCGAGCAGGACCCCTGCCAAGTAGAACAAGTTATTTACAGTGTTTGTGGGGGATGGGCTCATCCCAGGTGGGTGATCCTCTCGTTTCCCCAGTCAGAACCTGACCTAAAAGAAGGTCCTGTTTTGAAAGTTAAAAAGGGAAGAAACTGTTAAATACACAAAGATGTGGTTTAGCTCCTCTCTGCATCTCAAATGTGGAGTCTGAGCAAGGAGCCAGAACGTGTACACTTTCAATGATTTGTTTGTTTTGTATACTTATCACAGCACAGAAACCTGGATGTGCCTAGTGACTGACCTTTGTTCCTACCTGATGGCCATGTTGTAATCTTATCACGAGAAACCCAGCAGCTGTCATCTGAGTCTATTTGTTCCTGCCCACAGACATTTCACAGGAACCAGGGGCCGTGTTTCTAGCTCTGTACTGAACTCTGCTGTCTCCTTTCAGAAACACAAGCAAACATTTGTGTATATATACATTTTTCTTCCACGTTCCTATTCAACCTTCCTAGTTGATTTGTCCTAGTTATGACAAATCAGGCTCTTTTATTGAAAAAAAAAAATAGCACACATACACACACAGAAGTTTCCTTTCCAGTGGCACATAACCAAAAAGCTACTTAGATGAGACTGAATTCATGTTAAATCCGGTGACTTGGAAATCACTAGTGTTTGTGTACAACACTGTAGTTAGCCAAAGGTGTTTTTGGCCACTGAATTTTGTTCCTCATAACCTCCTGTGAAACAGCTGTCCTCAGTGGGGGTCCATTAAGCCCCAAGACCTTTCACATCCAGAGTCCCATTCTGAGAACGTTAACTGAATGGGGTCTTATCTTTTTCTTTATGTTTACAGTTTTTTTTTCTTTATTAGTTTCAGGTGTACAAAGCAACATAATAGACATTTACACCCCTCCCAAAGTGATAACCGCCCTCCAATCTACTACCCCGCTAACATCGCATAAAGCTGTTACAATACCATTGACTGTCCTCCCTATGCTGTACTTTACATCCTATGACTATGTGTATGATTATAGTTGACATGCAATATTATTTTACTTCAGCTTCAGGTGTACAGTGCATTGGTCAGACATCTACACAGACTGTGACGTGATCCCCCTGATAAGTCCAGTGCACCCCTCTGGCACCCTACACAATCTTTGCAACATCCGGGACTCTTCATTTTTCACTATGTAGAGTAAAACAAATTCTGCCCTTCATCCACCAAGGACGAAGTCAGGGACCAGTAGGACTCTCTGCTTTTAGTCCCGTTATCTGCTGTGTGGTCATCGGTCTCACCCTGAATGCCCCCAGCGACCTGGGCATCACCTCCCAAGACAACCTCCATCTTTGCTTGGTTCTGACCAATGGTCAGAGTTTATAGATTCCCCTAGTGCATCAACAAGAGGGCCGTGAGAGAGAACACTGTTGTAGGCCCATTACAGGTCCTCTATGTTGGAAACAGCCATCAACCCGTCAGATCCTTTCTCCTGGATAATACGAATGTATGACGGGGGCCACAGGAAGGGTGGGTCGCTGACTCGAATGCCTTTCCCCTATAAATAATGTGCAAAGCCTGCCCCTTATCCCAGTTCTTGAAGTGCTGGGGCTTGAAGTTATTCTGTGACTGAAGATGACATTGTCTTCCATCTCTAATAAGCCTCCGTTAATGAAGGGAATAAGGAAGCTTCTACTCCTTGAAACTTTAAAAAGTCAGACTACTATTAAGGTCTAACTAGTATGCTCATTAACAGTGAGGACATGGAGTCTCAGAAAGATGAATCCACAGGTTCTCCCGGCTAGGAAGTGGCACAGCCAGCCTCTGAAACCCTGGCTATAGATTCTGGTTAATTCAAAATAAAACAAAACAAAAACCTATGTGAAATTTCTAAAAATTAAAACTAGATAATAAATTTAAAAAATTTTAATGTATGGACTTCATATAATAAACAAAAATTTATAGGATGACTTGGATGAATCTCCAGGGAATTATGCTGAGCAGGAAAAAGGCAATTCCAAAAGGGTACATACTATAGGATTCTATTCCTATAACGTTATTGAAATGATAACATTTTAGAAAGGGAGGCTAGATTAGCGGTTGCTGGGGGGTAGAGCTGGGACAGGGTTGGTGGTGGGGTGGTCACCCCAGCTTTAACTCTGAGCTGGGTCACAAGGAAATTGCTGCTTCTGACCATTGGCCAGAGGCAGAGCAAGCGTTCCTTTGTACTTTGGATCAGACGGTCTTCGCTGAGCCAACCCACAGGAAAGCCTTGGCTTCCACAGTACTTTCTCAGCTTATTGTCCACCCTAAAGAAATTAAGTGAAGTTGTACGTTTTTTCAAATGGTTCGTGTGACGTTAGGATTATGACACAGGGACTTGCCTGGGGAAACGAACATTTATGGCAGTTTGGTGCTATAGACAGTCAATCGGACTCTCATTTGACAGCAAAGATTGATGACAACCTGCAAACCAGTGCATCTGTTTTATGGAAAGTCAGAGTGACCAGATGGCTTGGGAAGTGGAGCCTGAAAAAAAAAAAAATAGAGCAGTTCCAGCTTGGTCTAGCTTAGCTCCTTCTGAGCTGGTGAGGACGGTTCATAGCCAACAGGCCAATGGCAAGGGCAGAAATGTACAAGAAGTTTGGCGTACGGCGCAAGAGAGGAGGGAAGGGAAAAGGGACAACAGAGCACAAGTGCAGGATGCACAGCTCAAATGGGCTGTGTCCGGATCCTGTCCCTTGGAGACAGTGACACTCTGAGCAAGTCTTTTAGTCTGAGGTTCTGATTCCCGTTTGGAAAATAGGGCAGTGAGCCCTTGCCCAGGGAGGAACAAATGGAATAATGTAAGTAAAAAGTATCTTGTGAACACTTGCATCCTATGCAAATGCAAAGACTAGTAATGTGATTTGACAAGATTCCTACTAGGGGTTCCTAAATAATTTCTGTAGCTATGATTTGGCAAGTAAGTTAATTCAGTCTGAAGGCTGACGGGGCGTGGCCCTCAGAGGAGCATCGCTGCATGGCCAAGTGCTGCACCTGCATGAACTCATGGATGGGGTCACACAATCGGAGAGGAAGGGAGCACGACGGGCGTACCTGAGTTGAGCTCTAACTTGTGTTACCTGTGTACGCTGTTTCCACGGCTGATCCGTGGTCTGAAGCTATAGATGTACGAAGCCTTTAATAACGAATAAATGATCATCTAATGTTGTGAGGGTTCTTGCAGCCTTTTCCATTTAGGTAATTTGGTTAAGTAACTACGTTTGGGTATGCTGGGTAGGAGAGAGACTATCACAGTGGGTGCCAGTCTAGCCAGACACCCTCTGAAAGAGAGGCAGCTAGAGTTGAAAACCTTCCAGAGAAGTGGCACAGTGTGGCAGAAAGCATGTTGCTTCCGGACTAGCTGTGTGAGTAACCTAGCTTTATCCTCTCTGAGCCACGGATTCCTCACCTGTAAAACGCTAAGAACAACAGTGCTCTCCTCCCTGCACTGTCCTGAGGACTAAATGAGATAAGCAGATGTGAAACAGATGACACAGACGATGGCTCAATAATTTGGATCCTTTCTCTTTGCCTTCTTCAAAGGACAGGAAGAAGATATCGGAACTCCTTTAAAATACCTTCCTGTGCGTGTTTTTCAAAGAGAATGAAAATAAGAGCCTTGGAGAGCTAGCTTACCCTCTTTGCAACTCCTAGAAATGTATCTTATCAAGCTTGGGATTTAGAGTCAGACAAACACAGATTTATATCCATGCTCCACCAACTACAAGCTCTGTGATTTTAAGCACGTTAATCTCTCCTATCTCGGTGTCAAATGCAAAATAGTTTAACATCTACAAACATGGTTACTTAGAGAGTTAAGTAAGTAGTATATGTAAAGTGTCCAGCACAGTGTCTTATCCGCAGTCTGAACGCAGTAAGCGGTTGTTCTTGTAACTGTCTTGTGTGTGGCAGGAATGTAGAGAAATGGAGGACAGTGTCCACAGACATCACTATTATTTTTCATAATCATCAGTAATCCTTAGTTCCAACTGTGCAGCACTGTTTTCCCACTACAGTTTAGAGATAGTTCACACTAACGGACTCCAGCGGTGTGGATGAGCCAATAGGGTGGTGTGATTGCAAGAAACAATGGGTGTAATCCCAGGACCACACCTGGGCTACTGGATGACACACTTAAGTGTGACATGAACCAGCTGGACAGCATGCCATCAAATGGAGCCAGCAGGATGGGAAAATGGCTGGAAAGATGCCACACGAGGAATGTTGGAGGGACTAGGACAAGAGAGACCCAAGAATGAGCACAAATAAAGCAATATTTGAAGGCCTTATATGTGAAAGGATGATTTCATTTATTCTATCATTTCCTGGAGGGCAGAACTCAGACTAATGAATAGAAGTTACCTGGGGATAAATTTCAGCTCAGTACAGAGGATTTTCTGACAATGCAGCCATTCAATGACAATACAACTGTCTGTCAGTGGAACGGGCTGTCCAGTGAGGGAGAAGCTGAGTCCCAGAATCTGGCACTGGGCTGGGGTTTGGGGAGAGAGGCTGGGGTACCATCGCCCAGGTCCTTCACAGCTCTGAAATTCTATCTCCTGAGAGGCCCACAACTGTTCCAACAGTAGCAGTCGTGTGTTAGTGAAACTTTTCCTTCACTGTGTTATCTTGGGAGCACACGGCAGAAGAGAAAGGTGTCTTTTTACTGTACTACTAGCTATAGTTACTGCTGGAGATGAGAGGTCCAACATATGTATTCAAGAAATACGTACTGCTTATCCACTCTCGGGAGGGTACCCGAAGTGCCAAAGCAACCTTTTTTGTGTTAAAATTTTCATTCCAACAATATAGTGGAGAAAGGAAGCTATTATTCCCACTAACATCTAAAAACTGATTTTGAAAAATAAAAACTGCTTCCAATTCAAATACATTATTTAGTATCACAAACCTCAGTTTCCTTATCTATAAAATGGGGATGACAGTGATAATTACCTATGAGGACTGTTCATTCATTTAACAAATATTTGAGCATCTATTATGTTACCAGGCGTGGTTCTACTTGCTGGGGGCTTATATCATCGAGTTAAAAAGACATACAACACTCATGGAGCTTACATTTCAGTAGGGGAGAGGTAGCAATACAAACAGTTTAAGTAAAGTGAAGTGTTAGTGTGAACGTAGTAAATAAAAGTGCTATGAGAAAATAAGACAGGAAAGAGGATGGGGGAGGTAGTTTCTGTGGCAAGATTAAATATGATAATACAGGTAAAAATTATGGCATGGGCAGGTTCAGTAAACAGTCTTCAATCAACGTTAGCTCTTATTACCGTGAGAACTGAGTTCACAGGATCTATAGTTAAGTGCATCATCACGTTCCTTACTTATTTAACAAGGGATGTGTATTCAAAGTCAAACCAAAAGGAAGTGGATCCTGATATTGTTTTCAGATGGAAGGAATAAAGGAAAATGTCATGACTTTGGGTTTCTGGCATTGACTCATTTGTGCAAAGATGATAAGAATTCGTAGGAAATTTATAAACACGGAAACCAGGGCTTGAACTGAATTACATCAGGTAAGTGACCTAACTTTTCTAAGCCTTAGTTTTCCTCCCATTTGACCAGGGCTGTTTTGACACTTAGTAATAACATACGTAAAATACCGGGCATATAGCAGGTACAGTTAGCTTACACTATGGTAATTGTCCAAACAAACTCATCTGAGTTTTCGGAGATTTTCAGTGTGTTCAGAATGAAAAAACAAGGCAGTATTCCTCAGGAGGGAACATTCCACAATCATGTGTTGCTCGGAGTTGGACTAAGGTCACTTGTTATGAGAACAAACCAGGAAAACATAAGGAAGCGTTCAACTGATTAAATGCTCAGTGCTCAGTGCAGTGCTCAGCCCTGCTAGCTCCTTGGCTGCAGTCTCCGGAATTCCAGAAGATGCAAACAAAGACACACTGATTCACTCAACACAGCTCTTCGTACGAATCTGAGGACGCAGCCAACAAGCAGTCCAAGAGGATTTATGAAGTGAGCTGCTCTCCACTGAGCCCGAGTCAAGGAGATACACAGGCGCCTTTTAATCAGCCCTGTGTTCCCAGAGACCTCTGTAGCATCGTCCCTCTGCTTCTTAGCACGCGGATTGAGAGTCTTGGGGAATGAGAATTTAATTTGTGCTGTGCTGAACTTTTTCTTGTGGGGACTTTACAAGGAAAGTGCTCT